>NC_090922.1:718306601-718631621 GCF_040938575.1 Ambystoma mexicanum | reverse complement strand
CCATGGCGCAGTCTTGTTGGTTGGATAAAGAACGCCTGGGTAGGTAAGCAGCAGTGTTTAACCGTGTCTAGGTGCCTGGGCATGGGTTCAGTAAGCTAACTGCTAAGCTACAGCTGTGTATGGTGGCTACAGAACCAAGGAAGGGTGGAAAATAAACCCTGGTTGTGATGGATGGGAATTTTGGGAGAAGATTAAAGTCTGGCCTTCGAGTCAGAATAGAAATACAAACAAATGTGTCACTCCCTGAACTGTAGCATAGGCTGATTCCATTTATATTCACAGCAGTGGCAGGAATAATGTTTGCAGCAACTACCATACATTCCTAACAGACATATCTAGATATTTATTTACAATGAAATCTCTGGCAATTGTCTGAGCCGCCAGAAAAGACACCAGACCTTGCTACATTTCCATGTTACGCGGGAGGGAAGGGACGAGTAAGATGAATGTACCTGACTCGAGGAAATGCTGTTGAGTCACAAATAAATAAGTAAAAACACTCTAACAGGACGGGCCGAGCACAGAAGGACAGATTTACTTGGCCCAGATGTTCTGGCGCTGACGCACCTGACAGTAGGCTAAAAATGCACACGGACTACAAAATCCAAAGGAATTGTAGTTCCGAGCAGCAGGACACGAACAGCAGCTAAAACAGGCTCTTTGGAGGGGGGGATTAACAACTACAAATGCAGTGCAGAAGTAGTTTAAAACTCACTCCTAAAAGTCTCTCAGCTGAACATCGAATTTCTGTGTTTTTAAAAATATTTCAATATTTCTCTAAATTAGCTCGTGTTACCCTAACACAGTTTTAAAACAAAATACTGTTCAAAATACAATTCGAAATGATAGCTAGCCCAAGATTTAGAACTGTAAAGGGCGCGAGGACCAGCACGCCTTATATACTATGAACACTGACTACAAAATCCAAGTGAATTGTAGTTTCTGACATGCAGGTCATTAACATCAGCAAACAGGATGTTCTCTACAGACCTCTGGAATTCGATATGTTTCTAAATTAACAACTTTATCAGGAGCAGTATGCATGATATTAAAAAAAAATGTACTCTTCCTGGTTTGCTGTCAACGATCGCTGGCAACTAGTCTAACAGAGTTTATATGTCCTGTTTCTTATTGGATGGCAAATCAGCACAGACTAAATTGATTCTGTCTGCTTCCTCAGCCAGGAGGCTGGCCATCAAAACAAGAGTTCTTTCAATAGGGTCCTCCCTCCACTCCTTTAATAGGTTGACATGATAAATCTGTGTTTTGGCCCTCCTATAAGGTTGTGATACCAGATAATTATAGGGTCCCGTTTGCTCAAGTATTTCATAAGGACCATGCGTACAGAAACACTTGTGTATGGGTGCGTCATAAATGCCATATCATATCATATCATGCCAACAGGAAAGCATCTTATGTTCCTAGGTGGTAAGGAGTATGATAGTTTCTAAACAATAGAGAAGGAACGGGTGATGGAATTTCGGTCATAGTCGGTTTTTTGATGTTCATGGGATTTGCTAAAATGGGAGTGTACTACTGATCTAACCACGGCAGTGTGTTCCTTTAGACATTGGATGGTCTGGGATAGAGGTAACATGGCCTCTTCCCGTTCTTCCCACATCTCACTTAGCATTACAGGAAAATGCCTAGGGTCCAGTTCATATAGAACCTTGAAGCGTGAGAAACCTTGGGAGGCTTGGGGGGGGTTTCCAAACGGAAAACAGGGCCCACGGTATCATAGTGTCCCCATTTTCCCATCGGCTTCTACCAACTTCTGAACAACAGACTTTGATCTGTAGAATTTCTTTTAATTTGCCCATAAGCCAACTCATGAAAGTGGTTCCCTTGTCAGTCAGGATTTTCTTAGGGAAAATTACTCAGGACAAGAAGGGAAGAAGATGTTTGAGGATTTGCTGTAAAGTGTAGTGTTCCACCTCATAGGGAAAGCCTCTGTTTATTTTGTGGCATAATCTATAACTAAGATATATCGATTTCCTAGTTTGGAAAGTTCCATAGGGCCAACAATGTTCATTCCTATTCTTGAAAAAGGGATATCAATAATGGGAGTGGTAGTAAAGAAACTGGTAGGGGAATATGAGTACTGTTTTTCTGACAGAGTGGACAGGTCAGAACAACATTTTTAACCTCTGCATGCACCCCATGTTAGTAAAACAGGTTCAATATCGGTGCCTGTGTCTTAGAAGCCCCTAAGTGTCCAGCTGTAAAATGGGAGTGTAAAATCTGAAGAACCATTCTTCTATGGCTGTGTGGCACTACACTTTGTGAGTGGGAAGGCCCTTCTGGTCTGACGTCCCCCTTATACAATAATCCAAATTTAAGACAATAATATGACCTTCTTAAGTCCTTCCTTCTTCTCAGGGATGACTTTGAGGAGGGCATCTCCTAATGCTGGGTCATCATGCTGTGCGAAGGCCAAATTAGGGACATTTTCGGTGTCATCTTCACCGAGGAGAATCTTTTTCAGCTCCGGTGTAACTACTGGTTCAATATCTGCCTCCCCAAAACCTTTGGTTCCTTTCTCTGTTTCTTCTATTATTTTGGGGAACATGTTTTTTTCAAAATGCCTACAGCTACTTTGTGTCCGGGGTTTATATGATAGGTTTGTTTGCTGTTATTTATTAGTAGTATTTTGACATCCCCTCTCAAATCTGGATCTATTACACTAGTCATTACATGTAGGCCATGCTTCCATGCCCAACGTGATTTCGAGGCCAACCTGATGTACATCCCAGAGCAGGAGATCAATACTAAATCTGTTGGTATCAATTGTTTTCACCAGGTTCTAAGATTACTTCCCTACTACTGGAGGGATCAAATCCTATTGATTACTTAGTGGCATCTGAGGGAGTACTAGCACGCACACTATGTTTGGTAAAAGTAAGGTCCCTCCAGTTTGTATCAACCACGTCAGATCCCATTCTGATGCCATATATAAGGGTGCAGAGGTAAGGCTCAGAGACAATGGTGGGAAATATTTGGGTACACACTTTTATCAATCAAAAGAATTGTTGAAAAAAGGCCTCTCTATCCCTAAAGCTAAAAGGGGGTTCCCTGCCTCAAAGAAAACTAGTGAAATTGTCAGGATGTCCAAAACCAAAAAGTCTGTCGCCGTCGTGTCTCAAAAGCCTACCATTGTCCCTAACACTAACAACTTAAATCAACTGTGTGAGGATGATCTCTTCCCAAAGTAAAGTATTCATTGTAGTTCCAATGAACAGCAAAGTTTGCAGTCGCTCGGTCAATCAAAAGTGATGAAGCAATGTTCATAAGTATAGGACTACAAGGCAAGGGCTATGTTCCTTTCCCCTACACTTCTTCTACTTTGAATCCTTTAGGGTGTCTGAGCCTGTATCATTTTAAGAAAATGTCACTCAGTAATTTAAAAGGATATTCTTCTCAACTTCACAGTTAACTTCACAACTTGCACACTTCCCTACCATGCATAGGATTATGTCCTTTTCACATCCAGGGTCATTGACCCTCTTGTTCTCAGCTTCTTATGTGGGTGCGTGCGCCAGTCTCACAAAGATGTGAACGGCTTGGTTTACTCTCCTTCCAAGCCGCTGTCCTCTCATGGACTATCTCTCTTTCTCTCCAAGACTCTCTTGTCTCTCATTCCTTCAGGCCTTTGCCTTTCACATGGGTGTGGGTCCCAGACTTGCAATGTAGGTTTGTACTTATTTGGTTTACTCCCCTGCCAAACATACAACTCCTCCTTGTTTTTGTCATGATGCCTGCCCCCGGGAAGCCAGACCAGGCCCAGCAACCCCAGAAGCAGGCATCATGCCATTTAGAGCATGCCCAAAAACCCCAGTTAGGGGCTGTTTGGGTGCAGTCCGGGCGCCTATGGCGCCAGGCTCATAAGGATAAAGTCAGTCCTGGCGCCATGGGCGCCAGGCTCATTTCAGAAAACTTACCTAATGCAGACCATGCTGCATACTCACCTGGTGCAGACCATGCTGCACGAAGCCACAAGCCAAATGGGGCTTAGGAGGGACTATTTACTTAAGGGACTACCTTTTTCTCGGGTGGGGGCTGTGGAAGAATGCTTACCTGGGACTTCTTCCTAGGCTATTTAAACCACGCCCGGACAGCCACACGTGCTTCGCGTTATTCTGCATCCAGCAGCGTAACGCTCACCGTGCCTTCAGCTGCTTCCAGTCTTCTGCCACGCCCGCTTCAAGCCCGGAGCTTCTAGAAATGAGAAGAAAGAAGGAGAAGAGGTTAGAACAGGAGCATCACAGTAATCCTTACCTGAATCCTTGATCCACCACGCACTGGAGCTGGAAGCAAGAAGTCACACGTGCGTCGCCTCGCATCTCGCGGCGCCGCGCTGAACTCACCAGCCTTCGCTGCATCTCTGCATTCCATCGCGATCTTCAGCATCTCCCGGCCGCTCGCCGACACCTAGGGAGACAAGAACAACAAGGTGAGCTAAGGGAAAACAAAAGGACCAGTAAGCAAGCTACCCCCAAAGATTTACCGTATTACCACGGGGGATACCCACCTCATCTCGGATCGGCGCAGTTAACTCTGCATCACCGCCGCACCCCGGCCCCAAAGGGGAAACCACTGGACATTACAAGCTACCCCCCCAAAGACTTACCTGATTTAACGCCGGGGGAACTCACCTCATATCAGGTCGGCGCAGTTAACTCTGCATCATCGCTGTACCCCGGCCCCTAAGGGGAAAACCACTATAGACTTACCTGACTCTCACCAACTGCCCTTTGGACTCTCCGTGGTGGTTAAGTTGGCAACCTACAAGGAATCGGAAAGAGTGAAGATCAGACATTTGAACTCTTAAAAACTATTGGATCCTAGAGTCAATACTGGAACTCACCAATTCCTCCACGCCAGTGAAGTAACTGGTTATCTATGCGCCCCTGCGCTCGATGCAGGATGGAGAGCCCACCTTTCTAAACCATCAGGTGAGAACAAGAGGGAACATCAGGAGTGGTCAGTGGGCAGACAACGGGAGTGGAAGGTGGGTTAACGCTCGAATTACGGGAGGTTAATTCCCTTTCTCCTTTGCAGAAAGATATTCATACGAGCTGACAAACGAAGTAAGTGGGGGTGTCCAGTCAGTCATCTCGGCTCTACGTGGCACCAGGCCGGTCCAGATCGACGTCCCCGTGGGAACCAGGTGAGCGTAACAGAACGCGAAGCCTTCCCACAAATACCCACCTGGGCGTCATGGAGACCTCGGAAACGGATCAGTTGGCCCAATTATTAGGGGAATTAAGTGCATTCCGCCCGTCAAGAAACTAATGCCCTCAGGAGAGAACTGATAGTATCAAAAGAACGAACCAATGATTTGGCCAGACAACTATTGCAAAGCCAGGCTGGACAAACTCCTCTACCAGGACTTGAGGCAAGTCCAGCTCCTGTACCACTGAGTAACCCGGTGCAGATAAATCTACCTGGAGCCGTTCCCTTGGCTCCGCCTGAACGCTTTGCCGGAGACCCAAAAAGGTTTGCTATATTCATGAATCAATGCCGCTTGCACTTTTTATGTAGACCTGGAGCATTCCCGAACGATCAGGCCAAGGTGGCCTTTGTGCTGTCATATCTCAGCGGCAGTGCGGCGGATTGGTCCATTCCACTAGTCAATCAGGATGACCCGATTCTTCGAGATTTCCAGGGTTTTCGAACAAGCATGGAAAGACTGTTCGCCCGACACTCCCAAGGACAGGCTTTGGATAACAAACTTTTATACTTACGGCAAGGCAATCAGGACCTTTTATCTTACATTGCAACCTTTAACAGATTAGTAGTGGAAACCGAATGGCCTGAAGACAAGGGAATCACATTATTCCATCGAGGGCTTCGAGGAGAACTCAAAAATGTTTTAGCCCAAATAGTGAGCCCGCCTCAGGACTGTGCTGAATATATAGATTTAGTGGTCCAATTGGAGAATAGGGTGTTGATTAAAACCCACATAAGCTCCAAGGGAGTAGATGCCCCAGAACCTATGCAACTTGGGGGGGTTAGAGGACCCCTAACGCAGAAGGAAAGAGAAAGAAGACGACAACTGCAATTATGTCTTTATTGCGGAGCTACCGGTCATTTCCTTCGGAACTGCCCAGTAAAACCACCCAAGAAAACTCTAGGAGCAGCAGACGAAAGCCATTTAGAACCTGACTCGGGAAACGAGCAAGCCCAGCAAGTGTAGAGGTCTGCTTGCCGAGCCTAAAGAAGGACACTCTGACCTCGCATTTCACCATACCCATGGTCCTTGTAGATCCAGAGCAACCATCACGCATGCACGCGGTAAAGGCATACGTTGATAGTGGAGCCATAGGTAACTATTTGGACTGTGAATTGGCTTCCAGGATGAATCTATCTCTCACCCGAAAGACCACTGCCGATGTCGTCACCACAGTGGATGGAACGGAAATTGTCTCTGGGCCCGTAACTCATTCCACTGCAGAAATGACATTGATGGGTCAAGATGGGCACCGAGAGGTTATTGTGTTTGATTTGATCAAGGCCCCACAGTTACAACTAATACTGGGAATACCTTGGTTAGAAAAACATAATCCCTGCATTGATTGGCGAGAGAAGAGACTAACCTTCCCAGAATGTGCTCACACCTGCTACCCTAAGAAAACTCAAAACTCAGTCCTGGCCCCAGTAATCCCAGCTGCCACGCAATTACCTGCTGAATACCAAGACTTTCAAGATGTCTTCCAAAAGGAACAGGCAAACACTTTACCACCTCACAGATCGTATGATTGTCAAATAGATCTTGTACCGGGAGCACAACCACCTTGCAGCAGAATCTATGCCCTTACGGAACCCGAAAACCTCCACTTGCGTCAGTATCTCGACCAGTACCTTGCTAATGGTTTCATTCGCCTGTCCAAGTCCCCTGCATCTTCAGCTTTGTTCTTCGTACCAAAAAAGGAAGGCAACCTTAGAACATGCATAGACTACCGCGCTCTGAATCAGATAACCATCAAGAATCGATACCCATTGCCTTTGATACCTGAACTACTAGACCAGGTGAAGGACGCTTGTATATACACTAAACTAGACCTTCGGGGGGCATATCATCTGGTACGTGTCAAAGAGGGCGATGAATGGAAGACTGCATTTCGCACCAAGTACGGATTATTTGAGTACCAGGTGATGCCTTTCGGACTATGCAATGCACCAGCAGCCTTCCAATTCTTCATGAACGATGTCCTCCGAGAGCTCATCGATGTTTGTGTGGTCGTTTACATCGACAATATCTTAGTATACTCCTTATCAGAATCTGATCATGTAAAACACGTCCGAGCAGTCCTAGAGAAGTTACGCCAGCATAAACTATATGCTAAACTGGAAAAGTGTGTCTTTCACACTACGGAAGTGGAATTCCTTGGATTTATTCTGACCCCGAGAGGAATCAGGATGGATACACGTAAGGTGGACGCAATTCTTAATTGGCCTTCGCCAACTTCAGTCAAAGGCGTCCAAAGCATGCTTGGCTTTGCCAATTTCTACCGCAGGTTTATCCCGGACTTCTCACACTTTGTGCATCCCATTACAATGCTATTGCGAAAGAATAAAAGCTTTGTGTGGACAGAGGAAGCCGAAAACGCCTTCCAGGAGTTAAAAGCAAAATTCACATCTGCCCCTGTATTAAGACACCCACGCCCTGAGCTTCCATACATAGTGGAAACGGATGCATCCAGTTCAGCCATGGGAGCAGAGCTCTCCCAAAGGGATCCCGAAACCAACCAGCTTCATCCAGTGGCATTCTGGTCAAGGAACTTTTCGGCTCCCGAATTAAACTATGCCATTACCGACAAGGAGCTATTAGCCATCAAATCCGCCTTCAAGGCTTGGCGGCACTATCTGCTGGGTGCCAGACATACCATCACGGTCGTCACCGATCACCGAAACTTGCAATACCTAAAGACAGCTAAGGCCCAATCTTCGCGCCAACTCCATTGGGCATTATTCTTCGCCGAGTTTGATTTTGTAATAACCTATCGACCAGGTTGTAAAAATGGTAAAGCAGACGCCTTGTCCCGAATTGGAATGGGAGAAACAGAAATAGCCTTAGAACCAGTACCCATAATTCCCGAACAAAGGATCCTTGGCCTGACGTCCATACATTCACTGGAGGACATTCAAGAAAAGATCCACCAGCTCTTTGATTCAGTAGCCTTACAGGACTGGGCCAAGAAAGGTCCAGAGTATTCTGTCACCAATGATTTACCTTATTACCAAGGCTGGCTATTTTTTCCACAAAAGGAACTACAAGAACTTGTCATTTCCCGGTACCATGACACCTTACTGGAAGGACATCCTGGTATTGCCAAAAACTGAAGCCAAAATTAAGAAACAATTCTGGTGGCCCACCTGGCGCAAAGACATTAAATTGTTTGTCATGTCTTGTGGCATTTGCGCCCAAAATAAAAGTCAAAAGAAAAGACCTGCTGGACTATTACAACCTTTGGATATCCCACCCACTTCTTGGCATACCTTGTCATTAGACTTTATAACAGATCTACCCCCGTGCAATGGCTTTAACACCATTTTAGTAGACCTTTTTTCCAAAATGGCTCACTTTATTCCTTTAAAAGGGATACCTTCAGCTTTAGTCCTGGCCAAAGAGTTCCTTGAAAACATTGTTCGCCTACACGGCTTTCCATCCGTGTTGATTTCGGACCGGGGCAGTCAATTCATTTCGCATTTCTGGAGAAAATGTTGCCAATTGGCGCAGATAGATGTTAGGCTTTCCACCAGTCACCACCCTCAGACTGACGGTCAAACAGAGAGGACCAACCAGACTCTTGAGCAGTACTTGCGTTGTATGCTACATCAGTCTGAGGGTGCTTGGAAAGACATTCTTTGGATTGCCGAGTATGCGTACAATAATTCTCTACACTCGGGAACCGGACAAAGTCCTTTTTTTACCATCTATGGACACCATCCTCGAACCTCAGACCTTGATTCGCCCCAACACTTGGAGATGACTGCGGTGGACCATCTCCACATTGTTATTACACAAGCCTTTAAGGAAGCAACTGCACATTTGCGAAAGGCTAAGGAAAAATACAAGAAAGATGCGGATCTGCACAGGAGTGAAGCACCGCAATACCAGATATGGGACCAAGTATGGTTGGCCACTAAGCACATCCCACTCAAGGGAACACGGACCTTTAATCCTAGGTATTTAGGACCTTACTCCATCAAGGCCATCATTAACCCGGTGGCTGTCAAGTTGGAACTACCTGCTCATATGCGGATTCATCCCGTTTTTCACGTATCCCTTTTGAAGCCAGTACAACCAGGAACAAGACTAAGCAAACCTCCGGACCCCATCCTCATAGACAGAGAGCCCGAATTTGAGGTTAAGAGCATTTTGGACTCAAAAAAAGTGAGATCAAAATATTTTATCTAATCGACTGGAAAGGCTACGGTCCTCAGGAAAGGTCTTGGGAACCTAGTGACCACGTGCATGCACCTCAATTAGTGAAGAGGTTCCACCGAGAATTTCCTAACAAACCAAGGCCAGGGGGAAGAACGACTTTAGGAGGGGCCTTGAGGGGGAGTGCTGTCATGATGCCTGCCCCCGGGAAGCCAGACCAGGACCAGCAACCCCGGAAGCAGGCATCATGCCATTTAGAGCATGTCCAAAAACCCCAGTTAGGGGCTGTTTGGGTGCAGTCCGGGCGCCTATGGCGCCAGGCTCATAAGGATAAAGTCAGTCCTGGCGCCATGGGCGCCAAGCTCATTTCAGAAAACTTACCTAATGCAGACCATGCTGCATACTCAACTGGTGCAGACCGTGGTGCACAAAGCCACAAGCCAAATGGTGCTTAGGAGGGACTAATTACTTAAGGGACTACCTTTTTCTCGGGTGTTGGCTGTGGAAGAATACTTACCTGGGACTTCTTCCTAGGCTATTTAAACCATGCCTGGACAGCCACACGTGCTTCGTGTTATTCTGCATCCAGCAGCGTAACGCTCACCGTGCCTGCAGCTGCTTCGAGTCTTCTGCCACGCCCGCTTCAAGCCCGCAGCTTCTAGAAATAAGAAGAAAGAAGGAGAAGAGGTTAGAACAGGAGCATCACAGTAATCCTTACCTGAATCGTTGATCCACCACGCACTAGAGCTGGAAGCAAAAAGTCACACGTGCGTCGCCTCGCAACTCGCGGCGCCGCGCTGAACTCACCGGCCTTCGCTGCATCTCCGCATTCCATCGCGATCTTCAGCATCTCCCGGCCGCTCGCCGACACCTAGGGAGACAAGAACAACAAGGTGAGCTAAGGGAAAACAAAAGGACCAGTAAGCAAGCTACCCCCAAAGACTTACCGGATTACTACGGGGGATACTCACCTCATCTCGGGTCGGCGCAGTTAACTCTGCATCATCGCCGTACCCCTGCCCCTAAGGGGAAAACCACTATAGACTTACCTGACTCTCACCAACTGCCCTTTGGACTCTCCGTGGTGGTTAAGTTGGCAACCTACAAGGAATCGGAAAGAGTGAAGATCAGACATTTGAACTCTTACAAACTATTGGATCCTAGAGTCAATACTGGAACTCACCAATTCCTCCACGCCATTGAAGTAACTGGTCATCTACGCGCCCCTGCGCTCGATGCAGGATGGAGAGCCTACCTTTCTAAACCATCAGGTGAGAACAAGAGGGAACATCGGGAGTGGTCAGTGGGCAGACAACGGGAGTGGAAGGTGGGTTAACGCTCGAATTACGGGAGGTTAATTCCCTTTCTCCTTTGCAGAAAGATATTCACACGAGCCGACAAACGAAGTAAGTGGGGGTGTCCAGTCAGTCATCTCGGCTCTACGTGTCACCAGGCCGGTCCAGATCGACGTCCCCGTGGGAACCAGGTGAGCGTAACAGTTTTCTCCTTCTTCAATTAGGCTCCTATACTCTTTTATTCTTGGTTTCTCATATGAGAAGTTGTGTGGTGTTCCAAGACTGTTAAAAGGAATACAGACAGGAAATTGCGGTCCAGAAACTGATCGACATGTAAAGACCACCCTACTTCTGGATCATAATTGGGAAATTCTGCATTAGGGGCAGCAGACATGTCTATGTCACTCAGAACACCTAGGATACCACATCCAGCAGTGACAGAATATATGTGCTAAAAATTCAACAGTAGCACGATAGGTCCTGAAGAAAGTGGCATCAACCTTGGGAGCCACTGAAACCGGTCGACCAGTCTCAAAAACAGGGATGTTCCAATAATGACGGGTTACCTGTTATAGTTAGTTATTATAAATTTGATGTGCATCTTTTTGTTTCACACAGAGACAACAACACGAGAAGGGGCACAGCCTCGGCTAAGGTGACCTGAGAGGCGGGTGGATGCTGCAAGGACCGTCAGCGGGCCATATGAATGAGGGAGAAGACCCACAGTAGGCCAAACTAATAATAACTGTTGGAGGACAACGGGGGACAGCCCGGAGAAGAGACACTCAAGCACACTATCAGACTAGCCAACAGCATTAGGTATCCCTCCCGGAAGGCACACCAAGGGAGGTAGACCATTGTCCCTGCACCGAACTCCGGGAGCAAAGTAGGAGGCCCATAAAAGCCCCTCAGAGCAACATCGTAAGGTGAGTCAAACTGTTGCCAATACATAAGGAGGCCATTGGGACACAATAGATTGCACCCGCAGTACGAGAGAGACCACAGCCCATTGGTACACAGTCTTACATTGGCCAGCCACAGAGGGTGGGCCCGGATTCGAAGGGGTCCGGAAATAAGGGTAAATAACCCACTTAAATACTGAGAGAGTAGAGGCACGGCCCAATACCAAACCCGGGCAGATCAGCCAATGGCAAAGACACGTACATTTATGTGGGAGGGCACAGACCATCTATTTGGACGTTGTAGCCCACAAAGCGAGGAAAGCCAGTTAAGGCCCAATGGACATCTAGAAACAAACGCACAGACTAGAGACAGGCAGGCACCCCAGGGCCCTTACAGCGTGGGTCAAACCGTGGACTGGCAGAAGGTGGGTGAAGCCGAGACAACGCAGCCTTCGCTACAGGGAAGCTGGCTGGGAGTCGTGGAGGGCCCCAGGAATGAAGGAAGGGCACGGACCAGAGGCGGGTGAACACCCCGAAACCACCACAACACAGCGGGCCATCAAACAACTGGAAGGAGAATGAAGGATGTACTGGAATCCCGGGGGGTCCGGACTGTTCAGTAACATGAAACCCTGCAACAGACCTGTGCATGGAGGTGCCAAGACAATCCTATAACAGGGAAGACAAGAAGGAGGTTTGACAACTAGACAGCAGCTTCAGGGCCAAGACAGTGGCACGGGGACCCAAAGACTGCGGTCACACAGCATTTGACACGCAACCAGGTGTCCAGACCAGCAGACAGGGCTACTAGCCTGGTAAGGCAAATACTTCCAGGAAGGGCACAGCCCACTGGTACGCAAATACACATTGTCCAGCAGGTAAGGGGCGAACCCGACATCAAAGACACAGATACAGAGCACACTCTGATGAAGGTCCACATAAGTAGAGGCCTAGCCTAATGGACCAGAGCATCATAGCATACGCTAAAATGGGTGCTTGGGCCCGGGACAGGCGAGCAGATGGCAGAAGGAAGTTGAATCAAAGACTGCAGGTGCCACATCGCAGCTGCTCACCATCTGCAGAGCCCTGTCCACATGAGAGGATCGAGGCCACGACGGGGCAAGGAGTGAGGACAAACAAGCACGCGGACCAGGAAGCCGGAGTGTCACAGCAGCACGAATCCATGACACAAGGGACGGCATCAGTGAGCAGAAAATAGTGGTGGGACGCCAGCCGGACACACAACAGTGGCATAGAGGAAGCAAGACTGGGACCCTGACACAAGAGACAAGGCGCCCTCATCACGAACATGTCAGAAAAGCAGAAAGGGGGCAAAGGAAAACAAATAAGCAAGGACGCGTTTGCTCAGAAAACCGAAGTGCCTGAGGCAGAGGTTCCAGAAACTGGCTCCAGCATAATTGACACTGTACAGGCTGAGAAGGGCAAAGAAGAGGGTTGTGTCCTTGAGGCCACAGTGGCACTGAAAACCTCACTGGAATTTAAAATGGAAGCAGTGATAGTGGACATGGGACTCACACGGCAAGATGTAAGGAACCTATCAGAAAGGGTTGGCACGGCAGAACAGCAGGTGCAAAGTAACACAGCAAACATAACTGCTACCCAGTGCAAATGGCATAGGCGTTGGACCGAATACGTACCTTGGAGCAGAGGGATGAGGACGCAGAAGGAAGAGCCAGGTGCAACAATGTGCACATAGTGGGACTGCTGGATGGTGAAAAGACAGGGACCCCACAGGATAGGTAGAGAACCTACTGCTCCAAGGGGTGGGGACAGGGAATCTATCCCAGGGATTCGTGGTGGAGAAAGTGTGCAGGGCTCTAACTAGAAAACCTCACCCAGAGCCCGCCCACAAGACTCATGGTAGCAAAGACCATGAACTTCAGAGACAGAGAAAAGATCTTGACATTTTCGAGAGAGGGTGGGGTCATAACAAAGAACGCTGCCAGAATAACTATGTATACAGAATACACTGCGCAAGTGCAAAAGCGCAGAGCACAATTTTGGCCAACAAAGGAACACCTCAGGGTCACCAAGGTGTGATTAATGCTGCTGTTCCGGCCGATTTGAAAGTGCTATAACACCCCAACGAGCTGGGGAAAGAGGCCCGGAAGTACCAAGCACTAGAAGAACAACAGCATACGAGCCCATGGGAATGAGCGGGCCGCCAGATTCAGCGAACACATGGGCCAGGAAGTATTAAACATAGTCACATTGAATGTCAGGGCACAAAACGCCTACGTCAAGAGGCTGAGGGTCTATGCCTGGCTGAATAGGGTGAAAGTCCACATTGCAATGCTGCAGGAGTCACACCTGATGGCCGGAAAGCAAGCTAAGGTAGCCAAGAAGTGGGGAGGCCATATGTAAAGTTCAACGTACTCTAACTACGCAAGGTGAGTGTTGACGTGGATTGCTCCATGGACCCCGTTCCAACTCATAAAACAAGAAAGGGATGTGGAGGTCAGAGTACTGATCATACAAGGAATGCTGGAGAATCGGGAGGTGTGGCTGGTGAATACGTATGCCCCCAACCACGACGCAACAGAGTTCTTCAGGACACTCACGTCCCGACTATCCCCATATAGGAATGCATCGATCATCTGGGCCAGTGACTTGAACTGTACACTAGACCCCCAACTGGATAGGTCGGACACCAAGCATAAGAAACCAGCACCGCCAGCCAGAGCACTATGGAAGATACTGGAGCAGCTCGAGCTAGAAGACTCGAGCTAGAAGACGTCTGGATAAAGGTACACGTGGGCATTAGGGGATACACACAATATAGCGCCCTGCATGGGACATTCACTCGAATATACTATCTGTTTACGGGCAAGGAGACAACAGGGGAATTTACCAGGGCAGACATTCATGCACATACATTATCCGACCGTTTCCCGCTGGGTGCGGAATGGGCAAATATATACAGGAGAGCCCTCATAACCACAGGGCGACTGAGGGCAGAAGCATTGTTGGATGCAGAATTCCAGCAGCACATCAAGAACACGATAGACGACTATGTTGAGTACAACGCAGGGAGTGTGGATAACACTGGAACGGTGTGGAAAGCCCTTAAGGTGGTAGTTAGAGGAGCGGCAATAGGGAAGACTGGAGGCCTCAGGGGAGGGATTTTTGCGAACTAGCGGGAGTAGAAAGGGAGGTGAAAAGGGCGGAAGCATGAGCAGGCGAGATGGGAGAAGAACTGGGAGATCTCACTACCTTGAGGCAGTAGTGTATGGCAATCTGGGAGAGGCTGAGGAAGCTGGATTATGGGAAGTATATACAGAGGCTACATGCAGAGGGAGACAAACCCAGCAGGCTCCTAGCCTGGCTAACACAGAGGCTACATGCAGAGGGAGACAAACCCAGCAGGCTCCTAGCCTGGCTAAATAAACAGGAGGGCAAGCAGGAAAAGATAAACGCAATTAAAGATGAGCAGGGGGAGGTGATTAGGAACCAGGAAGGCATTAATATTGTTTTCTCGCGATTCTACAAGAAACGATACTCCCGGGTACAGGAAGCAGAGGTGGGAGATATAGCTGATACTCTGGCCGAAATCAACCTTCCCCAGCTAACAGAGGAGCAAACTCAAATGTTAGATGAACCCCTCACAGTGGAAGAACTGTCAGCGGTCATAGACCAGCTTCCGACAAGTAAGTCTCTGGGGCTCAATGGGGTACCAGGCAAATTCTACAAGAAATACAGGGACAGCCTGGCCCCCAGATTATTGGAGACACTAGAGGAGGCATACGTGAGGGGACGGCTCCCAAGTAGTATGTCAGAATCCATAATAGTACCAATACTAAAGCTAGGGAAACCGCCTCTACAGTGCGGTTCCTATAGACCAATTTCCCAAATAAACCAAGATTCCAAGATCCTCGCAGCGGCTCTGGCCATCCAGCTCAAAAGGGTTATACCGAAGTTGGTGCACCCAGATCAAATGGGGTATGTACCGGCAAAGGAATGCGACGTGGGATCTCCGCAGACTTCACTATGTCATAGACAACACGAATCAGGAAGAGGGGGAGAGCGCAGTGGCATTAAGGCATTTGACTCAGTGAACTGGGACTGGCTCCTGGGAGTGCTCGCCAACTTTGGGATAGTTGAAGGGTTCTTATACAAGGATCCATGGGCGACGGTGAAGAGGGGCAGACACGTTTTGGAGGAGTGGAGCATAGCACAGGGCACAAAGCAGGGATGCCCATTGTCCCCGATGTTGTATATCCTGGCCCTAGAACCATTTGCAGCCTTTCTGAGGGCAGAGTACAAGGACACTGGAATAGTGATAGATGGAGAAGTACATCAAATATCAATCTAAGGAGATGACATCCTGCTTTATGTCCAGAACCCACAGACTCACTTGCAGGACCTGCTCGAAGACCTGGGAGCATTCGGCAGGCTGTCGGGAATTACCATCAATAAGGAAAAATCCTTGCTGTTCCCCTTGGCTGGCCTGAGAGGCACGACCCCAGACCGGTTACCAGATCTAGGCCTCACACAGACCCCACTCACTTTCAGATATCTAGAAGTGGATATATATCACAACACTAAAGAGACGCCTAAGGCCAACACACAGGTGGCCCTAGATAAAATAGGGAAGGCCATTCAGTTTTGGAGGACACTACAGTTGGGGATGATAGGGAGGGTGGCCCTGTTGAAGATGTCAGTCCTACCCCGCCTCCTATATTATTTCACTAACATTCCTAACATTCCATACAACATCCCTGGGTCATTCTTTAAACTGCTATACACCATGTCAAGGGAGTTTCTGTGGGGAGGAGGGAGAAACAGGGTAGCATTGACCACACTACAAAGGGACTTCAAAGGTGGGGGGGGCGTCAGGCTCCTGGACTTCAAACGATATTATTTGGCAGCTCAACTTCAATTCCTGGTGTAGTGGCTGTGTGAGGCTGCATCCACAGACTCAATACTTTTTCGACTATTGGTGCAGCGATATTACCTGAGAGAGCTCCTGTGGATAGACACTGACTCAGCCAAAACGCTCTCCAATATGGCCAAGCTGGGCCGAGCCCTATGGAAAAGAGCAAAGAAAATCCAAGACATAAGGGACCCCTGCTCCAGGCAAATCCCTCTTGTGGGATTAGTCAATGCCCACATTGCAAATCTGGCAACATTTAGAGCACAGTGGGAACATAAGGGAGTGGCCCAAATAGGAGATCTGTGGCAAGATGGACACTGGGTGGAATTCCAGACCATGGTAGAAGAGGAGGGCATACACAGGGGCCAATTCATATTGTACAATAACATGGTCCGAAAGATAAGGAAAAGATGGGAGACCTTACCGGAGGTGGAGGACACAGGGGGGCGGGGGGCACTAGATGCATGGTATGATGTTTCAGAGGGGGGACACACAGTCTCCAGGTTTTATGAACAGCAACTAGGTTGTAACAACACGAGAGAATTACAAGCACAAGTTAAATGGGAGGAAGAGTTTCAGTAACCCTTCACGGACGAGGAATGGAACAGGGCCCTCTGATATACAAAGAAAGTCTCCAGGAACGCAAGGTTCAGACAGATGCAGCTCTATCTCATACATAGAGAATATCTAACACCAAAAAGAATGTCGATCATGGGGCGTGGACAGACCCAGAGCTGCCCACGCTTCACGGAGGAGCTGGCGGATATGTTTCACATGTTCTGGTCATGCCTGAGAATAGCATACTTTTGGGACACTATCAAGGAAAGAGTGTCGGAGGTGGGAATCCAAATGCAAGCATGGTCGCCAGCATCTTACCTGTTGGGCCTGTTCCCTCAAGGGGACAATCAGAGAACACACCTGGCAAGAATTAAAGACTTGATGACAATATTGGCTGAAATGCTGCATAGCAATGGCATGGAATACAAGCACGGGACCCTCAATAGCGGGGTGGTGCGTGGACCTACAAAAATGGGCGATAGCCGAAACATAAAAGGGGAGAAGGTGACAGTGGGGCTAAGGTATTGGCATGGAACACCCTTGTGCAAGACCTGTTTGGAAGTTGTGAAAGAGGCAGCACAGGTGAGCCAGGAGGCCTGAATGAGGACTAACTAGACGACAGAGGAAGCTCGGAGAGTACAAGTCGAAAACAAAATTCAAGGGGGGATGGCCGGCCTATTCGCACCCGGGTTAAATACATAGTGTAGCGTATGAAGATCATGGACGGAGGAAGATGGGGCCTTGCCGTGAATCGAGGAGATACTTGAAAGTGCCAGTAGAGATGTGATGTGTGTTGTTGTTTAAGTTGTTATTTGTTATATTTTGTGTTGGAAATACAATCAAAAAGGTTTTTAAAAAAAGTATATCTCTAGGTCAGTTTGACCACCATACGGCACATTCACAATGTATCTCTGAGTCTTTTTTTGCTAAAGCGTAGGGAACAAGCTCACGATTATTCCTTTTATCTTTATATGGAACTCTTGGCTAAGGCTATGCTAGACTCAGTACTGAACCGGGAACACTAATGTTGCCACTAACGGTACCAGATGCACCAGGCTCCACACACTATGCATTACAAAAATAAAAAAAATCACATAATAACCAACCATATGCAGCTTCTGTGATTCTGTAATACCCTTCATACATGTTCTGCAGACCATTAAAAAACACAGAGAGAGCAATATCAAGTTACATGTAAAATATTGGGAAAAAATCATATTCCAGTTTAGTAGATTATACTGGTTTCACAACTTGTCAATGCAGTGCATTCATATTTGCAGCTATTTTAGTATCAATTCCCCTGGCATCTTCCACACCAGACAAAAACCTCTCCTCTGCGCCCTGCAAAACTGGCCTCTCCTTTAGCAGACTTGGCAGAACCCACACATTTTTATAGACAACCTTGAGATATCATTTTTACTTTGGAAGTGCAGCAAGCTCCCCTTTTTAACAAGTGGCTATCCCATGCCCCCCAACGAAAATACATTTATTGTCCAGTGCAGTGAATGAAGATGAAATGGATTTTCCCTTTTCGGGGCTCATCTGACATTTATTAGGGTAAGGTTATCTCTAATAAGATATTTCTCTTTGTTTGGCAGTTATGCTTACCAAGATATTGCTGTTACTTTGTCTGCACTGCAGGACGCAGGCCATCTCACCTTTTTAACTGCCTGCCAGAGTCCAGCGAGGACCTTGCCCATCTCGATCCTTTCTGCACTGAAACCGGATGCAGTTTCCTAGCACAGCTATCGAACAGCACTCTTCTCTCATTTTTTCCTCCCTTCGGTTCTGTGTTCTCCATTGCTCTTCTTGTCCAATCCCTCCTTCCTTCTTTCTCTGAGTTATATCCTCTCTTCTCTTCCGTCCTCCTTGAATATGTCATAAAGAAAGGATATGATTTCACCACCTCTTTCCATGCCTCCTCTGTGAGATCAATCAATCAAATACCTCTGCTTTTAGCCAACTGCCAAGAACTTCCGTGAACCCTTTCTCCTTTCTCCTTTCACCTTTACTTAGCACTCTTACTCAAACCTGGATAAATCTGCAACATTCTCATTCCAACTTCCTGCAGCTTCCTGCTCAAAACAAAGAGTTGTCTTTTACATAACACATTCTGCTGCCCCATTGCTCTGAGCCTCATGTTCAGCACACTGCAAAACACCTTTTAATTTGTGTATTTATTTTCTAAACCAATGTTGCACTGCGAGTTCATGCACCACCAGCCTGCAGCTGGGCTATGGCCTAAGCAACCCCATTCTAAATACTAATAATTTAGTTTGCTATGGTTTGGCTTTAGTGGATTAATTTTAGTCAGGTTAATTATTAGTCCCTATACTAAACTACACTGTGCATTGCTATGCCCCAAATTACTACTTCTTTGGTTTGGGATGGCAAATAGTATAGCAAAATGCAACATACCATGGCATGGTATGGAGTGAGCTGAAAAGAAGTTTAGGACTAACAATTACTCACCACTAACACCTAAACCTACTACACCATGCCATTGTATGGACTGAGTTGAATTGAAATTTAGGACTAACAATTACTTACCAATATCTAACGCATTACCAATATTAAAGACATTTCAGTCCATAGCTCAATTGTGCAAAACATTAGTGCAGAGCATTGGTATTACTTGGCCCACTTCATGAGGTTGTAAGCACAGGCTGTGCAGTGTTGCTTGAAAAATGTGGAATAATGCTGCTTTTGTAATGAAGATGTGAGCTGAGGAATGTGAAAATTCACCCATAGGTAACCTATGTGGGCTTCCTGGGTGGGGGTGGCCATACTGTTGTTCATTCTGTTAGGGGTTCATGGGGCGGCTTCGAAACTCTCTTGAAAAATGTCCCCACCTCCTTGCTTGCCATTGTGGCCCTCCATATTGTTCCTCACCATTCCACTGTTCCTGTCCATTCCATGCCCAATTCGCGGCCATCCTTGCATGTATGGCTATCTGCCTTTCCTGCCCTTCCTCCTCATTCTCTTTCTGCTGGGAGGTCGGCTACCACTGCTGTGACCTTAACTAATTTTATCTGAATGAATTTTGCCTCGTCTGCCAGTCTCTTTTGGACTATCTCCCTTTCTCTTTCTTTGATTCTTTTACAATGGTGTATTATAATGCTCTGTATCTCTGGCCAGCCCTTGGCTTCTATCCCAGCTATTTTATCAAGAGCCTTCTGCACTTCTTTCAGAAGCCCTTTTTTGATTATGAAGTACAACAGGGAGGTTGATTGTTCCCAAGCTGTACACGTTTCCGCTCTCCACATCTCTTGCATCCGGAGAATGTAAGCCATCGCATCCTCCTCCTCTGCCATTGTGCATTGCATCACAGACTGTAAATGTGGTGTATCCGGGAAAGTTTCCCTTGGTGCATCCCATACTCTTACTCTTACTGTATTAAAAGATGCCCCACCATGGCGATCACAGTCTAGTGTTATTCCAGGGAACCCTGCCTTTGCCCAAACCCTGTTAGCCTGATCACCTACTGCAGACACTAATAGGCTTTTAACATCACCTATTGCCAACAGAACCCCGGCAGTGTTTTTTTCGAATGTGTATATCCACTTACTTGCATCTCCCGAGAGCGGGGGTCAAGTTTTAGGTAAGTTCACTTTATCCATTTAGTCCCAAGGTATATTATTGGGTCTCCCTGCTCCTCTGTTTATCAATGGTAGTTGTAATTTGTTTCTTGCTTTCCCCATACTCACCTTCACTCCCTTTTTCCCCCAACACCACCATTCGTCCCATCCTGTTCCTCAGGCTTCCATTCCATTCTTCTTCCATCCCCCTCCCCATGGGAGACTGTTCTATTTCTACTGACCTTCCCTGTTGCACACCCCAACCTTCTCTCTTCTTCTTCTTGTTCTTCTATGTCGCACCAATATTGTTCCTCCCTGTCTGATACCATGTACCCTCCTTCCGCGCCCACCTCGCTGACCACTTGATCTATTTCTATTATTCTCATGGGTGTATCATTAATCCGGAATAGTATTTCTCTTTTTTTTCCACCCCTCCTCTGTTGACCTCTGAAGTGGTTGGGACATCTGTGTTTGTTCTATTCTGTTGACAGGGGGGCCCCCTTGTTCACATATATCTCTTAATCGTGACAATTCTGCCCGGGCCATTGTTAACCATGAGTCCAAATCTTGAGTGAACTTCTCGATATCTAGGGCAGGAGTACTTATCTGTCCACTTGCTCCATGACCTTCATATGGGGGTGGTGCTGGGGCTGTTGGCAGGGGCACGGATGGTGAGGTAGGTTTGGACTCATATACTGTGTCACCATATCCTTCAGCTGCAGTTGTTGGCTTTGGTAAGAGCGGTTACAATCTTGCTACCTCTACCTCTCTCTCTTTAATCTCCCTTTCCCCCTCACTGCTACCTGCTACCAGGGGAGATGCGCCCTGTCCTTTTATTTTGCTGGGGGACACTTCCTCGAAGAGCCTCCACAAATCTAATATTTCTATCCTGTTATGAAACTGCTTTCCTTTGTATTTTATAAAAAGACATGTCGCTACCATGTCTAAGACATTTTTGTCAAATGACCCCCCTTGAGGCCATACTTGGGGCAAACCTTCCCCTTTCAATTCCGTGACCCATTGGTCATGGTATTTTGTGATCCTTTCTGCGTAACCTGGCAAACTTTGACAAATATTTGACAGTGGTGTTTCTGCACCCATCCTGTTGCAACAATACCTTTCCACCTTTGTGATCAATATAATAATGCAATTTAATACTGTTCACTGATTTCCAACAATTCACGTCTATATGCGCCACCTCTGTGACACTGTATCTGATAGACCACAATCTGTCACACTTACTATGACAGAATGTGTACAAACAATTATGCAATTTTACTTCTCATCAGTAATTATCAGTTCATATTACATGCAACAGACATAAGCAAGACAGTTACGCGACAAATGACATTTAAACATACCACATCGAACATTGAACATACATCCTCCCTGCCTATTCCCCTTTACCCTTACAATACTCTCCCTTGATATTCCAGTCCATTCCCTGTCTTAATCCCTTTGCATTACCCCCTTACCAAAGAGAGAAGAAAAAGATGATGCACTTCTAAATACCGAGTCTTCTCCTTATATAAGAGTCCTACTGTTTCCACTTTTTTTCGTCGTTATCCCCAGCACTAGTCGAGATAGCACTATGCGGCGCCGCCTTCCACCCCCTTGCAGAGCTAGGTTCCTGTATCTTTGTTCACCTTGTAATCTCCTTAACTGTCCTAAGGGCAATATACAGAAAAAAAACGAATAGAATAAGCCTACAAATTCCTCTTCTATTATATGAACTTTTCTCCCCTCTAGCTTCCCTCCACTCAATCCCTAATATCCCTTCTTCTGACTCCTTACAATATTTTTCCACCCCCCTTGTTCCTTTTAATGTTGCTTGCCCTAGATACTCACATGTCCATCTAGATCTGAGACCCTCTAGACTGGGTCTGTCAAGGCGTCGCCCCGTACTCAATGGCCACACCCACTTCCGGTGAGCGGTAAGGTGGGTTTTTGCAGCCCCGTACCCTCTCACCCTACTGCGTGCGCACGTCTAGATGTACCGGTTGCCATAGGTGGGCAGCTCTTAAGGGGGCGCGCCCTGGGTCTCGGCTGTGGCCATGGACGTCTCGTGCCAGGAGGAACGGAAAGACGCATTCACGTCCAGGGGTCACCAAATGAAAGAGAGAGTCCCCCAAAATGCAATCAAAACTCCCCAATGAGTGTCAATAATGGACACACCCCAGGAGGGAATGAGACCAAGACCAAGTGCGGGTGAAGGTGAAGGTAAAAGTAAAGTTTATTTAAAAACCAAAATAGGGCAAGCAGAGAACTCTGCAAACAGTACTTTTAAAAGGGTTACAGCATCATAGATGACGACACTACATATGTTATGTAAGTTACATTTTCATTGGTAGATTCTCAGATCCAGTATAGTTGTGTAGGCGCCACCGCCAGATGAATGGATATTTGCTTGGTGGGAAGGCAGACATCATGTGCTTCAGTCGGTCTGGTCAGTGTGAGGGGAAGGTTATGGGACACAGGATGGGGTGGTTGATACTAACTCTCTAATGCAGACACCACTTCAAAGTATGCAACAAAAAGACACTCATAAACAAATATAATTGACATCCTGACAGTGGGGGGGGGGGGAGAATAATATATTTCACACTTATCTATACATACATTTGTCTTGTGCACCTGGAAGCTAAGCGGGCTAAGCGGAAGGGTGAGAGGCTTCATTTGTTACATTAAGGCATCAGTGAGACATGGGCCTTTGGCCGCAGCATGGTCATAAAGGAGGGAGTAACGGGTGGGGTCTGTGCGATCTTCATGCGCGGCGCTGCTGGAGAAGGGAGAGAAGGCCCTGTGGCTCCTCATGTTTGGCCCAGTTCAATTAGTGGAATTATACTTAAACAATTGGCATATGGTTAAGACATGTTTACTGCCACTTCATTTAGAATGAGTAATAAGCAGGTTCTCATTATATAGTGGGCTGTGTCTTTACATATATTGTGGTTACCGTGCTACAGAATAGCTCTATTTACATTAGCCTTGTGGCCTCACCTTTTACATTAAACACATGGGTCTCCGAACATTAAAAACACCTTTGCGAGTATACATAGTACTAAGAAAAACAATTAGGGATTTGAACCATACATTTTACATCATAACACATGAGTCGCCCTGCATCTTATACATCTATAAAGGTATCGGGCACTGGAAGATAGGTAACCCATATCGTAGAATGCACACATGTGGATCATACTAGCATGTTTATTTTGATCAATCTACATAGGCTATTTGTTGATCTCTCTGTTGCATCTCATAGGGACAGCTTCATTAAACGTAGACAGAGAAGAGAATGTATGGTCTTGGATGGGATTAGCGTTGTGGGTGAAACAGGGTGGCACACAGTTGTGGGGCATGCATCTGCTACATCAAAAGGGGTGTGAGGTTGGGGGTTCTACACGTTATATATCTTAAGGGTAGAGTCTGTAAGTAAAGAGGCATGTTTGTGGAGATGGTTTGTTTTTCCCAGGCCCGGGCTCTTTCCCGGTCATTCACAGGTCAGTGTTGGAAGAAGGAAGGCGAGAGATACAGTGTTTAGTTTGTAACGGTTCGAGCTCAGTCTTCCGTGAGAACAGGGCAGCTGCATGGACACCAGAGGGGAGGAGGTGGGGGGAGTAGCTGGCTAACTGTGCGCAGTGCCAGGGGAGAGCTGCAGGCTGGTAGGCTGGCTTTGCTGTGTGGCCTGCTTTAGTATATACAAAATGGAGTCAAAGTTCATTACAAAATGGAGTCAGTAATTGACCCTCTTCAACCCTCTTAGGGATGTTGCACCCGTATGTGTCGTTCTGAGGCTGTCCGGCACCTCTGGCCACACGCGCATGGGCAGCCACGGGATGAGAATCATGTGTGCGTGGGCAAGAATGGAGGGGGCCTAAAAGACCTTTCCTCCCATACAGGGCTCACAAAATACCCCTTTAGTGGTTACCTTCCCTATTAGGATTAGCGGCGACTATGTTAAAATGATTGCATAGTTGAATTTGTGCACTAATTATCCCTACATTTCACACATATAAGTCCTAGTTTCACAGTCTATGTAGGAGCAACTCACATAATATATTAACAATCATAGGGTGCATTATGAGAAGAGGAAGGCAGGTGGTCAAGTTGGGTGAGGATACAGGGAGTCGGAGATGCTCTCTCACCCGCTTGCAGGTGAAGTCTGAGTCGGGATTTGAGCAGGATTTCTTCTGAATGTGCTCAGAGGGAGCAATGGAGTAATGCCATTGGTGTTTAGGGTATGGTACTAGAGTTGAAGAGTTACCTTGATTGGTATTGTGAAGTATCTAGGTGGTTGAAGTGGTTACACATTCATTATATGAACAACTCCAATGACTGAACATGCATTCAGTATTATAAATGCACCCCACTGTAGATAGAACATCTCAATAGACCCACATTACAGAGAGGTCTGGATTGCCTGTTGGGCACTTTCACACAAGGTGGTAGCTCACAAGATACAGCTTCGATTTGCTATTTTTTAGTCATGGTGGCCAGGGAGTAAGGCTCCGAATATGCTTTCAGAAATGTAATTGCAACACACTTTAGATAGAAGCTAGCATGCATGTTTGCATTTGTCTTTTCTTTTTGCAACAAATCTCTGAAGCATTTTATTATCTCAGTTGGGTTTCACCTGTTGTTTTGTCCCCAATGTAGAACATCTTTTTAACATATGCACCTCTAAGCAGTTAATAGAGCCCTCCATAGTGTGAAGTATTACTCCACATTATGGAGGAATCTCTTGACTGGTTTGTTTGTTTGTTTGTTTTTGTTTGTTTGTTTGTTTTATTTATTTGTATAGCGCACCAACCCTGAGGTAGAAGGGCGCTTAAAGAAGATGGTCACATAGTGTGATATATACAATTACAATATACAACAATTTACAGAATTCACAAACATAGTTAAGCAGAGGAGGTATACACACATATCTGGGGGGGTACATGTTACTCTATGTTCAGGAGCCAGCTAATAACATGTTTCCTGAAGATCTGGAAGGACTCAATAGTTTTAATGTTGAGTGGTAAGGTGTTCCAGAGTTGGGAGGCAAGTACTGTGAAACTGGCACCTCCAGCTCTTTTTAAGGAGAATCTAGGCACTGTCAAGCATAACGTGTTGGAGGATCTAGTGGTTCTGGTGGCAGGTTTCATGGTGAATTTATTAGTGAGATATGATGGGGCTAGGTGGTTTAATGCCTTGTAAGTGAGGCAAATGGTTTTCAAATCATTTTTTTGTCGTATGGAGAGCCATTTGCACAATTTCCTAGCAGTTGAGATGAGCTATCGCCTGGGGATGTTAAGTGCTGCACGTAGTGCGTTGTTTTGAAGTTCCTGTAATTTGTTAATTATAGATTGGTTAGCACCTAGGTACAGGCTATTACAATTGCAATAGTCCAGTTTGGACTGTATGAGGGCTCTAGCAAGAGTGAAGCAACTATTAGATGATAGGAATGGTCTACTGGCCCTAATTAGCTTGCTGGTGTAGGCGGAGGCTGGTAGTTTGTTTGGTGAGGTTAGAGTTGGCATCAAGGTAAAAGCCGACAGTTTTCATGCTTTTAGCAATAGGGATGGTGTGACCATCGATAATGATGTTGTAATTAGGATTAAGTTTAGACAGGTTACTGGGAGAGCCGACTAGGAGGAGCTCCGTCTTCTCATCATTCAGGCAAAGGCCTATATTGAGGGTCAAAATATATAACAAGCTGTCCATTATAGGGGATCCACATTATAGTATTGCTTAAAATTGGACATAACCTCTTGTGTAACAACTCTTTTTTGGAGTCTAGATACTACAGATTTTGTCTACAGATTTTGTTTTTTGATTAGGTATCGAAGTAGTTACTAGATAAGTATTGCCAATAGATTTTAATTTCTAAATGTACATAAACAGACTTATTTGATACTTGAAACTAATAGTACTAGCTGTTGTCCTGCTTTTCTACTTTGTCCGCCAACTTATTACGCGTTGATTTTATTTCCAGCCATTGAATTCCAAGCTATATTTATAAAGTGTCTATTTATTTTAAATAATGTTTCATTACCTTTATTTGATTACTGTGGCACTGTTGGTAAGGTTGGTTATGGCATTGGTCATTTATCGGATTTGATAAGTATATGACTTTTGACCATTTCACCATTAAAGTCCATCTGCCTATTGGAATCATTACATATCATGAGGTTTTGGAATTGTTCTTTTTCCCAACCTGGCAGAATTATGAAGTCGTTGGTGAAGAAGTGATCGCAAATATGTATGTATGTTGACACTGAAGACATATCACAATGATGGGGACTGATGAATTCTAGATTAGCAGAGAATGTGCATAATTTAATGTCCTTCAAGACTAGTGACCAGAATGGAGGAAGGATTATGGCATGTTCCTTAAGGATGCAAAATACCACCAAGATGCTATCCATAATCATGCATTTCATTTAACCTTCAATGAAACTCCCTAATATGTTCATGCCCCGCCTTCGAGTTTAGTCATAGTCTGTTGACCGAGACATCATTCTGCTGTAAACAATGCACATACATAGCACTTGCTATCAAGCTCTGTTTGGAACTCAGGGTCACTGGTTTCAAAACCGTAAGCGTAAAGCTGCTGATGCAGGGATCTGCTTAAACTATATGTCATAGGTTGGGACGTGACCAGAGGTGATTCAGCTACCCTCAGCAATGCTGTTTTGTTTGCCAAATCACTATCTCCTGACTTTGCCAGTTTCCAAATACTGTGATGACTTGGGGCATATCATGATATTAAGATCTGATCCCATAGCTGACTAAATTTGAATAGCAATTAGAAATGTTACATATATTGATGGAGGTTTATGAAGAAACTGATCATACAAAGGTCATGACTCATTCTAAACACTCTAACCCAGATATTTTAGTGGGTATTGTGGCTTCTTAACTTTGACAATGTGCATGTTATTGATCAAATCACTTAATAGCAGTTTTCCCACTTTAACAAATTGTGTTATCCTTGGCAAGTCACTTTACTTGGAAGTGCTTAGAAACTTGCTTAATGCAGGAAAGTCACATGAATAACAGTTTACCGGACAACGTGTGCTTCACCTAATCACCACAAACATGCCCACACTTGGAATGACAACGCCAGCTTTCCACACGCTGTCTTAGGGTAATATACAAAACATATTTTTATGTTCAGCCTAGATGGGTATTTAGTACACCCATCAGATCAGCTGGATTTGCTAATGTGTGTTTATGATGCGGTCATCTTTATCGAATACAGGCAGCATGTCTGTAAATAATCATAACGTTGTTGTTTAATATTCTGATAAAATAGTGCAAATTCAGTATCTGAACCAACCAGCACCATATTGTTTCAGACTATGAATACTGATGCAAGTGTCCTATGATACCGTCTCATGACTGAACCATATTCAACACCTTAAAAGACCAATAACCTATGTATGATGAGGTCATCGATCGAGAACCACTAAGACAGTATGGAAGTGCAAGAAAATCAAACATGTTGCCATTAATAAATGTGTAGTTTATTTTTGTCAAATTGTTAAACCTTGTCACATTTCAATCCTGTTCCAGAATAATGACTTTGCCAAATAGTGTTGTATCAAAGCAGAACAGATAAGTAGGTGCAAGACCTAGCTCCCTTATCTACAACATCTGACGGACTTGGTGGTCCACGTTATCAAAGGTGGAGGCAAGATGGGGGATAAACTGGGCACAACTTTAGGAGTTGGGGGTGGTGAAGGGTATTCAGAGCTCCATGATTAGGATGGAATCTGATGATTAGGGGACTATTATTGTTATTATTGGATATTCTTCGAGTGGGGATCTAGGTTCAGGAAGCAACAGAGTGTGTTACAAGTCATAGGGAGGAAGTACACAGTGAGAACACAGAAATACAAGGGAGTTAACACTGGTGGATGGAAAGTGCAGGCTATTTGGCAGAAAGGTGTCAACGAGTAACTAGGAGAGAATACTTGTGGGAGCAGTTTACATAGTCCCATGTTATGTGGGGAGTGTGTGTTGACGTAGGTGTTAGGAAGGAGCCATTCCTTGAAAAGGAAAGTCTCGAGCTCCTTCCTGATTTGTATAACCAAAGGAGTATATTTCATATTGAAGAGGAGGATGTTCTCGATTCTGGGGGCGTAGATGGGGACGTAGACAGGGAAGGACTAGCCTCTGGTTCTTTCCTTCCTGCACCAGTGACGTTCAAGCCTGGAGATGCTAAGCATGTGAGTGAGGTAGCTTGGGGACTTGAGGCTGATGGCCTTGTAGATGATGCAGTAGGAGTTCATGCTGATACATCCTTGTACTGGTATCCAGACTAGTCTGATGAGGGTCGAGGTGATAGGACAAGACATTATGTCAGCTGTGAAAAACATTTGGAGTTAAGTCTTGATAACTGATTCCCCCATCTGTGGTTGGTGGTAGGGATTCATCAGTCTTTATGATACGGGCCACTTTATGGAATCATGAGCAGTTTTCTGGCACCAGTGCATCCGGTTCATTTTTTTTATTTTGATAGCCTAAGAAATGATTTCACTCATGGCAGTTAGGATCAACTAATTACTGGTATGGAGATCCAGAGTAAAACAGAAGCTGCAGGGAGGTGTGAGGGTGCCTTGTTGAGTTTGATGCCTGGTTATAAAGAGTTTTTGTGTATTAATGCCTTTCATCGTTGCACCATACTTTGTAGGGGAAAAAGGAGGAGTTTGGCAAGGAGGACCTTAAAATGAGTATATGTCCAAAACAGCCCCCTTTGAATTTGTTGCCAGCACACTTTAAAACAGGATTTCCACGTGGTGCTTTTATTTATGAGTGGATGTGAATTGTGCAGACTTACGCAACGTGCCCAGAACAGGTTTGGAATGTTTGAATTAGTTTTCTTTTCTTCCGTGTTTCGGATTTCTTTATTCTGAGACTTTTGTATACCGCTACATGTCACTTTTTACACGTTGGGATTCTTGCAGTTAATGGGGAGAGGACATGAAAAGTATGAAAACACATTGATATTTAGAGAGCGGATGACTGGGAAGAGTCCAGGTGGTGACCTTTTCATTATTCTAGGCACGGCAGACTGAGAGGCCATATTCAGATCGGCTTCTTGGTTGAGGGATAGTGGAAGAGATTATTATTATTATTATTATTATTATTATTATTATTATTATTATTAATATTATTATTATCATTAATAATAATATTATTGTATTTATTATTGTGTTATTTATTGAACGCTTCACTGAGAGGACTTTGACCAAGTAGTGTGAATACATTAGTTTTGAAGCATTATGGTTGCAGGAACTCAAATGAAAGGTCCCCTGGATTCTCCTGTAGCTGAAGGCTGATTTAAAAAAGGAGGCTAGGATTAAGTGTCCTGCTCCACTACACTAAACCATTGCCCGTTTTCTGCACACATCACACTCATGAATAGACATTCTCGGTTCTGAGCCATCATATTATGAAAAGGGTTTGTGAAAGAGTGCTGTGGTGAGGACGTGGCTTGCCCACCACACAAAGAACTGGACGCTTATGAAAAACTAGGTGTGTGGTTGCTAGACCTGTTGCTGCACCACTCCAGCACATACAAGTCCGTGAAAATCCATGGCTTTACAATACACTAGAGATAACACTCATGACTCTTTAATGACAACAGGACTAAGGGCAGCTGGACAATTGGTGACAGGCACGAGGGATGATTGGATGAGAAAGCAACACGTTCTGTAACAACTGCAGCACCTTTACACAGCAATAGCACTCAACGGTGGTGGGACAGTGTAACAAAGTGGACCTCCAGTACTTCAGGTAAGTTACAGGTTCCTTTATTGTCCATGTCCAGTACTCTTCCTCAAGACACAGGGATAATAGGGGACACAAGATGACAAGGGAAAACACCGGGCTCACCCCCACACCCATCTTCTCAGCTCACTCTTCTCACTCTCTTCCAACCGTCACTTCCAGAACCCTCACACCAACATTCCACCTCAACATTCCAAGAGGTGATGTCACACACTCACCTAACCTGAAAGCAGATTACTACAGACAGGAGTGCAACAGGTGTGAAATGGCCTATTATAGAAGCATTGGACAGTAAGAAATTCACACAAAAACGGAGTGGTGAGGAACATGTAGCACCACACCAAATAACATGACATAACTGCTATTATATTGACAGGATGCCAGACCTAAGAGCAGTATGTCTAAATGTCAGTGAGAGTTGGGGAGCAGGGAAGGGTATTGTCCTAATTAGAACCTGACATACATGTCCTGGTGAAGGAGGTTGTGTTAAGGTACTACGTATGGATCATACTGCATTCCCACTAGAAATCCAGAGATTATGAGGGAGCAATTTATATTTATCTTTAGAGACATTGGATGTGCAATGACAGGTGCATAGAAACTATTCAAGTGCATTTAACTATATAAAATCTGGTTAGACAGATTCTTTGGATTACATAGAATTCAAGGGGCATTATGAGTGGTGCCCCAATTAATGAGTATCCTATATTCGGGCCTCCATTTTCACCCACCACTGGCCGTTGGCCTGGCTAGTAGGATGTGGTGTTCTGTGTGTGTGGGAAGTGAGGGGAACTGAGGGGGGAGAGTGGTTTTAGACGTTTAGGCTGCTGGCTTGCAACTTGAAATAGTTCACACACTATAATTTATTGTAAACAAAACAATAGTAAGAAGAATCAGCAGAAACGTTCATCCTCTGACATAGTCTGAGGAAGTGATGGGCAACCAGACAGGTCAGAGACCTGTAATTGGCTATAAACCAATGCATCTCCCAATCAGGATCTCTTCGATTGTAATGCAACCCAACTGGCAAGATTGAGAAACTGAAGCAACAGAATAGGTGGCAGAGTTATGCAATCTTAAACTTGCATAAGCAGTGAAATATTTATGCTAGTTAAGCACTTTTAATATCCTTGTACAGCAAGATGTCACTGTCACAGGTTCACATTCTGGACTGTTTGCCTTGTCCTCTACCTTTCTGAGGTTGATAAAATGACTGAAACCTAAGGAAGATATTTGTGGTTTAGCACTTAGATAATGTATGTATTTGGTAAGAGGATTTACATCACAATGTTTTTTAATTGGAAAATCGCCATTGCCTAACTTGACTCATTGGGAAGATATTGACACACTAGACAGCAACTATATTGAGGTGGGATTGAGCAGCAATGGCTACTGTTGGAGATGAGAGCACGCTTAGAGGCAGTTTGTATATCTAAGTAAAATAAAGTTCTGTATCTTTTGGTCAATGGCAATCCCCTCTCCCCCACACCCCACACCCACTGTCCCCACCACACACATACACACAAACACACACACACACACACACACACACCACCCCTCGACACCCACCCCCCAAAGATTATTCAGAAATTCAGTTGTTATACAGGTCCAAATGTTTCAGTCCGTCAGCCATAGTGACATATCTGCCATGCAATGCACCATGTAGTCCATGACGTTTTCAGGGTTACTTCCGTGGTGGGGTTCAGGAGAGTGCCATGTGTGCTGTGGATGCTGGATCTCTCAGCAACATTTGCACATGTGAGCCAATAGCCACTTTGATTATATTTTTCTGTTCATATGGGCGTGATTGTTCTGGAACTGTTTGAATCTCTGTGGCAAAATGAAAGTTCTTCAAGTATGATATGATATGATATGGCATTTATAACGCGCCTATACACAAGTGTTTCAAGGCGCGACGAGGCAAGGGGGGGAACAAAGAGAGGACAGACAACAATCCTACTAGGCCAGGTGTCATTCAGATCGCGCAAGTGCATGGGAAGGGGGGGAGAGGGGAAAGTGCAGTACATGGGAAGTGGAATAATAAGACACATAAAACAGCCAGCTAGTGGCCAGTGTAAGGTGCTGGTAGGGGGACTGAAGGGATACAGAAGGGATACAGAAAAACAGTCCCCAAGTACATGGGTTGCCAGGGAGGCAGTGCAGGTGGGTAATTGACAGGGCCTGGGCCAGAGATCAGAAGGGTGGCCAGGTACCCAGTGCAATGCTGGGGGTCACGTAACTAGTTAGTATGGAGGTAGGTTTGTCCAGGCCCCCTACCCTGTCAGTTTCCTGTGGTGTGCTCCAATTTTCCATCCTGTCACCTAAGAAATTCCATCTGTGGGATCAGATTACAGGTTGTACTATGTTCACATATCGGTAGGTTGATGACACCAAGCTGTAGCAAAGGGCGGGGTTGTCAAAAAATGTTAATTGGTAAGTTGGGTGTGATGCAGTGATTGAAGCGTGAGTGGCAGCCCCATAGTGAACTGTTTTATCCTGCTAAGATTTGGTTTGCACTCGTCTATCAGGAATGGCTTCCACTGGCCATATTTGAATTTCTGTTGTTTTTAGCCCTCTCATTTCTATATGCCTTTTAAAATGACATCAGACATTTCAAGAAACCGCTGGCACCCAATTTAACAATGCTTGGGTCTAACTTAAGATTTACATGTGAAAATTATGCGTTTGCTCCTTTTTTTTGTTAAGTGTAACTTTCAGATAGAAATGTGAACTGTTTACAAACCGCTACGCTCCACCTGCTTACAGGCGTTTTTATTGTCTTTTTTATAAGACAGCAGATTCACTTTTCCTTCAGCTATTTATGCTATTTTCTTTGTTTTGTAAACAAACTGCACTGTGGCTTTATCTTTACGAATCATTTTGCACTGCACCAGCTAATGCCTTGTTCAATCCCTGCATAGTATTTCCTTTCATTCAGTCTAATAATGGGTATAAAACCTGCATCTCATATGACTACGAGCCTCATTACAGGTCTGCCGGTCCGGAAATAAGGGTGCTGTTAGCAACGTACTGGCAGTGATCCCGATTGCCACAATTGTCACGGAAGCACCAGCACCATTAGCAACTGTGCCACTGCTTCCTGTCCCCACTTCCGTAGAGTCATATGGTACTCTATGGGAATGGGAAACAACATTGTCCACTGCCTTAGGTCCCGGTCCGCCGTGACTTGTTATGTCCCCGTGGCACTGGGATCTCAGATGGCGGAAAACGGTGTTAAAGGGTTGGCGGCAACCCGCCGGTAGCACCGGCGGGTTCACAGCCAACCTCGTAATGAGGCCCCATTTAATTTATTAAAGAAGTTGGGTGCTAATGATTTATACACCCATTATTTGGGCTGTACGAGACGTTATGGGCCCATAAGTCTTGTTAAAGGCCCAAGCACAGGCCAAACCTTAAACTCAGCGTACAGGGCCAACAATGTCCAGCACAGCCCTAAGAGCAGGTATCTAATTTTAAATAGACAATAGCAGAAGATATCCGTATGAGAACAAATGTCTGCTTTTTCTTTCTTGCTTTATCTGAAATAACTTCCATTCTTCATAATGTCTTTGGTAGCTGCTTTGTCCCACTACCAAGTACTTTTTTTTCCATTTTCCAACGTCCCCAACATGCCAAAAAGAAACTAGCAATTTGGGATTGGATTACAACCTGCAATAACCGTTCAGCTCCTAAATCCACGCTACCTCCTTCGAGAAGCATAGTCAAGCTTCACTGTCAACCAAAATTTCTCACGCACTGCCCTTCGCGTCATCACAGGGCACAATTTCTGAAGTTACGTCTGAATGCTTTAAATACCAACGAGATGCTCTGGATGCGTAGGAACAAAGATTCAATTGACAATAAATGCCGCTTCTGTAATACATCAGCAACCGAGTCCTTAAAACATTTAGCAGTAGTATGTCCCTCGCTAACTAACTTACGCGAAATACATCTAAAGGATTCCAAATCACTAACTAACGAGGAAGACGACTGGTGGGACTATGCTGTGGCAGGACACAGCATCAAGTTGTCCTGTAATTTAATTAATTTCTTCGATGAAATCTTAAACTCAGCGCCCACATATCAGATGGCTCAGGCAATCGGATAACTGTATGATTATAAAGTGGAATTATTAACCATAGCCTTGGTAAAGTCTAATGAAAAGATAAAGTGTGCGAAAGAGATGAGCATTTTATCCTTTTTCTACCTCAACGAAATGTAACAAAAACATGATATATTATATCAAGTTGAAGCTTTACAATAAAATAAAATAAAAAAAAAATAGAAATAAGCTGATGGCCAAAAGGCATGCAGACACAGAGCACACGTTACAAGGAGAAGATGGGACGGATTATGAGATGGATATTTGGACTTGCATCCAATGCAGAAATAAATATGACAGCTAATTGTCGAAATTAGGATGGACACAGCTTAAAGCGTCTGATTGAAACACATTTGTTTTTAAAATCATATTGGAGAATCTGTATCTAGATAACGGGCATGCACAATATTAAAGAGCACTGGGCTATTTTAGAAAGGTAGACAGAGAGGCAATTGATTGGCTAGGAAACATAAGGAGAATATGAACATTGAGAGAGAAGTGCTGGAGTTTAAACAAAAAAAACATCAAACAGTTATGATACAAATGAAGAAACGCCGTCAAATGAGTTAACTAAATGAACAAAGAACACTAGACAAGTACTTGCGCGAGTATAATTAAAATGTGCTTTATTAATAATGTCTGACTGTTCCTTATGACACACAAAACAGAATATACAATACTTATTCCGTGCACCGTAGTTTCATAACTAAAACATTTAAATTAAAACACAATACACTACTATTTCTGTTTCTAACCTACTCCTGCAGATGAAAACAAATTCTTAACAAAAAAAAAGGAGATTAAAAACGCATTGCTAGGAGGCATATCATATAAATACATTTTAATGTTCAGCAGAAGATGTACTTAAAGCGATTGTTGCACAGAGTGCCTTCTTCTGTGTTTCAGATGTAACTCACACATTGCCAACCTTTGGCAATGTATAGCAGTTGTAATGTAAACCATTGCCAAAGAGCATTAAAATAATGACTCTATACATAGCTTGATTATGGCTACACCGACCTGCGGATTCTTTTAATGGGAACAAACATTATCGTTTTTAGTGGTCCCTTGTATAGGACACAAAGCAAAGTATAGCAACACCTGTTGTGGAAATCACATTGTAATGGAAGTGCATATTCAGTGGTGGCGCCCCTCCCTGAGCGTGTTGCAAGTAATAGCAGCATGCAAAACATGCAACGATTGCACAACATTCACTCTACACTTTTCTGTGCATTTCCTTTTACACATGAATGTGCTCAGTACATCTGTGTTTGTGAGGCTTTGTGTTTTGTGGAGGCGTTTACAGTCTATGCCTTACATCAAGCTACCCTCCTTTGGTGTGCTGTGGCTGGAAAAGCCTTAAAAATGCCATCTTATTTGGATTCCATCCCATACTTATTTTAGTCGACTAGAAGTCATTACAGCATAGCTCTCAACTCACACGCTTTTGGCGGGTGTCACCCGCCTTGTAAACAGCTGACTCACCCGCCAAGCCTCCTGCACGCCCATTCATTCCAATGGGCGTCTCACCCGCCAAAAACAAAATCGGGTGTTTTCACCCGCCTTTGCCACACAAATGGTTGAGAGCTATGCATTACAGGTGCCAGCTTTTCATTATCTTGAGGTGTAAAAGCGAGGCGAAAGGGTTAACTCTCTGACCCATTTCCATACTATTCCAAGGTGTGGGAGGGCAGAAAAGTGGGGTTTGTATCTCTGATTTGCTTTCCTCCTCCGTCTTGGAAGAGCACCTGGTTTTACGCTTGTATGAGATTTCCAAGTGTAAAAAACAGGTACAAAATAGAAAACAAATGCTGCTTAATCATGAATCAATCTTTAGTAATGGCTAAACCAACATATTTAACATTAGCAACAAAGAACTAAAATATGAGGTTTTAAAAGGTTTGAAAACATACTATCAATATGCAGATCGCACCACTCTAAGATGGCGCTCTGCAAATAATTTGTCAGAAAAAAGGCAAAAGAGAAGGGACTAAACCCGTCACCATGGAAACGTAAGCATTTACACAACCCATTCCTTCGCAATCAAATACAATGAAAGAACGAGGCCAACACAAAGGACGCTAGAGAGCTATCGGACCGAGGTAAGAAAATATTGTGATTCCTTTAAGAGGGACAGCGCGCCGCAAGAATTAAAACATGCTTGCATGGACCTATCTAGAAAAGAACATAACGCAGCTTTTATGACTAATGCCTAATATTGTAAAGAATGTTGCGGGTAACAACATTAGAATCACGGCTCTTGTAGGAGACGTGTGATGTGGCATCTGAATCAATACTCTACAAAGTCGCTGTAAATTAGATCAGAATCAGTATTATGACCTACAGAACATGGCTAAATGTCTTAAATTATGTCATGGGTAAAAACAACGGAATTGCGGCACTCGCAGCACACGCGTGATGCAGCAATTAATGTAAGACAGTTTAAAGTTGCCTAAATTATATTGGAATTCACAATATGATGCATAGAACATAGTCAGGACACTAGATGAACACAGGTTGTAAAAGAAAGAAGAAAATATTAGTATTTAGATGTAAAAAGCATATATATTTTTAAAATACAGAACTGATACTTTGCAGGAGGGATTTGAACCCCAAGATCTTGCAGTTCACCTAATGAAAATATTTTTTGGACCAACCTTATTACGATTAAGAATGTGACATTCTCTAACCTGGTAAGATTGTCCAAACACTATATATACATCAATGTTAGAACAGTAGTTTGATGTAAGTGATAATGGGATGAGTTCTTTTCCCAGTAAGCACACATGGGATATCTCAAGTATTTGAATGTTCCTTTGTTATTAGATTGTATTAAAGAGCACAGAATGTAAAAAATCACTTTACTCCATGTGGACTTTTTTACATGAGATAATGAATGATTCAACATTTTGTCATGTAGTTTACAATATTCTTTTATTTCCTTTTACCTCAATTTTTATTTTATTTGATTGTTCTTTTTCTAACCCTTTGGATCCGACCCCTCTCCCTGTCCTTTTTCCCTGTCAAATATATTTGCTTTTAATAAATGTTTGAACATATGTCAATGAATATGATGCAAATGTTGTAATGGGTAACATACAAAGCTATGGGGATGAAGTATATATGCCCTATTATTTTGAAAAAGGCTTATAACAAAGTCGAAACACGTGCCTACAGTATCTAAGTGCAATCACATGAATATATACAATTTGCAAATACAAGATTGTGTAAAAACCAACCCAACTGTGGCACAAATCTTTGGTGTGAAAAAAGTTTCTGTTCAGAACCACGGAGGTGAAGATCTTTGGCTCCTCCAACCACATCACACTGTTTTTGTGACACGCAGATAGCATAAGAAGAAAGGCCATAGAGCATAATAAGTTGCACCAAAAATAAGTATCCCAAAAACAAGTGTTACCTTTCAGCAATGTGGTGCAACAGCCTGCTGAACAGATATCACATGTATATACAAAAGGTTCAACATATTTTCTGCACAGAATGGCAGAATATCTGATTAATCGAGAAGAGGATGCTAATAACCTGTGCGCTCCCAAAGGAAGTATGACTCATGGATTCAAAGGAACTGGATTGACAAAATCTGAGGATCTGAGGTCTTAGTTCATAAAATTGGAATGGGCCTCAAAGAAAGAAATCAACAAATATTGGGAGATGATTTCCCTCAAAAACTATTTGACGAAAAAACAAATTCCGCGAGGCCTTCGCATTCTTATATTCCCAGATTTTTCAAAGGATGAGGATAAGGATTTAGCAGACGAATGGCTACACAACTTGAAAACCAGCTTGAACAAAATGTTAAAGTTACTAATAGAACATGCTAACAGAGAGCATAATTGGGTAACTGAACAAATAAAAAAAGATATATATCGGAGACCAGTGCTCTTGAAGTAACAAAAGAGAAAAATTACTTAAAGTTGAACGAGATTCTAAAAGAATACCAAGATGATATAAAAGTAAGGAAAGTATGTAAGTTTTATAGAGATGAGCATGACTACCATCATGATAGAGTATATACTTTTTTAGGATAAATTTGATCAACTAAAGAAACCATCATCTAAGGCAAGTACTCCTAATACTTCATCTGCTAGTTCAGAAGGAGAATCTGATAATGACAAAGAACTTCAAGGTGAAGAAGAAAGGGAAACATTGACCAGACAGGATGGGGCAGGTTTTCTCAACCAAATTAGACGGTATATAAAAGGCACTAGGAACATGAATACTAAGCAATACTGTTTTCAGCTACCACAAGTAACCAACAAAAATCCACTTACACAAGGAGGAGAGGAAGGAGAGGGGGTTGTCAACAATGGAAATCCAGATGCACTAGAAGATTATCAACACCTAACGAGAGCGAGTACACGCGAAGCAGCCAGCAAAAAGAAATAAAAAACGTAGTGATGATCCTGTCAAATAGAGCCCTAACCAAGGATGAAGTTTCATTACTCAATATAGGCCTATCCTTCACACAATCGAATTAGATGATCCCATTAATATTCAGATAGACCTATTTAAATTTGTGCAAAAGCTCAAACTAAACAAATGTTTTGCTACACAAACAGAACCTAGGGAGAAACACCATGAAATCAAACAAAAAAGCCATTTGACCATTGCAGACACTGAAAATATTAATTTGCTTAAAAGTCAGGAAGATACAGAGATCGTAGAAATACATACTACATTAAATGAATTACAAATTAGACCAATATGCCGCATAGAGGAAGAGCTTAGACCTAAGTCCAGATTCACACTGCAATTTTCACCAAGTAATTTAATCGAGTTATTTCATCGAGTCACATCAAGAGACATACATGAACTATGTGATAAAAATAAGACATCAAAAAAACAAAATGTGAAATGTAATCTAACTCAGAAGGAATTAATGGCACTGAAAAACCTGGAGAAGACAAAAATATTGTCATAAAGGAAGCCGACTAAGGCACATACAGTGTAATTTAATTTCTCAGAAAACTGAGGGGAAAGTAAAGTTGATTTTACCTCTTTGGGCCTGATTCACAGAGTGTTTCTCAATGGAATTGTGCCATTCTAAAACACTTCTGTGCATCAGGCCATTTATTGAACAACGCATGCAAGGGACACATGCTGAACTGTTTGAAACATGCACCGTATCTAAAATGGATTTGACTGAGAAATGTAGGCAGCATATAGACTGTAAAGCCATTTAAAAATGTATGCTTTCACTCACTTGTGCAAATGTCTCACACTACGTTCGGATTTACTCCCACGCAGTGATCCCATTGCCCCCCAAGCAGATTCCTGGAATCCTCAATAGGCAATTAGGAGCATTCATCCAATACCCTGAATTACACTAACCCGACTGTTTAAGCCGCAGTACACATAACGCACCACACACCATGAGAGCAAACTGCTTCCGAAAGAGCTGTACAGCATGGAGGCACGCACTCTCACTATGTGCTGCCTCCCATACCTTCTGCACTCTCAGCTAGGAAATCATTGCCAATCCTGCAATCTACAGGAGTCCCACGCTTCCAGCCACCGCTTGCCCACACCTCCAGTACAACTCCTCCCCTCGCCGAGTTGCGCTCTCCCTACTCCACTAGGCAGGATGTTCAGTCTCAAAAACACAAGACTTGGATCCGACTTCTGTAGCAAACCTACTTTGACCACACCACAAACAAATACACTAAGAAACACATATTTTAAGATATGCACTAGCTTGAACCGGGTTGTGCCCCAAGCAGCAAGCCCCAGTCGAGAAAACAGTCCTTCTAAAAGTGAGCCAAACGCAAAGTGATTCCCCCACTCCATCTCCTATCCCCCACAACATTGCCCTGTGCAAATAGACCTAATCTACACAGGCTCTGTTGTCATCCGTGCACCCAGCCAAAGTATAACCCGCTCACACCACACATCTGCCAGTAACCAGAAGGCTTCCCCCAAATACAGCCACAGAGCACGTAGCATCCCTATGCCCACCCACTGACACAACCCCCACACCTTTAGCAACTCAACTCACCCTCCCAACACTTGGAATGAGCCAACCATATTAACCAGCAGCCATCCCAACCAACATATATCTACACATCAGCTACCGCCTCTATCTAGCACCATTGCCCTTAATAATAAAGGCACCCAACACAGCCTCTCATCCCGTCCTGACCTGCACACTCATCAATGTTTGCTCCCTCCCTGCTTATGCACTGGATATTAATGACTTGATCACTCAACACAACCTAGACACACTAGCCATCTCTGAGACCTGGCGTCATGAAGCCTCTGGCCCTGCCTTATCTTTAGCCATACCCACAGGGTACACCATCGCCCAGAATGACAGATCCTCCTGCAGAAGAGGCAGAGTCACTTTGATTGCTAGAGCATGCCCCTCAGACAGGTAAACACTTCCATTGATGGGAACACAGACCTTTTATCACTCAAACTCTCATGCGCAGTCCTCATCCACCTCATCTACCGGTCAACTGACCTTTCCCTAAACTTCTACGTAAACTGATTGCATATTCTCAAAGACAACTATAGGCCTCCTCAAAAGTTATCCTGTTAGGAGTCCTCAACCTGGGCCTCAATGACTCCAACGACCCAGTTGTTAAGTCTTTATCGGATGCTCTTGACACCCTAGGTTTCACCTAGGTGTCACCAATCCCACCCACAGCAAAGGACGGATACTCGACTGGATTGCCCACCACAACTGTAAAGTCTCTAGTAGGGCCAACAAACCCTGTCCGTGGTCAGACCTTCATATTATCTATGTATCCATCCCAGAGCCCAGAAACCCCAAATCTTTACCCAACCCACTTCTTCCTGCTGTCACACGGAAGTTCACAGAAGCTCACCAGAGACAATATCCTGCCACTGCTGAACAACCCATGCCTCCAGCCCCATTCACCACCAACCACAGATATCTAATATACACCTACACTTCTATCCTCTCAAAAGCAGTGAAAACCTTAGTCCTCCACATAAATCTAAAAATGTCAGTCATTCCAAATCATGGTTTAGCCCCAACCTCCTCAATTTACGCTCCATGAAACTACAAGCCCAGCTAACTTGGCATAAAAATCCTACTGACACTGCAAAGCAGGTCTTCACCAAAATGTCCAAATACTACAAATCAGCTATAATCTCTGCCAAATCTAACTCCTTCAACACCAGAATCAGCAATGCCAAATCAGATGCAAAAGAGATTTTCACAATCTACAGAGAACGTTGAGATCAATGACTGTGTGCACTCCCTCCATTCACCGGCATTCGCTCGTGCATGCATGTGCCCTCTGTCACTCTGGGCTGAGATCACATTGGTGCAGTGAGTTGTACTTTGAAGGCCTTTCAGTGCTGACCTCACGGCAATTTAAAGATGGCGTCTCCTTTCCCATACAATAAGCGGCCTCTCCCTACACCCTTGACACCTATCCCTTAGCCCATTGGTCATTGGCAAAACTAATCTGCCCTATTGTGGACCAACAGGCTTTAGCCAGCCCACAACTCAAATGCCCACTTTCTAATGCCCTGTCTGCTCCCTGTCCACTATCTGGATGGCCTGGGGGGCCCCATCTGAAGACCTAGGAAGTGATCTGATCCCGCACTTCCTCATGCCTGTTGAATTGAACATTTTGTGACACTTCACTTCCTTGTGGGTTAGTCGCAACATCACCTCCAACACCTCTGCTTTTCCCTTCCTCATTCCATCTGCATTGCGTTTTCATCTGTGTTTGAATATAGCTACGCCCAGTGACCACTGTGTTTGCATCTGCCTTGCTATATTGTTTGTATTTAACTGTGCCCAGTGATCTTTGTGTTTTCATCTACCTTGTACTATTTTTTGCATTCAGCTCTGCTCGGTGAGCTCTGTTTTCATCTGCCTTGCTATATTTGAATTTAGCTACTCCCAGTGACCACTGTGTTTTTAACTGCGGTGCTCTTACAGTCAAGTTCTGTCTCTTCTGCATGCACCTCCCTGTGTTCTCCCCCTTTGTCTCCACCCCCTCCACTTTTCTCTTATTCCCCACCCACCTCCTTCTCTCTCCTTCACCCCTCCACTTCACCTATGGTGCTCTCTGTTTCTCCTATCTTCTCCAACTGTTTCTCTATCGACTATCATATCCTGGTCTCCAACCCAGGCCTCCCTATTGCTGATACTTACACAAGTGCTTCCTCCAGACAGAACTTCCCTGACATCCTCTTTGTCGTGCCTTCGTCAGACCTATGAACTCTTCATATGGTCTCTGTGCTCTCTCCTTACTCCTCCTCCCCTTCCATTAATGGTGGCACCCGGTGAGAGGCACTCTTACTTCCTTGCACTCCTCTTTGACAGACGCTTCCCGCACCATATCAATTTCCTTTCCACTCCCGCTGTTGCTTCTATCCCTTCTTTGCCTTCCCTGCCCCCACCCTCTGCCACTTCTCTCGTGCCCTCTTCCTCCTCCTCGACTACCTTGCCCTCTCCTCCTACCTCCTATGTACACCCTCAGGATCTTTCCACACCTACACAGGGAGTACCTCTGATTTGTACCCGTCCCCGGAAGTCTTTAAAGGATGGCAATCTTCTCCACCTCACCACTTTTAACTCTCGATCAGCTGTCAAACACTCCTCTGACATCTGCCGTCTCCGGGAAGAGCACAACCTTGATGCCCTTGGTCTCACCGGGACATGGTTCACAGGCCAGCTCTGTCACAAGCTTTGACACTCTCTCCTCCAATGTACAATGCTATGCGGATGACACCCAGCTCACTTTCAGGCTCCCCTCTGCAGCCTCTTCTCCCTCTCTCATCCTGGATTGTCTGACTGCAATCCAGGAGTGGTGGGCCGCCAATGATCTCTGCCTGAATGCAAGCAAGACGGAGATCCTCCACATCAGCACACCTGCATCCCTATTTCCTGACACTCTCTGGCCGGCCTCCTTTGGCCCTCCTCCTGCTCCCACAACTGAGGCTAAGAACCTCAGGGTTATTGTTGACTCCTCTCTCTCCTTCTCTCCTCATATTTCTGACTTCTCTAAGAAGTTGAACTACCAACTGCACCTCCTCAGATGTATTCTTCCTTTCCTCTCCTTACTCCCCAGAAGCTCACTGTATCTAGAGCTCTGGTTCTCTCTAGGCTTGACTACTGTAACAACCTCCTTTTAAATCGGCCTGCAATTCATTCAGAAGAGGACTGCAAGACTTGTCCTTGGCCTCAAGCCCAAGGATCATATCTCTCCAGCACTGAAATCTCTCCATTGGCTCCCAGTGGCTGAAAATTCAAGACTAGTTGCATTGTCCACAATGTCCCTGGGGCCTGGGACCAAAATATCTACAGCTTTCTCTTCTGAAGTATCTTCCAACTCGAGCACTTCACTCCTCCACCTCCAACTCCTTGAGGATCAGTCACTTTTCCAAGCAACGAGATGGGGGCAGCTCTCTCTCTTCGGCTGGCACCTCCCTCTGGAACAGCCTCCCTGCCTCTCTGAAACTTGAGCAGAACCATCTCCAATTCTGAAAGCAGCTCAAGACTTTCCTCTTTGCTGCTGCCTTCTCTCTTCCATTACCTTGCTGATCTCCTGCCTGATACTGCACTGGTTACCGTTCTACCCTATGAACCACGGACCCAGGTCCCAGTCCCTCCCAGTTGCATACCTGCACTGTCCCCTGGCAATCCTGCAACCTTACAACCACCCATACTTGCACTCATCTATTAATCGTTTTTCTACACTTAACCCTTGAACTGCCACCTGCTGGCCACAATTCTTTTTTTCAATGTGTGATCCTATGTCTTGCACTTGCTCCTCCTCCCCTTCCCCTGGAACTTCTCTCCTTCCCTCTCCCCTGCACTTGCACAATCTCAATGTCACTGAGCCTAGTAAAATCGTTGTCTTGTTCCCTCTTGTTCCCCTCCCTTGCCTAGTCGCGCCTTGAAATTCTTGTGTATAGGCGCAATATAAATAAAATATCATATCATATCATATGATAACTTGAATCCCCTAGCAGTGCCCTCTACAACCCTTACCAAAGACGAGACCTGGTGCTTGCAATTTTAGGTAAAATTGACTCCCTGAACTTGAAAATCCCTTCACAATAAGCACAATGCATTACAGACCCCATAACCACTAACACTTGCTGCCCACCCTGCCCCCCACTGCCACCTCAACTCAGTTCTTCTTCAGAGACCTCTCTGTAATTGAAGTCACTAAATTGATTAAAAGCCTGAAACCTTCCGAATGCAAAGGCGAAATATGCCCTTCATCCCTCATTAAAGATTGTGCTGATATTCTAGCCCCCATCACCACAGCCATCATAAATGCCTCCTTTGCTGGAAGCACTGTTCCAGCTTCTCTCAAAGAAGCATGGGTCCTCCCTCTAATAAAAAAAAAATATCTAGTCTCAGCCATTCCATCAAACTATAGGCCGATCACCACTGTCCCGTTCCTCTTAAAAATCTTGGAGGATAATCAAATCCTAGAAATGGGTCACACCATTTTCCGCCCAGGCCATGGTACTGAATCTGCCCTTCTCCACCTAAAAAAAATCAGCTAAACGAGATCAGGGCCGAAGGCAGTTCATCCATTGACGTATCTGTGGCATTCAACCTGATCATCCATCAATCAATCAATCAATCAATCAATCAACAATTATCAGGATGTACTCCACAATACAGACCTGGATGGCAATACACTGCCTTTCTAATTGACAATTGTTCTATTCCAGTCTGAAATACTGTAAAGATCCTAAGGGTTTTCCTGGACGCGCCACTCTCTATGACCAGACAAGTAAGTGCCATTGCCTCCTCAGCAGCTGACGCCACCAAGGTCCTCAATGCAGCCATGCCCTTCCTCTCTAAGAACAACTGCCCAACCATTCCCAGTGCAATCATTGGTTCCAAGGTCGATTACTGAAATGCCCTCTTCACTGGCACCTCCTCTAGAAACATCCACAAACTCCAAGTCATACAGAATAACAGCCTGAATTTCCCAAGAGATTGTATCTCAAAAGCTAGAAGAGAAGCACATTGTCTCCCCATCCAGGAATGTATCACATTCAAAACACTCTCCATTGCCCACAAGTACCTCTCCAACACAGCACCACTTACCTTGCCCAAAGATAAAACAAAGCCCATTCATCTAGACCCACCAGCACCCCCTACATGGATCAACTAATTTTCCCAAAAGTAAAGAGATGCACAGCCGGAGGCTCCAGTTTCCCTTACCGGGCTGCTAAACTATGGAACGACCTCCAACCCTCCTTGAGTGATGAGAAATCCTACTGGACCTTCTGCAAGGCACTGAAAACACAACTTTTCACCTAATCATGAACCCCCCCACCTACATGCCAGAAACCTGACACTGCCACACCACCATAGTGCCTGTTACTATGTTTGAGTACTGCCACTTGATTAATGTACCTGTGTTACCCTTGATATTACATGTCATGTCCATGTCGTATTACACTAGCTTGACTAGTAGTCTTATACCTGCAACAGCGGCTCAATGACTCCGGGATGTATGTGGGCTTTTTTATTTATTTTTATTTTTTATTTTACTTGATTCAATTGATTTACAATTTTTATAAGGCAATTTGCAAGGCAACATCCCCTGCTCCATTCTAAAAACTTTAAAATATAAAGATGTGTCCAATTCAATGGTACTTGCCCTTCTACTCCGTCATATATGGTTGTTTCCTCAGATATCTTTACTTTGCTGCTGTAATCTCGCCTATGCTAAAGTGTGATGTTTTGAAAAAATGATGCCACTGCGATCACAAATTATGTTTTACTCTGCACATTAGACAGGTCCACCAGTCTTCTTCTTCAAAGGTTCTCAGGTCGAAGAAAAGATGACCCAAATGAGTATTCCTCACTTTGTTAAGGCCTGGACAAGATAGCACAGTTGTCTCACTGTTTCGACCTGTCTATAGTTTTACAGTATCAACACTTGTTTGAGGTAGACTTTCTTCTAGTTGCCATGATTTCATTGGTTGCAAGTTAATTTAGGCGTACCCTCAAAAAGATATTTCGCAATTTCCTATTTGGAAACTTGTTCATGTATTCTGGGAGCTGGTTTAGTCTTTTTGTGTTAGCTGGTAGGCTCAGTGTCAGTTTGTTTCTGGATGCTAAATCGATTGTCCGTGTCGAGTCCCATTCTTCCAATTTTTTCTTTACTTTTGTGGGGTTTTGTCTAAGGTCCTCTTCCGTACAACTGATCTCATCCAGTTTGCCTATGTTTTTCATTGACCAGTTTGTCAATAGCTTGTTGGTCCCCCTCTTAAGTTTGTTGTTAATGACATTGAAGATTTTTGGTCGAGATGGTAGAAGTATTTTTCTATACAGCATTAAGCTGTTCCGGCCTACTGTTGTTTGGAATGATACCAAGCACAGCTCTCGACATATGGAGGCCATTGGTGTCGATGTAGGCAGGTCTTGAACATGTTGCCAGAATTAGCCTTCTAGTTTCAACAAGATAATTTCAGCTACTTGTGTCATTGCCTCTACTCCATATATGTCAATTTGGGGACAACCTTTGCTTTGTAAAGGTTTAAGATCGGTATTGTTGAAAAACAGCCACATTTTCTATCGACAGCTTTTGTTTGGGCTGCCAATTTTCTGATCTTTTTGAAGAGGACAGCTTGCATTGGTGATTAAATTGTGCTGTTATTCAGTGTCACAGTCAGGTATTTGAATTCCTTCACTCATTCGATTTTAGATACTTCCAGATGAAAGTTAAGATTTTCCATTGTCCTTGCTGATCTTTCGAAAGGCAGGATTTTAGTTTTTCCTTTGTTAATATGCAGATTGTTTTTCTTGACGTATTTTACTAAGTTGTGTAGTTGTCGCTGGAGGCCGACAGCTGTCAGATCCAAAAGGTTCAGGTCATCTGCATACAGGAGGCGTGTGATCTTCACACCTCCTATCACTGGCAAAAAAGGATATGATTTCTTCCTATGCACGCGTTACAAATGAAATAAATAAATAATAATACAAAAAATAAACAAACATGATAACATTGACAGTCTTGCAACTTGAATTTTTTTAATCGACCCCCCCCATCAATCTTCTTGTCTCTTACTTTGGTGTTTGCAGAGTTTATGAAATGAACAAGGCATACACCCAACCTCCAGGGAGCTTAATTTTGGCAAGCATTGTTTGCGCTGAGTGGCCAGTTACATGTTCACCAGAGCTGCCCTGCCACCCAATTATTATCATTTGCACTATGAATTTGTGACAGATTGCAATTTGGCAAGGGTGTGTAATTTCTGACTTTTTAGATTTTTATTAAATAATACAAAGATGCAGGTAAATCCGTCTTGGAACGTATAATCTTCTAATCAGATTCCCCTTTCACAAGCTCCATACCAAAAGCATAGTATGTATCTGTGTCCTGCTGCATCAGTATCCTGATCCTGCTAGTGGCACAGCACATGTTCAGAGGAAACAGCAGTGGCAGTGCAGGGGTTTTATTTAAGATATGCACCCTGTACCCAAAACTATGATGACTCTTAACTAACCCATGTTTCTGTCAGGATAAACTCTAAAATAAAGATATGCCTGAGTTTTGGCATAGTGCATGAAACTACTTACATCCCCATTGAAATTGCACATGTCTCAGCCCCTGTAAGTCAGCTATGCTATGAAAGGTGATGTGTATTCTGGTAAGCCAAGTATAGACTGCCAAATGGCAGGTCAGGAATCTGAAGGACCGGGCCTCTTCTTTTGGTAGGGAAGGTAACAACCTCCACCACTCAGAAGGCAGCTGTCCAGGGCCTGGGCATTAAAGGATTGCTTTCATTCAAAAGGAGCAGCCTCACAGCAGGGTTCTCCATCTCTAGAGGCCTTTGTTCTTAGAAAGAAGGGAAGAGAGCCAGTTTAGGATATCCGGGAGTACTGTGCTCTGTGGAAGTAGACTTCCAACACCTTTGTTCCTCTATGTGTATCTTTCTCTTTCCTGTTTCTCCACTTAGAGTGTGACTCCAGAAGGGAAATTTCCACTCCATTCAAGAGCAGGGATTGGACCACTAAGGCAGGCTAGCTTTAGTCCGATCGCCTAGGGACTTTCTCGTTTAAAAGAAGGGGACTCCCAACCCTTCTGAAGATTCTCTCAGATCCTCTCGGACCCTCCCATTACTAGCAGATCAGCTCTGAAAGAACTCTCTGGGCTTCATTTTTAAATGTTGTACTTTCCAAAGCCCTCAGCCTGTAGTGAAGAAGGAACCATCCAAGGTAGACGGAAGATCAGCCCCCTACCCACTCCTATGGCATATCAAGAATTCCCTTTGTTGTGGACCAGAACCTACCACTCTGCAATGGAACTTCCTAAAGTTGGGAGAGCAGACCCTGAATGGAACCATCCTGCACTTGAGTCCCCCTGAGTGGGCCTCACAGCAGCCATAAGGCCACACCAGCCAAAGTGCCCTGTTCCACCACACCATACCGGTCACTCCATGTGCATTGCATCCTGAATGAGAGGGAAGGAGCCGGTGCTGGCTTTTGCACTCCACCACCAAATCTGACCTATTGCTTGCACTTCGAGTGAGCTTGATGCTGCATCATTCCCTAGCTCAGATCGTCATCTGCTAGGTCCGAAGCAACTGCTCAATGCCAGGACCTGAACCAAATCACTGGTGAGTCACAATCAGACTCTTATCAGGGGTTACAACCAAGGCTCGATCTAGCTATCCCTAAACTGGCTGCTTCATCAGCCTGAACATCGGCGTACCCAAAATCAACACTTCAGTGAACATCGCCTGCCAACTCCAACTGCTGGAGCATCACTTATCGACCCCTACTGGCTGCTAAAGCCCAACTCAGCTGGCTCAACTGTGAAGCGATCCGGGGACCGCCCCATCCTGCATCCTTGAGAGCTGCCCTTCGACCACACAGAGCAACCATGTTTTCCCTACTCAATGCCTGCTTGCTGCTTGGGCTCACATGATTCAATACTCCCGAACTGAGCTTAATTCTCTTGCATCATCGTTCTACACCAGGTCTGATTCCATCAACCCACCAAGAGCTGAGTCCAGGTACTGTTGACCCTGAATTGCCACCTCAGTCAACTTGAACCCTAGAGACTAATTAGTTCATGAGTGCTCCTGTTTTCACAAAGAACATATCCTTTTTGTGGGTAGTAATTGACCTACCACACCTGGAACTACACTCAGAGTGCTACTTTCCAAAGGTCTGTCACATCTTCTCTGTTCTTCCTAAGGCGTGGGTTTTTGTACAGTATTTTCTATTCATTCTATTGCAGATGTTGTGTTTAATTAAAGTATATTACACGGTCTCTGGTTGTGGCCCTGTACTTATGCTTAAGTCCTCAACTCATAGGAAGAGCACTTTTTGGGTGGGTTATAACTTTTCTCACCCTGGGCAAATCCTTACCAAACTTTGCACAAAAAAAGTATACGGCCCACTCTAAATTGTTTTGCCAAGTTTGGTCAAGGGGGGGCAAAGTTATAGGGGGGTGCAACATTTTTTTTTCCATTGACGCAATAGAAAAATAATGTTGCTCCTGCCGCAGCCCAAACCGCTGGATGGATTTTCACCAAATTTGTGGTAGTAGCGGCGGCTTGATCCCGAAAGTGTGCTTTTGTAACTCTGGTGTACATCAGTCCAGTAGTTTTTTTTAAAACAGGGAAAATGTAGGTCCCAAAATTTGTGATATCTGGGTCCGCTCCGCTGACCCATTTCCCTATTTGCTCAGCAGACAGGACTCTGATTTGTCCAGAGGGCGGCGTGATGTCTGCAGGCACTCAACACGCCAGCTGATTGGGTGGTGAAAAGCGTGATGTGTGTCAATTTTTCCTAAAAATGCCTGCCATGTTCTATCCGCCGATAGCCGCGGCTGTCTGCAGATAGCGCTGTGGGGAAAAGGCATGAGAAACATGGTTTGGGCCATCTGGTGTTGGGAAGAGGGGCTGGGAAGCGTGGGGGAGTGAAAGAGGGTTGATATGTGTTTGTTTCGGTGGAAGTAGAGCGTGTGGGGCGTGGCAGTTTGCAGACACTGTCGTAGTCCACAGACAGGGCCATGGGCGGGCGGCTTGTCTGGTGAATGCAGGGAGGCTTAATTAGAGTAGGGGAGTGGAATGAAATTGATTTGAGGATGTTCGCATCAGTTCAATATAGTCCATGCATCCAAGAATCTAGGCAGTGGAACAACTACTGCATTATCATAAAACCATGCAACCAAGAATGTGCCCACAACTATTGCAGAGGGTAGTGTTTGGTGGGTAGTTTGAGGAACATGTTTGGGGTTATTTGGTGACTGCACAACGACTTGTTAGAGCAGGAGAGGGTGATCTCGATGATATGGTGATATTGCCATTGGTGAAAAATAGGGTTGGCAATATATTTTGATATCTGCAGTTGGGGTTGAAATTGGGATGTTTAGGGCAAATTGTTGTGTGTTGGTTGTGACCAGTGGCCAGATTGTTGGGTGCATGGCTGTATTATGCTGTGGTTGTTGTGGCCAGATCCTAGACTCTTGGGTGCATGGCCGTAGGTCGTGAGCGATGCACCCAAATGTCTTGGGACTCGCCACAACCACCACAGCATAACACGGTCATGTACCCAACAATCTAGCCACTGCTGCAAGCATTGTAATAATATGTGTAAATAAATTGAATTTAGCCATTGGAAAGAACCAATACAATAATATGTGCATAGTAATCTGCAGACAGGGCCTTGGGCGGATAGCTTATGTGGTGTCTGCAAGCAGGCTTTATTAGGGTAGGGGAGTGGAATGTAGATGATAGGATAATGTTTGCATAGGTTAAGAATAGGCCATGCACCCACAAATCTAGGCACTGGCAGAACTACTGCAGTATCATATGGCCATGCAGCCAAGACCTTACCCACAACAGCAGGTAGTGTTTATTGAGCAGTTGGAGAAACATGTGTGATCTTATTTGGTGGCTGCAAGAGGGCTTCTTACAGTAGGGGAGTGAAGTCTGGATGATATGATGATGTAGCCATTGGTGAAAAATAGGGTTGGCGGTCTACTTTAATATTTGCAGATGGTGTTTAAATTGGGAAGTTAATGGGAAATTGTTGTGTGTGGGTTTCGGCCAGTAGCCAGATTCCTGGGTACATGGCTGTATTATGCTGTGGTGGTTGTGGCCAGTCCCTAGATTGGGTGCATGGCCGGAGTGTATACTTTTTGGAACACAGTGACACAATACCATTGAAATGGCAATGGCACTTTTTATTGATGTACCATTGCAGGCCCCGGTTTATTGCACATGGTAATGCAGGAGAAATCTCTGCTTCTTTCTCTGTGAAATAAAAACAGCATGATATGTTAGGTGAGGTACACAATGTCACATATTGCTGTACTTTGTACACCCTCATAATTAGTGCATTGCAGGTACTAGGCTTCAAACAACATTACTGTGCATTTTGCACAGTTGCTGTGCTTGGTTGCATAATCATTGCGCCTGTGGGAAAAATAAATCCATGTAGGATAAAAAAAAATCCTAAGACATTTAATTTACATTACGTGTCACACTATGATTGTTTAAAGTGTGCAGTACTTACAGGAATAAGGGGCACAAGTACGTGCTTTCACTGTTACAAACACTGTTGCAGTAGGAGGACTTGAATGGGGGAATGTGTTTTACTTTTCGCACGTGGTGGTGGTATGGTTGTAGTTGGATACCAGTTGGCGTATTCTAACTGTTTAACATTTTGCAATGTTTAATAATACCATGTGATGCAGTTTGATTGCTGTTGGTACATTCTAAGTACTTTACTATTCTAATATTGTAGTACTGTGGGCGTAGTAGGATACCAGTTGGCGTATTCCAACAGTTGCCAGTTGTACAGTTTTAAGGGTATGTTTTGAAGCACTTCCATTCCTGAAGGTGGATTTGAGCAGTTTTCCTTTTGTAAGTAATATTGCAGTAATATGGGTGTAGTCAGATACTATTAGGTGTATTCTAACTGTTCACAGTTTCACATGTGTGCGGGCTATGTTTTGAAGCACTTTAATTGCTGTTGGTTAGATTTCACTATTCAAAAGTGATATTGCAGTATTATGGGTGCTGTTAAATACAAGTTGGCACATTCATTGCAGTGTTATGGCCGGAGTTAGACAGCAACTGGCATATTCTGATAGTTTTACAGGTTAGTGACTGCAGTTTGTAGACCCTCATAATGACCCTCATAATGAGTATATTTTAAGTACTATGGGTAAAACAATGTCAGTGCAAGTATTGCACAGGTGTTGTATTTGTGTGCATAATCATTTGGTCATTGGGGAAAAAAACTGTACAGCATGATCAAAAATGTACAACATGCACATAATTTGCCATATTGAGACTGTTTTCCAATTCACAAACAACATTGTAGCGCTATGGATGTACTCACATACCAGTTGTTATATGCTAAGTTTTTCTAGTTTTACAGGTTACAAGGGTATTTTTATTAAGCACTTACACACCTTTGGTGTCTGTTGTCCAGTAGCTTATGGTACTTTCAGAGATAATTTTGTACATTTAGGTTTCAGGAATATTAAGTAGGCATTTGTTAAATTGGCTGGTAATCTCTGTTTTAGAGTAATAAAAGTGTCATTGCATTCAAACCAACCATATTTTTTTAATGTATACAATGCAGTGACCTGCAATGTTGTGGCACCCATGTGGTAGATTATGGCAACTCTTTTGAAAGTTTTTTTGGTAAGCAATGCTTGCCCGTGTATGAAGCTAGTACGTTTGCAGTTGCTTTTGCTTCCATCTGCATTGTATCTTAAAAACATTACTATTACATATTGGCTATGTGGTTTTATGTGTAAGGTAGAACGATTGTCTGAATTGCAAACAGTACATAGTATGCCATGATTTGCATTATGCACCAGCTGCTGAAATTGATTCACAATTAGGTATAGATACATACACAAATTGTTCATTAGGGATTTGCTCTTGAGCAACATGGTTGCAGAGAGCGTATGTGTGTTTCCTATAATTTTGCTTTCTAACACTTGCAGCAAGTACATCTGAAATTATTGTGGATCTTCCTGTGTGTTTATGGTGAATCTTACCATTCCTGCACAGTAGTCAAATTCTTGCCTTATTCCTGAGACACTGTAAGTGTTGTCAGGGTTATTTGTTGCAATGCTATGAAGAAGGAGTATTTGCAAACACAACTGGTCTGCACTGTTCAAGTAAATGTTTTGGACAATTGGTAGCAATTGAAACAGAATGTTGATTGCTACATTTGCATAGCAATTTACAACAGTTGTGTTGGAAAATTTAAAGAATCAGAGAGTTCTGTGTCTGTGTCATCTGCTCGACCTCCACTTGTTTTTTAGAAGACATATTTCTTTTGTTTTTGCTGTTGGATGTACACTTGTGTTTTGTGGTTGTGCTACTTGATGGCATAACAGCTGCTTTCCCTTTCATTGGTGGTACTGTTGGGAGATCTCTTATAAGTTCTGCTTGCATTACTTTTCTTTTAACAAGTTTTCATTTTTGAGGAACAGGGTACATATCGAGATGGGCTGTATAGAGTGCACATAGTCTGTTGTACTCCATGATGCAAGGAATGTCAGCCAATAGACCTTCAAGTATACATAGATGTGACAGTGCTACGTAACTCTTACCTCCGTTAAAGACTGTGCTGCAAATGTCAATCAATGCCTGATTTAGGGTTAGACCTTGCGATTTGTGAATAGTGACTGCATATGCAAGAGACAGATACAATTGTTCTCTACCTACATACATGTCTTGAAAAGAAGGAATTGTGCTGTTGAGCGTCCTATGCTTTTAATTTCGGAAAGTTTGTCAAAGTGGATGTTGAAAAACTGAATGTTGTTGTCACATGGATACGTCTGGAAGCCAACAACTGTTCCAAGTGCTCCATTAACTAAACCTTGCTCCACATCATGGTTATGTTTCAGAATTGCTCTACAGTTTAAACACAATGTTGAAACTTTCTCCAAACCAGCTGTGTTGGAGATACAGTTTTCTAAACTATTCCGTCCTACTGTTGCTTGTTGACACATAGGGAGTGTCATACAGTGCACTTCCAGTTTTTCTGTGGAGTTAACATACACTATTGGTTGCATTTCTTTTTTTTAACATTGTCTCATTGAATTGCGCACAGCTGGCTAGGGTGGGAATTAAGGACATACATTTCACATCTTTGCATGCTAATTGTTCCATGACATCAGCAGCAGATGTGTCATGCCCATATTGCTCATGGATGGGTCTACTATTTAAGATAGATTGTGCATCCTTAATGAGAAGACCAATCTGAATGCTTTTTAAAATGTTAGCATAGGTGAGGTCTGCAGGGTGACGCATGTTTTGAGTTAGTTCTCTGTACTGGAAATGTTGCCAGAGATTTACATTTCCTATGCTGCCAAATGTGTTATGGTACAGTTTGCGTCCCAAGGTTTTAAAAATAGGTTCACATTTCAATGGTGTAAATTGTAGGAGATCTCCAAAAAACAATAATGTGTTTTTTCATACTTTGTTTTAAGGGCCTCTTACATTCTGAGGTGAATCAAAGCCACCATTAGGTCGGAGACCATGATCACCTCATCTATTAGGAGAATTTTCATTTGTTTCAGAATTCTACATAGCTCCATAGCAGCTTCTGTTGAACATTTGTAGTACTTTAATTTGTTATGGTGTGCTATTGATAGGAGCAGTGGTATTTGTAAAGTAAGACCTCCTATGTTGTAGGCAGCTAAACCTGTAGGGGCTGTTACAGCAGATGAAAGCTTGTTGTTTGTTACTTTTTGGTGGAATTCACTGATGATTTTTATTAAAAAATGTTTTGCCTGAACCAGCTTCACCACTTACATAGAGGAGTACAGGGTTATAATTTTGATAGAACAGAATTTCTTCAGTACTCAATACCTTATTTTGGTAATGATACTTATGAGCACCCTACAGACTTACAGTTAGACTGTATCTGAAGTAGATAAGTTACATCAACTGAGGGAACTAGAGCTCTCAATTGCAAGAAGCTATGTTGTGACACTACAAAAGGGAATGATTTTATTAGTTTGTGTGGACTCGGTTTCATTAAATCCAGGTTTCAAAATTCTAGCGCCATAGTGATTCTCCAATTGAACAATTGAAATGTTAATCGAGGCAATGATTTGAAAACATATATTGTGTGTATAAGGGATAAACAAATAGATCCCACACTTGCTTCATTTGGATGAATAATCACTTTCCCAACTCTACTATTCCTTTTGTTCCCCTCTGTCCCCTGAAACAGAGGAAAGGACATTTTGTGCCTCTGATTTCATATTGGAATGATCAGTGGAAATTGAAAGAAACTAATTTGCAGGAACAGTCACATGTGTTGACAATTTTTTTTTAAATGACATTCACAGTGAGTTGTATTGTTATATTGATTATGAATATATTTTCCTATAACTTTCCTTGACTTTTATGAAACATAACATGGACACTGCTGGGCAGGCTTTGTCTTGGATGGGCTGCCATGGTCCAAAGGTGCTACACTATTATCTCCCTGTGTGTATGTATTATCACTAACTATTCTCTCAATTTAGCCTTACTTTGGCTTTTGAGACATCTAAAGATTGTGCTAAAGGCACATGGGTAACTCCCTCTATTTCCCTAATAAGGACATCAGTGTTATCTAGTGTGTCTTATTTTTATGCTTGTTCTTGTCTTCATGGCATTCAGAGGGAGAGCTTTTTGTTTTCCTTTTGCCTATTCATTTAAGATCTTACCAATGCATGCTTTATCTTTCTGGCGTAGAATAACCACCTCTAACCTAAAGGAATAGAGCTGATAACACACACTAATTCCTTCATATTATGTCTTTATTACTGTTCAATATCGTTATGTCTATACAAATCTTAAGAAGCAGAGTCCATAGTAAAAAAGCCCCACTGTATCACATTGATGACCTAGAATACCAATGATCAGGAGGTCAGCATATCAAGGGAAGAATGTATATCACAATGTCCTGGAACAGAGAGCAAGCACAGCACCAGAGAACATCCTTCAGAAGCAGAGGTCATAGTGAAGAAAAAACAACTACATTATTATTATTATTATTATTATTGTTGTTGTTGTTGTTGTTGTTATTATACAATGTATATACTACACAGCACACCCATAGGGTTCAGTGCGCTCACAGACAAAACAGTACACATATTACAGGCAGAGTATCAAAGTTAGCCAAACATCAAGAATCCAGATAAGTAGCTACACATTACCCAAAACAAATTCTTTAATAGGTTTCTTAAACCCATCCAAGCAAGTGATCTGTGATATCACAAGGGAGAGAATTCCACAGATTTGGTGCCCCAATATCAAAACAGGTACCCCACATTTAGAGCACAACAAGCTTTCCAAGACTGTTGGAGAGTAGAGATCAGAGGATGGGGGCATCTGAAGCTGCTGTGTCAGATATGTAGGTGCTTGGTTTGCCAAACACTTATAACTAAGGGATAAAATCTTGTGAGAGATCCGGTGGTGAACTGGTAACCAATTCAGAGATCTCACAGCCTGTGTGACATTTTCTGCTCTAGCCAACCCACACACAGCTCTAACAGACCCATATTGTGCCACTTGTGGAGTCTTAATGTTATCCTTCAATGTGCCCACCAGAAGTCTATTACAGTAGTTGATTCTACAATTTACCAGAGCTGTAGCCAGCATAGACATGTTAGCTGTAGATAGATAAGGCTTAATCTGCCTACTCAGCTTACTTGTATAAGCACATGCGGCCTTGGTGTGAAGAACATGTCGCTTCATAGAAAGTCTTGAGTCCAGATAGACCCCAAGGATCCTACAGTCAGCAATCATAAACTGCATGTACTCCGAGTCAAGCCTTTCAATACTTTGGCTTTCCAAAAATATTGCAAGAATAATGACTTACTAATAAACAGAAAGAAATCAAAGATTATGTCAATCATCAGTGGACATCCACTAAGCAAAAAAAACTTTAGCTGGTACTTAAATAACAAAAAAATAGATGCTACAAATTCCATTTGTTATTTAGGAGTGCAATTCAACATTTCAATACGTGAATGGAACTGGACCAAAGAGCTGTTCATGCGAATAACAATGTTTGCCTTACAAGGATTGAAACTTCATGGTGCATATGGCAAATTCACGTTAAAACCATTGCTCTCCATCTATTTACAAAAAGTCGTACCGGCTATAACGTTTGGTAGTGAAGGTGGATGGAACATACCTGCAGACATTTGGTGCAAATTGGAGGGCACATTTTGGTGGAAAGTGTTACGATTACCTCACAACGTCTCAACAACAGTGATCCACTATGAACTTGGCATAGAGTCACTATATGGTACGGTGTTGTGGAAAACTATCTCGGCATGGCGGAAAATGAGAATGGTTCCAGTAGTTGGTCCTTATGAAATTTTACAAAAAAGCCCCAACTCTAACACGTTGGATTTAATAAGCGTGTGGGAAAAAAAACTGTTAGAGATCATGTGATCAGCAGACCTGACGGAAGAGCTAGTCATAAAAATGCCACAAAGAGCCAAAAGAAAATTGAGACGCTGGAATTGGATACAGAACGAGGAAAGGCGAAAGAAGTTGTCATCCATCCAAGACATGGGAACGTCGTCGCACGGTCTCGACGAAACCCCTAAGTACCTATGTAAATTCCCTTCACGACATCATCAGAACCAATTCATGAGACTGTGCCTCAACCTTTATAAGACCAATGTAGTTCTAATGATGAGGCGCGACCCTGACACCATTGATAACCAATGCAGATACTGTAACAATTCAGTGGAATCAGCCAAACACTTGATAATTGAATGCCCAGCGACTAAAGTCAAAAGATCATGACATCTTGCAACCTACGCTCCAATAGACAACAACTTAGAACAATGGTGGAGCTATTTAATCTCTGGAATAAATACACGGTTGACGTGTGCAGTGATAAATTATATGGACTCTATATTGCCAGACATGTGATGTGGTTTTGGCCAGATCTAACAAGCAGCAACAAGATGGACTGTCAAGTAAAGGACATATGGAACAGTGTAATCAAAAGTTTGTTTTTTTGTAAACTAAACTAAAAATTACAATACAATTTTTTTTAAAAAATACTTTGGCTAGATCTCACCAGCATAAGGTCTGTCTTACTGTCATTAAGGGCCAATGAGTTAGAGGCCACCCATGACTGAATCATCATATATATCTGATTGACTGTAGCTGAATCAGCACCATATTCTCCCATAGGCACAAATAACACCTAGGTGTCATCAGTATAATTGGTACAACCAATGCCGGCAGCATCCAGGATATCAAAAAGAGGGTGCATGTAAATGTTGAACAAGATGGGAGAAAGGCAAACCATCTATGGTACACTACAAGTGAGCAGCTCAGGAAGAGACTGGAACCCTTCAATAGTCACTCCAGATTGGCATGGAGCCAGAAATGAAGCCAGCTAAGAAATAACCAGATCAGAACAATTCACAAACCATCTCAATATTTCAAGTAAGAGGACATGAGGTCTCAGTCCAAGTACATCGGTCCAGAAAAAGGGTGCCGACAGCAATGTACCGGCACCCTTTCCAGACCACCGTACTACGAGCATGCCGGTAGGGGCACAGATCCCCGGCAAGCCTGAACTGCCAGGAAATCAGGCCCCTACCCGCATCTCTCTCACCGAAGCACCGGCAACATTTGCACAGTGCCAGTGCTTCAGTGTCCCCTTTCCTATGGGACTCCATGGGAATGGTAATTTACCGCTCGGCTGCCACTTGTGATATCCCGGTGGCACCAGGATATCAGACGGCAGAATCAGTGTTACAGGGCTGGCGGCAACCCACTCCTAGCATCAGGGGGTTACTACCAACCTCGTAATGAGGCCCATGGTCCACCAAGTCACATGCTGCTGAAATCTCTAGCAACATAAGTAAAGCAACTTGACCATTATCAACATTTTGTGCAAGATTAGTTCATAAATCCAGCATAGAAGTCTCTGTTCCATGACAAGCCTGAAAGCCTGATTAACGGGCACTCAATAACCTATATTTCTCTATTTTGCTATTGAAACTGTAGAATCTGTCCAGAATTCTCAATAAAAAGAACCCTTGGCAATCGGGGTGATGATTGCCTGAATTTAAAGATTATTTACAAGTCATAGAAGGGAGGATGCAGTGAGGGACATAGACACAAGGTGAGGGGAGCTAACAAAGGAGGAGGGTAGGGATTTGGCAGCAATGTCCCGTCCGATAGCACAGTGAGTAGAGTGCTTGCTTTAACATCTGTGTAGATCATGCTGACGCATGTTTGAATCCCGGCAGGGCCAAACTCAGCCTTTCATCCTTCCGAGGTCGATAAATGAGCACCACACACCGTGGGTAATAATAAGCAGCGCTCAGATACCTTAGGGTTTGTAGCGCTATATAAATGCTAAATTATTATTATTATTATTAATGGTTCTTGAAGCAACCAGGAAAGGGAGCAGGGGTCAGCAGATCGCTGAAACATAAGTTATGTGGAGAGCGGAGGCAATTTGGACTAAGAAGATAGGGAGGAACCATTTCTTGAAGAAAAGGTTTTTGAAATCAATCTAGAAATTTTGAAGCAAAGAGTTGAGTTTGGTGTTGACGGGAAGGACATTCCAGAGTCTGGTGGCACAGATAGAGAAGGCCTGTCTTCTTATTGTTTTATATCAATATACCACCAGGGGGTATATTGATATTATATATTATATCAATATACCCCCTGTATATTGTTGTATATCAATATATTGATATATCACATACCACCAGGGGGCGTTCAAGCATTGGATGCCTGATCTGATGTCTCCCTTCATCAGGCTGAATCCTTCCTTCTGAGAACAGTTTTATCAACTTCAATTTATCTCCTCTCACCTTATTAATATCTTGCGCCTCATCTGGTTGCTGTTCTCCCTGGACAACTCTTCATCTGGCTCTCTTTCACCCCCGGGCTCTCCTCCTGCCTCGAGGACGTCCAAATTGGTGACCTAGTCTCGTCCTGTCGGCTCACTATGCACTCAGCGAGCTCCCGACACACGCTCGCCTTCTGTTGCCTCTGTCGGCGGAGGGCCTCTTCACCATGCCTCTGTTGTCTGCGACCAGCTGCTCCTGTGCCCGTCTCTCCGCTGGCTGACTGCTGCGTCTATGGTGGGCCCTTTGCCTCTACCCACCGAGGCCTTCACCTCCTTCACCGCCTCTGTTGCTGGCTGACTGCTGCGCATACGGTGGGCCTTTGCCTCTACCCTCCGAGGCCTTCACCTCCTCCACCGCCTCTGTCGGCAGCTCCCGGCAGCCATCTCCATCATGGGCTACAGCTCTCCGTGTGCTCCAGTTCTTCACGGGCGGCAGTCTTCTGTAGTGCCCTGCACCGTTCGGCTGACCACAGCGCCTTCTGCCTCTGTCCTTCGAGGCCTGCACCACCTCTGACAGCTGCTCCTGGCGACCAGCTCCTTCACAGACTGCAGCATTCTCCTCCACTATCTGCGGTCTGTTGTGTCCTTGCAACGTCCCACTAGCTGCAGCACCTGCCTCTGTCATCCGAGGCCTGCACCTCTTATGCCCCTTACATCTCCAATGGATGCGTGCCCCCAGCGACCAGCTCCATCTTGGGCTGCAGCATCCCTCACATCTACAACAAACGTGTGCCCCCGGCAGCCAGCTCCATCTCGGGCCGCAGCGTCCCTCACATCTACAACGGATGTGTGCAACCCGGCGGCCAGCTCCATCTCGGGCTGCAGCATCCCAGCTCCATCTCGGGCTGCAGCATCCCCCTATACCATCTGCGGTGCCCCCTGCTGCTTCCAGTACGGCCTTCTGCAACCTGATTCTCCTGTGTCATCATCATCTTTGGCAATCTGCAGCCCCCGGCGGCCAGCTCCACCTACGGCGGGCCGCGGCACCTCCACCTCTTAACCCACAGCTCCAGCCATTCTCTAGCCTGCATATTCTGCTGCGGACTGCTGTGGTCTCCTCTGCCTACTGCGGGCGTCTGTGCCCCCCAACGCCGCAAGTGTGGACTTCCATTACTTGATTCTGTGCTCCGCAGTGATCTCTACCACCTACTGCTGGCCGCTGTTCAAAGCATTGACTTCTGTGCCCTGATTCTCCTAGCCCCTCTGGCAACTGCTCCCGGCGGCCTGCTCCTCCTTCTACAGTCTGCTGCCCCTCTGCTTCCTGGCTTCTGGCTTGCTCCATCTGCTGTGGACTGCTGTGCTCTCCTCCTCCGAATTGGCCAGCTTCTCCTATTAAGGACTGCGGCACCTCCGCCACTGTACTCTACTGTAGCTGCTTTCTGGCCTACTCCTTCTGCAGTGAACTGCTGCTGCAACCATTCTCCATCAACCTCTTCATCTGCTGTGCCTCATATTCTCCGGACTGCTTTGCCCCCGCCGCTGCCTAGTGTGGACCCTACAGCTCCTCTGCCTGCTCCTCCTCTCTGACTACTACACCTCAAAACCCTCTGGACTGCTGCTGCTCCTCCCGCCATCCACTCCTGGACACCACTTCTCCCCCTGACGGCTGCACTCCTACCACTGACCGTCGAGGACCACTGCCTTCGGGCCTCTCCATCTGCTAAGGTTTACAGCTACCCCCACCACCCTCATAACCTGCTGGCTGCATTGCCTTCCACCGCTGCGGCTCACAATCTGCTGCCGCTCACAATCTTCAAGCTGCTTTGCCCCCGCCGCTGCAAAGTGTGGCCCCTACTACTCATATGCCCGCTCCTCCTCTCTGACTACTACGCCCTCTGGTCCCACTGAACTGCTGCTGCTGCTGCTCCCCCAGCCTTCTACTCCTGGGCCCATTTCTCATTCTGACGGCTGCCATCAACCTCCCCCCCGGTCGCCCTGACCCCCAGCTGTTTCCCTGCCCTCTTCTGTAACTGCCTCCTGTACCCTCCGCCACTTCCCCCACTATCCCTGTGGCTCTCCCAACCTTTTGGTCCACCCCATATGTTACAAGCTGCAGCTATTTCTGACACTACCTCAACTGCCCACTACTTTGCCCCCCTCTCTGCTGCCATCTCCTTTAGACCAGCTCTACTACAGCTCCTGTGCCTCACTCTACCTCACTGATCTGACTCACCAGCTGCTTCTAATTACTGCCATTTGCTACAGATCTGACCCTTCTAGTTCCCTTACCTGATCCCTCCTGCTACAGGCTAAGCCCTCCCTCCATCGGACCACATCCGAGTGTCCCTGCCACCAGCCCATAGTTTCTGCTTGCAGTACTTGTCCCCTACCTACCCATTCTCCCTGCACCCCATCTCCTCTCCCACCCACCTCTCTCCTTCTCAAACATTCTCCCTTTAGTTGTACTTGACCCATTGTCCAATTCTTTTCATTCTCCCTGTTATGCTTCCATCCCTTTCTCAATACCGCCCCATTCCCCTTCCCTCCCCCTTCTTCCCTACCTCTTTCCCCCTCAAATTACTCTTCTTTCTCCTAATGGCAATCTCCTCTCTCAATCTTCCCCTCTCTTCCCACACCCACTCAATCCCTCTCCCCAACGCCTCTCCCCAACGCTGTAACCTTATCTATCCTCCTCTCCCTAACACCACCAATACCTTTAACGTTGTCCTCTGGAACACCAGGTCAATCTGTAATAAAACCACTGCTGTCCTTGACCTTTTCCTACGCCTCAACCTCCAATTTTTCTGCATTACTGAAACCTGGATCCCTCCTCACAACACCTCTGTACCTGCCTCCCTCACCTCTTCCTCTTCCTCCTTTGAAAATGTCCCCTGTTCTTCTGGCCGCTGAGGTGGTCTTGGCCTTCTCTTTCGGCCACACTTCACTTTCTCTCCCTCCCCTACTTCTATATCTTCCTTCCCTTCCATTGAGTTCATGTTCAAAATCTTTAGTTCTCCTCATGCTATCTCATTCCTTATCATCTACCGCCCCCCTGGCCCACTCTGCTCCTTTTTCGAGGACATTGACCATCTCCTAAGCCTCATTTCCCCCAGTCCCACTCCTTTACTTGTACTTGGTGACTTTAATCTCCACCTCTCTTTGAACTCTCCTTCCTCTCCTCTCTTCTCCATTATTGACTCCTACCTCCTCTCTCCCCTCCCCCCCCTTCCTACTTACCAATCTGGCTCTACCATCGACCTCATCTTTACTTCCTCTCTCAGTGCCTCTCCTGTATCCTCCCTTCCCACCTACTTGTCTAATCACTCTCTACTTTCTTTTTCCCTCTCCCCTCCCTCCCCTTCTCCTCCTTCCCCTCCTTCCTCCACCTCGTTCTTCCGGCGTGACCTACGTGGCTTTAACCCCTCTCTATTTCTTACATCCTTCTCCTCTTCTCTCCCCCATCTCCCATTTTTCCTCTCTCTCCGCATCTGATGCCTCCTCCATATTAACTTCTTCTCTCTCTTCTTCTCTCGATCTTCTTTACCCCCTCTCCTCATTTTGCCCCTCTCACCGTCCTGCTCAACCTTGGCTTTCTTCTCATCTCTCCTCCATGCGCCGCCTCCTCAGGCGCCTTGAACGTCAATGGCTGAAACACCCAACCCCCTCTAACCAATCTACACATTTCTGCTATCACACCCTCTACGACTCATGTCTCAACTCTGCTAAATGCACCTACTTCTCTGATCTTCTCCAGTCTCAATCCTCCCACCCTCGCCGCATTTTTCAAACTTTAACCCGTCTTCTCTCTCCATCTACTCCTGATCCATTCATAGCCTCTTCCCTCTCTGCTACTGATCTTGCCTCCTTCGTTTCTAGCAAAGTCCTCAACCTTCCTCAAACTATTCTCTCCTCCTACTCTCCTCCTCCTTCTCTTCCCCTTACCTTTTCTATGTCCTCCTTCTCTCCCGTCACTCATTCTGATGTTACCCTCCTCCTTACCAACACTCATCCTACTGCTTCTCCCGCTGACCCCATTCCCACCCCCCTCATCCCGAAAATCTACCCCCTCCTTATACCTTACCTTACCTCCTTCTTCAACATCTGCCTCTCAACTTCCACTTTTCCTACCCCTTTCAAGCACGCGACTATCATCCCTATTCTCAAAAAACCTTCTGCTAATCCCCATATTGCTTCCAACTATCGCCCCATCTCTCTCCTATCCTTCCTCTCCAAACTTTTTGAACGCATTGTCTATTCTCAACTCTCTTGCTTCATCTCTAACCACTCCCTCCTTCCCGATTCCCAATCCGGCTTCCGCCCACTTCACTCCACTGAAACTGCACTCACCTCTGTTCTTAACTCCTCTCTGCACGTTACTCAAAACACTCCTCCATTCTTATTCGCCTTGATCTTTCCGCCGCTTTTGATACTGACGACCATCCTCTTCTTCTCAATTCCCTCTTCTCATTTGGCTTCAAGGACTCTGTTCTTAACTGGCTCTCCTCTTATCTCTCTAACCGCTCTTTTTCTGTCTCCTGGGGTGGGTCCTCCTCCCCCACATATCTTCTTAACCACAGAGTTCCCTAAGGTTCTGTCCTTGGCCCCTTTCTTTTCTGTCTCTACACCTCCTTCTTAGCTCCTATAATCTCCTCCTTTGGAATCTCGCACCATTTTGATGCAGATGATACCCAGATTTTCCTCTCCTTCTCCTCTTTCTCTCCCGACATTCATGATAAACTATCTTCCTGCCTTTCCGCTATCAAATCCTGGATGTCCTCTCACTTCCTGACTCTTAACACTGAAAACACTGAACTCCTCTTCTTCCCTGCTAACACTCTTCCTCCACCCTCTCCTCCGGCCTTCATTCTCTTTCCCCCCTCCGAGATCTCCTTCTCTCCACATGCCTGTAATCTTGGTCTCCATACTGACTCTCTCCTCTCTCTATCTCACCACATTTCTCTTACTGCCAAGTGTTGTCGCTTTCACCTCTACAACATATGTAAAATTCGACCCCTCCTTACCTTTCACGCTACTAAACTTTTAATTACCTCCCTCATCTTCTCAAGACTCTTCTACTGTTCCTCCCTTCTCTTTGGACTCCCCTCCTCTCATCTCGCCCCACTCAAATCCATCTACCACTCTGCCATCCGCTCCCTCTGCCTTCTCTCACCTCTTGATTTCATCTCCTCTTCTCTCACCTCTTTAGGCTGGCTCTCTTTTCACTCCCAGCTCAAATTCAAGTTCCTCTGTCTTGTTTTCAAATCCCTCTATGGTCTTGCTCCCCTACCTCTCCTCCCTTCTCACTTTCTATACCCCTTCTCGTTCTCTGCTAATCTTTTGCTACTCTCTCCTCCTCTTTCCAACTCCTTGCTCCCTTCCACTGGAACCTCCTCCCCTTTCACATCCGCTCTTCCCCCTCCTTCCCTTCCTTTCGCTCTTCTCTCAAATCTTATCTTTTTCACTCACCTCCCTAGCACCATTCGTTTCCTCTCGCTCTTCTCCCTCCTCCTCATTCCTCACCTCCTACCACTGCTCTCCCCATCCCTCCCTACCTCCTTCCCCCAACCCCCTGCTCTCATCTAGTCCTACTCTTTCCTCTCCTCTTCCTCTCACACTCATACATTCCCTCTTACTCCTGCTCTTACCTCCACTAACACCTACCTTTCCCTCACTCACCTCTGCCCCTCCCTACTCCCTCCTCCCCTCTGCAATATTGTAAATTGTTCTTTACACTGTTTTCAAGATATGATTCAATCGCCATCTTATGCTTGTTGTATTTTGCGTGTTCTCATGTAAAGCACTTTGGATTAAAGGGCTATATAAATTCAATAAAATGCAAATACAAATATCTGCATTGTCATAGTTGAAGTTGGCACCTATCTTTACTTGGGGGCGATTGTAGGCATCCAGAGATGCTGAGTTTCTCAGTGAAGTAGCTTGGGAAATTCAGGGCAATCATATTGATGACATAGGATACCAAGGGTTAGGAGATCAGCACATCAGAGGATCATTTATATCACAGTATCCTTGCACATAGAACAATATTGGAGCACAAACAGTAAAATGTTACACTAGAGTTTAACACAGTCAATGTTCATTACCATTGGTCATAGTCTGAATCTTGCTCCTGTATCAACAACAATGTATATAGTTCATGTAGGTTCATGTTGAGTAGCCACACATAAACAATTACTCAATCAAACCTCAATCAAGGTCTAAGCAACCATGGGCTGCATACAGCCAAATTATGGCTCAAGACATGAGGGCGGCTCCAGGCCTGAATGGAGTGCCATGTCACCACACTATGAGTAGAAGCACGCACGCCATGTCCATAAAACCACATAAATAAATAGACATCCTAAAAATCAGGATGCAACAATGAATATTGCCATTTGGGTTATAACAAGCTAATCCCCTGTTACATTTGTCATACATACAGATGATTACGGATTAATGTCAATGAAGTCTGCACACCAAAGACACATCTAAAGACGATCAGCTTGTATACTTTGGTAAACGTCAGAGTGACTGCTCTTTCCTCTGCCTTTTGTACCGCTCCTTTTGTACGAAACGTGTGTTTCAAGGATAGAGCCTAACAGAGCAAGGCTCCTCCTCCAGAGCTCCAAACCAGAGAAAGCTTATCTTAGTTTATAGATAGCTGCTGGGTGACATCACCTTGTATCCAACCTTTATGAAAGGCTTTGCACTAGTGCAGCAAATTTCAAGTTGAGTGCGTGGCTAAAAAAAAGCTCCTTAATCAGGACTCCAAACCACACAAAGCACAACACGGTTTAGAGAAGCTGCCTGGTGGCTGCCTCTGACCCTGCACCTCATGCCACAATTCACCCCTCTGTGAGGAATACCAAAGGAAGAGAGAGGAGAGTAGGGGTGCTCCTGCAGGGCTCCAAACTGAAAAAAATCACAACCCAGCTGATAGGGAAGCTGCCAAGCGACTGCTCTTGTCTCTGTCCTTCATTCTGCACAATTCGCTGACACATAAAAAACATCAAAGGCAGAGCAGCGGTGTACAGAGCCCCTCCTTCAGTGATACAAACTGTGTAAATCACAACCCAGTTTACAGGAAAGTGCTGGGTGACCACCCTTGCCTCTAGACTACTTCTAGAGATCAAATAGTTTGTTAGGCTTGCATACCAGGTATTAGCGTGCAACTAGGAGAGGAGATAATCTACAATGACCAATGAAGAGGATGTAGTAATTAAGTGATGCTTCTATTTTTTTTTCAATTAGGAAACAACAGCTATCTGTGTCTACATGTTCATGTGGTACAAGTAACATACGTGTTAATACTTGCTTTTCGTTGGCTCTGATAATGCTGACCACTACAAAAGGTTTGGAGGAAGTTTTATCAGAAGTCTTAGTGCTCTCATTCTTGAGCATGTCTACGGTAGTTGCTGAACCAACCAAGGTTGAGAGATGGCCCCATATTAGGCAGGGTGTAATCTGTGACCTTACTTTATGCACAAATGTTGCAGAATTGTGCACGTGGGTCGACTCATTGGCCATGAACGTAACATGTCCACATTTATAAAAAGCTGACAAGTACTGTCAAACCATTCAGAACCCTGTTTGGTTTAATCAACATTCCAAGATGATTTTATCTGATCATAACTGTCCTAGGATTGATCAACACTGCCAGACTAACTTAACAAACTTCGAACATAAAAACTGTTTAAACTGTTGACGTTCAAACAGATTTGTCCTGCCTAGTTCCTAGTCCAGGGATGTATCATGTTAAAGGTGTGACTTCTTCACATTTGAAACCTGTTAGACCAGTTATTGGTTGTGATTTTACTATGGTTGTTACACCATCAACGGATATTCACATCAGGAAATCCGTAATGCCAAATGTTACACATATGAACCTATGGACTCTTTCCATGGACTGGAGAAATATTATAATTACTAATGTTGGGAAACCGAGTGGTCCTGAACCAAGAGAGGTGCTCAGGAATAAAGTTATGCCATGACTGCACCAAAGAGTGGAACAAAACTGTATTAGAACACAAGATTTGAACATTTTTGTTTTTCGTGTAGGGTGCAAATAAATAACTGGTGCACCAAGAGTGATATAGACTGTATCATTTTGTATTCTATGTAAGAACTTGAACAATATCTTACACGACTCTGAGAATTATCTTATACTGATATACTTGTGCACTCGTTCGGATATGTTTAGCTGCTGTCTGTAATCCTACTCTTGATTTTGTTTATTGTCGGTTGATTTTGTCTTATGATTGTCTTTATTCATTGTTAAGTTGTGTATGTATTTTTATGTTGCGCACTGAGGCCTATGGGTGTGTTGCGCATTATAAGAAATTAAACTAAACTAAACTAACATATATCAATCAAAACGTACACACCACCTATTTTTCCATTCGTATCAGAGGTGACTAATATTTAATAACAAAGGTTTGTCAATGGTCACTCTTGAACCTTATGAAGCCATAGCTAGATCTGTTCTCAGTAATCTTCTATCCACAACAGTATTGCAAATTGTGTTGTTGGCATAAGGCGCATAAGGCGCAGAAGGCTTCAAGAAAGATGAAATACAGGGCCATTGAAGGAAAAACAGTAAAAGAAAATGATACAAATGGGGAAATTACAAATGGGGTTGAATACTGTATGAAGCAGTAGTAGACTTAGATCAACTAAATGCTGAAAGCAAGCTTGCTCTGCAGCATCCACATGATAAAGAGGTACTAGAGTGCCAAAAAAATTAAAACAAATAAAAACAATTACAACTAAACCAATCCCTAAACAACAACAGGATAAACAGACTGAGATAGGGATTTGTCCGGCTGATGCAATTATTCTGGATACAGATCCTATACAATCCAGCCTCCAGCTAACTGGTGGGAGTAAACAAACACAACTCTCCTCTTTTTTATCCCGTTAAGGCGACCTCTACTAAAATTTTAAATCGGATGCATGGACCTAACCCGGCACTGAAGTCACAAGGAACTGCATTGCAACCCATAGGCTAATTAAATAAACCCAAGATATTAGAGACAAAACAGACAAATGGAACCCCAAAGCCAGACTCCCCCAAGAAGAATGATCATACCAACTCTAGTGATTCTCCTACTAACCGTGAGCCTACGGTAAGTAGGGATAAAAACGGACAGGCATCATTGATAGAGGAAGAATGGAAAGGAGTCCTTTATTCAAGTGATGAAGAAGCCTCTGCGATATTGAATCCTGCCACGGTGATGGGCTGGAGTAGCGATTCAAATACACATGGGAAGACACGATTGAATAGAGAATTCATTTTTAAAATTTTTATAAAATCCCAATGCTGAGACTTCTTAACCTGAATGATGTGGAATGGGTCAAATTGGTAATTGTAAATAATGGAAGAATGATATGTAAGGTAGCATCACCTATCATTCTAAAACAGATATGGGATCATAAAATGGATTTCTCTCAAATCGGGGTGCAAATGAATCTATTATAGGATGAAAAAGGGGCTCTTCAGTATTTGAATTATGTGACGCCTCATCCCGAGAATAGCAGTGGTTTTTCGGAAAGAGGTGGTGCAGCTTCCACTCCCCCTGTGGATGCTATTGCTCAATTAGTTTCTATTGCATCAAATGTAAAGGATTGGTCATGGATAGGCAATTTGGTTAACGCTGTAACGCACAGTAACACAATGAATCAATCACAGTAGCTGAAACAGCTTCCAGGTATTTTCCTGGAATGTATGTGGATATCACAATTTTTTCTCAGCATTAAGATCCAATAATTTATTTACTAAACCAGAAATTATGATGCTACAGGAGTCAGATGATAGTTGAGGGATATTCTGTTATATCTAGTCCTGCTAAATGACATGGTAAGGGACGCCCATCTGGCAGCCTGGCAATTCTGATAAACAACAGGACCAAAACACACCATATGATATCTTACCTGGCAGATAATCTTTTGGCGGTAGACATACAACTAAATGCAGGGAAGAAGGAAATGTTTCTGTTTATAAATGTGTACTTTAATTCACAGACACATGATATGAATGAAGTTTTGAATACTTTTGATGTAATCCTTGAAAATGCTGTCATGAGTAACAATTATAAGGGCATCATTGTGGGCGGTGATTTCAATGCAGGATGACTAGACCATATTTTGGATATGCAAACGCGCACAATCTCTTGTAATCAAAAAAAAGCTGTGATTACTGGCAAGCGATGGAAAGATTTTTTTTTGGCCATGGAGTATGAGATTTGTAAAACTACAGCAAGATACTCTTCAGTACACATGGCATAGGCACAATAATGTGTCAATAATTGATTTTTTTGATATCAGAGAGTCTTACTAATCTATGCTCATTGACTAACTCTATAGATGTGGGGGTGAGTGATCACTGTATCATCTGAATAAAAATAGATCTGTCATGTGGACATTTAGCAAATGTTCCAGAATTGGCCCTTGCGGAAATAGAGCGTCCCTCGGGTACTATTCGTTGGAACAAATATTTATGCTTAAAACTTGTTCAAAGTTTAACAGGTCTGATTACATATGATCCGACTGTGATCTATCTAATACAGGATCTTGTTACTATTGAAAATGATAACAATAATATCATAAGAGACATCTAATGCGGCTTTTGGATTCGCAGGGGAAAAAGAAACAGGTATCTCATCCTCATCGATACAATACCCATATCGCAGTACTCAAGAAACAAAAACATAGCGATTTAAGATATCTTAAAGCACATAAGCTATGCTCATCTGATTATATGTTGAATAAAAAGAAAATTCTACGTACTTTTATTAACAATTGTAGAAGGCATCACCAACTTTTACATTTACAGAACAATCAAAAAAGAATAAAGTATGTATGCAAACATAATACTAAATCGATTTGGCAGATGTTCAAGAAGCCTACATTAAGTACAACAGAAACTGCATTCCCTAATGTAATTTCTGCCAAAACTTGGGAAACATTAATTGCTGAAAATTTCAAATTACCACAGTGTTTTAAGATTCATTCTTTTACAGTGAAACATTCTTTAAAATAAGAATAAATAGGCAAGGGGATGTTACGAATGAGATTATAACCTGTACTGGGGTAAAGCAGGGCTGTAGCCTTGCTGCTACTTTCTTCAATCTCTACTTGTGTGATATTGAGGGAATCTGGGAAACGGTTATTTGCTATCCAGTGAAGCTCGGTCACCTCGGGATTCATTGGTTAGCTTATGCTGACAACATTATAATTTTTGACAAAACCCCTTTTGGACTCCAAAACAAATTGGAAGCTTTCTCTATTTTCACAAACAATCACAATCTATGGGCAAACGTAGATCAGTCTAAGATCCTTATTCTGTCTAGATCAAAAAAGCTTCAACACTATACTTGGACCCTAAATGGTCACAAATTGGAAAGAATCTCCATGATCAAATATTTAGGCTTTGATATTTCAAATGATTTCTCTAAAAAGCACTGGAACAAAATGATAACAAATAAGGTTAGCCCATTAATTTCTCTTCTAAAAATAATTTACCGAAAATTCAGCAAATTCTCCTTAAATCCTGCTCTTCAATTTTATCTACTTAAGATCGAACTGATAATTCTTTACAATCTAGATTGTTGCCTCCATAACATTGATGATCTGTTAAATTCTGTTCAAGGCCGCATTTGGAAACAAGTGTTGGGCTTGGCTAATTCAGTGCCTAATGCGTGTATACGCATAGAACTGGGCTTGTCTAGTCTAGCCTCCGCTTTCTGTGGCGACAATTAAGTTTGTAGACTAAATGCTAAGTCCACCTAGAAACTCAATTTATGTTGAGTTTTCCAAAATGCTGCTAGCAGACAATCCTATCTCCATCGCATTGCTTAAAAAAAGAATGGAACTTGCTCTAATGCAAAACGACATCACTGCAGAGGAAATAACAACAAGAGGGGCTATTGTAAAAAACATGTTATATCAAATGGACTGGGTTGAGTCACATGATATAGCTTGTTCTTATTGGATGTATAAAGAATTTGCATTGTATACACACACAAAAAAGTCCCCAGGTTGATGTATATAGAGTGTTTCCCAGATGTTAAAGTGTGTGAAATTTATATGTGTTTTAGACTAAATCAATTACATACTAAAGAACGGATTAGTCAATGGATACACTTTGAATCAAATACTTGTCGCTTTTGTGAGATTGTTCCACAAAAAGAAACCATAAAACATTTGGTTATTTACTGTAGATACTTTGAAAATGACAGGATTATGTGTTACGGTGATAAAAATGTGGGAAATTCTGTTTTTTATCGGGAAATGTTATGGCAGAAATGTATGTGTAACCCTCACATTGCTTTTATGTGTGCGTTGGCTCGCCTTTTGGTTAAAATTGAAGATGAACTTGTGCAGAAATGAGTGGTTATAATATTGCTATAAATTGAAGGTGAATTGCAAAAACTATTTGAGATTAGTAATTGTTTAGTTTGCCATTAGCAGGTTTAGATTAGATGTTTTACCAATCTAAGAATTGATACTTTGTGTGAGTTATTTATAATAAGTTGAATTAGTTAATTGTCTATTATAAATGAAGGTTTTTCTATAGTTATGTATATTTTTTTCTAGTTTTGTTTTTCTTGCCATGATATTTTATGTTTTATGTTATTGTGTTTTATTATTGTGTTTTATAATTATTATCTATGTAACAGAATTTTAAAGAATGATAGAAGTTGTTTATGTGAAAAAACATTCTTCTGAATTTTAAATATGTAAGTGTGAAAAGTTCATATTTAACTATAACACACTATATTAATAAAAAAAATAAAAAAATGAAGGAATGGAGGATAGTGGATTACCTTGAAGGGATCAACAGCTGTTTAGATTTGGGGCAAACTGGACAGCAGCAAGCCTTACAAATTGTTGGCAATCCTGGAGGAAGACCTACAACCAACATGTGGTCAGGGGAGAAGAGGGTAGACCCAAGCAAAGACGGATATCCTTTGAAGCAGAACTTGATCAGACACATGAGCATTGTTTACTTTCAGATGACAGGGTCGCTTGTTAATTAATGCCTTTAAGATGTTACATGTTTCCCTATCCCTGCATGCAAGGGACCTTGTCCACCAAGTGGAGGGCTTGTCACCTGGCCTTTACAAGAAACGTGAGGTACTATACACACAATTGAAAGCAAACTCGTATAGACATAAGCCTAGAAATCATTATGCTAGTAGTGAATTATAATAATAGACCCTGCACACATATGAGAATGTCAACTATGAACAAGGTAAAAGACTTGCTGATGGAGTGGAATGTTACAATGGGTGGAAAGGGAAGACTGATACATATCATTGTGGGGGATCTGAATGTGCCATTGAACCTTTTGAATCTATTTGTGATGCTGCTGAAGAAAAGGATTTATTATGGGTAATGTTAGGGAGAATTCTCCAGAATGGCTAATTTACCTTATCTACTGAGTCCCTTAGCCGCTTTGCTGGATTTCTAGGATTTCCTTTTTTCTCCTGGTAAGAGTGGGAGCCTTTTTTTCCCACTCTTACATGAGTTTTGCTGTGTGACATTTTTGTGTTCATAGACTGTGGAGCTTCACCTACTCCATAGGCATCATCTTTTTACTCTGTGTTACACAGCACCTTTAGTGCAGTGACACAGGGTTGTCTTTTTCAGACTTGCCATTCTAAACTCCATATTCTGGGACTGACTACTGTCTCCCTGAACATGTAATGTTGCCATTGACTTTATTAGTCTTTTTAAATTCACAGACCCAGTACAACCTATCTTACATAGAGTACTGGAAAGGGTTAATTGTTAACCCTTTTTGTCTGTCAGGTTTTACTCTGCGCAAAAAACAAGGCTTGGTTCCTTTGTCCGCCGTCCTTTGGCGGGCTTCTGCACAGAAGTCCTCCTTAGGCGCCTGAATGTCTGAGGGGGACAGGATGTGAGGGAGTGGTTTGAGACTCCCTGCACAGGGTCTCCTTGGAGCCCCATGTCACACTCTGTAGGGTTGGCTGTAGTGACTCTCCCACCAGGACAGCCACCCTGCTGTGTGATTGACAGCCAGGCTGTGTGAATGGGGGAAAACTGCATAAAAAGCAGCACTCTGGGACTTGGAAAGCAGAGTCACCACTGGATCGAGAGAACCGAAGAGAAGCTGAAAGAAGAGCACCACTACCATGACTGAACCTCCCGGTGAAGCCCTGTACAGGTCCGAATCCCCAAACATTGACGACAGAGAAGATCTGCAAGGAATCTTCTTTCCTTGAGCTTGCCAAACCCCAAGCAAGGCCTCCCTCCCCTGGTCGAATTTGCTGTTCATCGCTGCAGTGAGCTGGATAGCCAGGAGACTTGGACCCTGTTTGGGTTTTAAGGAGCACACCTTTTATTTGTTGCTTTTCTCTGCTGCTGCTTTTTTCCATGGGCAGTGCAGGACCCTCCAGTCTTCCTACTCCATGTCAGTCTGACAGTTGCTTCAGGAACCGTGAGCCTGCAGGATCTGCCAGGAACTTCTGCCTCAGCTACAGCCTTCTTCTTCATTTAAGGTACTGTTGTAACCCGGTTGTTCGTTCTGTCCGACCGCAGTGAAAGTGTTTCAAATCTGAGGGCTTTTTCTTCTCTACTCTTTTAAACAACTTTTCCTTCGATCAATTTCCTTTCAAACTCTTGGCAAAGACTTAACCGCAAACTACTCTGAACTGTGTGATCCTATGCAAAGACTCTGTACCATTAACCATTGATTTGAATACTCATTGTAGCAAGCCTTTTCTAGATTGCCCTGCCTACTTACTTGTTGGTGCTGCTTAATTTTGTATAATCTTGTCTTTCCCTCCCTTTTTAATTTCTGGAGTGCCATTTTGCTCACACTTCATTTTGAGCTCAACTTGTCAAAATTTCATTGGGTGTTGTGTAGTATATTAAAAGTGTGAATTTTCTGCTGCTTTATTTAGTGAACTGTTTTACAACTGATGTGTAAATAAATGTATATTCTTTTATTCAAAAACCTTGAGTCAGTGTTTGTTTGAACCATAGTAATTGCTGTCCTTTGTGTAACTGTTGATACTGCTCACTTTACTCTTTAGATAAGTCTGGTTGCTCAGCCATCGCTACCACTTTACTGTGTAGCACAGGTTTGTACCAAAGTTGAATTTGTACTTGCACTTGTCTTAATTGTGTGTGGTGTTCCCAAAGGGTACTGCATATAATTCTGCCTAACAGGGAGTACCACCACTTTGCAACCAATATGCACAGTAAACCAAAAGTAAAAATTCACTTTGCTGTGCATATAGCCCAAAGGTGGATATGCACTGTGTTTAGAAATTACACTGGTAGAGTGCACAGTGACCTCCCTGTTAAGCTAACTTTCGGATGGTATGTCCCAATCTAAACAATTGACTATATTTGTCAACCTGAGTGAGTGAAAGGGTGTCCAAAACGGTGACATAATTGATATGCCAAAAAGTGATCACAAACCTCTCAGGTTGCAATACTCTGTTGGTTCACCCGCTGTGAGCAGTAATGACCATAGTTATCCTTCAATCCACATTAATTGGTCTAATAATCAGAAAATTCTAAAATGCGAGGAGAACAATATGGAAAAAAAGATGTACATGTCTTCTGTCCGAGTCTGTTGCCTATAATTAGACAAAGACGTTGATGCTTGAATATTCTATGATTCTTTTGATAACATTGGAAATTTGGTGAGAGATATTGTCACCGTCCCAAGGAATCAAGTAATCTCTTATGCAATTAAAAGTGAGTTATTGTCAGTGGTCGAAGTGGTTCGGAGCGGTACTTTTTTTAATGAACCTTTAACATTTCTATACTTTGATTTTAAAAAGAAACCATTCCGGAATGGTTTCATTTTAAAATAAAAGTGTAGGAAGAAGTTGAAACGTGCACTCCAGTGCACTGCACTGAACATTCCCTTAAACAGCAAGTGTGTTTGTTTGGGGGTTTGGGTTGCACGTGGGTATGGGTATGGGGATTGAGAGGATTTGGGGCAGGCCATTAGGGAATTCAGTTCCACTACTTTTTTCGTACACTTGATAAGGATTGTAGGAATTGTAAATCAAAACTGCTAGTTTTATGCTAGATGCCCAGTGCTGATAGAAGAGTTGAAATTGCATCTGTCCGCAGCGAGAATAAAAGTCTAATTAAAAGTGAGATAAAGTCATATATTTTGAGAAGAAGTGGAGGCATCCAAAAAAAAAATATATGACTATTCTGGAAAATATTGTCATCAGTAAAAGGTCAAAAGAATATGTCTCTGCAGTTTTGTGTCTCGCTGAAAGAATAGCTGACTCACTACCAATGTTTACATAATGGTGATAAGGAAGAGGTGTGCCGGTAAGCTGAGAGTTATGGGTAGTGGAGAATTAACAAGGAGGTCATGGCAAACATGGTGTTCACAACAGATCAACATTACTATAAAAATCCAAGCATCGCACAAGGTGCCAGGTATGGTTTGTATTCTGTTTGACTTGCTCAAAGGTGAAGTAACAATCTGGGTACCATATTTTACCAAACTGTTCAACATTTGTAAAAGAAATGGCGAGGTACCAAGTTCATGGCTTACAACACTTATTGGGCCTGACTCACAGAACGTTTTCCTATGGGATTGCTCCATTATAAAACGCTTCTCTGAATCAGGCACATTGTGCCTATCTTTCAAAAGGGGTGTTAACAGTTGCCAGCAAATTGCATACTGAAATCCATCTTGGACTCCAGATGCACGATTTATGGAAACAACTATGTTAACCTGCCTCAAAGTCTGGCCCAAAGAAAATAGATGAATTTCTGACATCAAAGTAGGTTTCCTTTGAGGAAGCCTTTAATATTTTTGAAGTCGTGCAGAAATACATTGGGCCTCTTTAGGAGTGTGGCGGCCCGGAATGAACGGTGCCAGTAAGGGACTGGCACCGTTCATTCCGGGCCACCACATTCCGAGTTCTGCAGCGGGTCCCGCTCTTCACGCCTGGTCAGACCAGACATGCAAAGCGGGACCCACTAGCAGTCCAGGATGCTAACAACGGGCCTGTCATTAACGGGCCCGTTGTTCGCATCCTCCCCATTCCCATTGAGCCCTATGGAGGCTCAAATGGAAATGGGGACGTACCGGGTCTGGGTCCCACGAAAAGGAATTATCGGGCCCTCCAAGGTCAGAAAGGCCCAGTAAGTCCCCTTTTGGGGGACCCAGACCTGACTTTGGGGTTAGCCATGCCGCTAAAAACGGCATGGCTACTGCCAAACTCGTAATGAGGCCTATTGTGCTTGGGAAGATGCCTATCTAGAAGGACTTAAGGAAAATCGGACTACCAGAAGCATTATTAAAGTGCACTATCAGCATTTATATGAATATTGAAGCTATGGTAAGATGGAACTTAGGGGGCACATCACCCCTTGCTTTAAACCAAATACATGTGTAGTGCAAGCCTGTCTGTTAGCCCCCACCTGTTCTCATTTTACATGAATGATATCACTATTGCTATAGAACCCCTTTAAGCTGATTCCCCATATCTAAACAGGCAACACACAACCATTATGTTATATGCTGATAACACTGTGGTTCTCTGTGAAGCACCAAATGGTCTATAGAAGCAAATAAAAGTACTTAAAGGGTTTGCAGATTAACTATAGCAAAACAAAGGTCATGGCAAGTAATAAGAAGCGGAGAGATCTGAGGACAATTTAGGGCCTCATTACGAGTTTGAGTTACGAGTTTAAATCTGCTGCGATACCACCAAACGGAATTACTGTTACTGCCACTTGCTCCTGTGGGTTTACCACAGAATTACCACTGGTGATTTATTGAGTTCATACGACCGAGTGGCAATTACGCTGACTTTTGATGGTTAAGTGAATTATTTACTTCAAGCTTAATGCTGGAGCTAAATCCTCCAAGTCTCCTTGATAAATTGGCAAAATACCCATTCAGTAATTCCGGCAGTGGTAATTCTGCAAAACGTGTAATTTGGCGGTGCGGGAAAGTGGCGGTAACAGAATTACCACCACATTTTCCCCTGGAGCGGCAACCTTGTAATGAAGTCCAATAATGGTATATTTAATGGCTACTCACTTGAGGAAGTATGTTTTTATGACTATTTGGGTCTGTGATTCACAACTAAGGGGAGCTGGAAACTGTAAGTAACATGCACAATTTTGACAAAGGCGAAATATAGCAGGCCATAGCATGATTTCAAGAAACTTAGGCAATTGCACATGTGAAGCTGTTTTGAATATTTATAAGTTGCAAGCCGGTTAAGCCCCACTTCTAGAGAAAGCAAAAGCACTCACTGTGAGTGAGTATACATTCCTGAAGCAGCACCTTGGGATACCATGCCCAGCACCTGCTACTTCAGTCTATTGGAAATGTGCTTGGTTCATCAATTATTCTTGGGCAGCCCTGAAACTGGTGATGTTCTGGTCAATTATCTGGACAAACCCTGTGGTATATAATTATAGAGAAACCATGCTGGCCATGGTCCCATGGTGGCTCAGGGTGGGTGTTGTTTGCTACCCTGGTTCATACATGTTAGGTTAACATGGTATTAAGATTGATCTTGCAGAACTGTGGCACAATCACTCCTCTATCGGGTGCAACTACCGAGCACAGATTAAATCCCTATATCACAGTTGTGTGCTGGAACAATATGTAACACAAGCTAGAGACAGGTAGATGATGAGGATTTGGTAAATGAAAGATAGATCAATGACGATAATGTATTGTGAACATTAAGGGCCCGATTCTCAAGTGGGTTTTAATTACCGAAAATGTCCTAAAAAGTGTTAACAGCATTTTTGGTAATTAACACCTATTCTGAAGGTGGCGCATTCTTCCGAAGTCGGACTGAATGCGCCACTTTCGGAATATGGGTGCAAGTTGCTAGGAAGGGCTGAAAACCGACTTAGCAACCAGTACTTTCGTTATCTCTCCTTTTGCATGGGTATTCTTGTGGCATTCCTCCAATTTCGGAACTGCCTGTAATTGGCGCCGAAGTATGGTACCAAATTGGTGTCATACAGGAGCAGTGCCATAAGAAGCCCATGTACAGGAGGAGTGCCACAAGAAACACACGGCTGTTTGGGTGTGCAGATGGTGACAGGTGGGACCTGAACAGCATTTGTTTATGTTTGGGTGCAGAAGAGTGCATACTGCCATCCATGGTTCTTCTATGGATGGCAGTATGCACTCTTCTGCAAACAAAGATAAACAAATACAGTGCAGGACCCACCTGTCACAATCGGCAAACCCAAACAGCAGGTGCATTTTTGTTTTCATCTTGGCAGCATTTTCAATAAATAACTGAACTGGAGTCTTCCAGCCCTTTAAAATGAAGTAGCAATACCCTTGAGAAGGATGGGATGCAGAAGTTACTCAAACATAAATATACAAAATGACTTAGGTAGTTGGCAAAAGGATAACTGTATTAATATCCATTATCTAAAACAGGGAGTACAACGGACATCAACATATGTCTCAGCATAAGATCTCTCAATGTATCTAAAATAAAAACATTCTTTTATAGCAAAAAATCATCCTAGCTGACGTAACCTGCGTATTACTAACGCCATCCTAAGTGGGAAACTACAAAACATAGTGAAGAAAGTGATTGGTTCCTAAGGAACCTCTTTGTATACAATCCATACTCTACAGGTGTGAAGAATAGTGATAGGCTTCTTAACATCAGGTGGGGAAACTAAGCCCTTCCCTTAAACTGGTCACTATGAACATCACTAAATATATGTGTCCCATTGACTACACAAACTACAGGACCCTTAATTACGCTGTCCCGTACCATTGGTTGGCACTCTAACCTCCGTCCGTACCTTTCCACCTACATTAGCAACACGCAGACTGGTGTTCCAGGTGCTGGTGAGCTAGTCTCCAACCATAGCTTCCCACCAATTAGCATATTCATCCATCATCACCTCAGTGGTCTGCTGTCAATTAGGGCTTTGAACTTGTCCTTGGGAGTGTTCTTAGCTCTGGGGAATTTAGGGGAGTGAAGGCATGGTCTGCCTTCATGCGTAGTTGTGACCATCATGTTTGTCCAACTTCATCCTTCCACGTGACTGGAGACCACAAAATTGAGCCCTAGTGTATTTAAAATATTATTTTCTAACAGACCTCTGACGTCTTTCGTGTTTTTGTCCATGCCTTCTGAACCAGTGCTCCATTCTTTCACATGATTTGTATACAATATCTGCTCACTCTAGCCTGAAAAGACCTTGGCTTCTTGGCACATTCAGTCTTGCCTTTCTGAGATTCACTTTGTAATTCACTTGTTTTCTAACTGTGACACACTGGAAAAGAGGCCTTCCTTCTTTAGCCCAGTTCTACTATAGTACGTAGTGGAATCATCCGTTCTTTAGTCACTTCTATACGTATGTATACATTGGTGCATATCACAATCTATTCACTACTTAGCTAGCCTCAAGAATACTTCATCTGCTTGAATTTCTTTGCATCTGTACACATGTAAACTGACTTGACATCTTCATCAGCATAAGTTTCTTCATCTTGATCCCAATGTGTCACTTATCTTTGATACCTTCTTGATGCCTTATATAATATCTTTTTTTTTTTTTTTTTTTTTTATTTCATTTAGTTTATACAAACTTTAGAAAATCTTTTTGTATCGAAACTTATGTGTTTCTACAGTATGCAATATCCAATTGCTCCCTCAGCTCTATCCAGGGCTCGAGTTTCCCTTAAAATTTCTCTATTTCTAATTCTTCTCTTCATTTCTCAATGTCACATTTATCGAACCTTTGCACGATGTCACAGTCTCTTAGGGAGTCCTTTCTTAGTGTCTCAAAAATTAGTTCTTTTGTGTACCGATTAAGTAGGAGTTTGGTCCTCCATTTTCACCCACATGATTTCTATTTGTTTCAAGAGCAGTGTGAGTGCCACCACCAATTTTTTGTTATTACTGTAGTGTAGCCATCCCCACCATTCTTCCTCACTATACGTGGAAACTGATTTTCTTTCCGTTGCCAGGTATTTTGTTCTTAATTCCTTAAGTTCGCTGCAGTAAAGTATCAAATGTTTTAGAGATTCTGACTCTATTCGACAGAAACGGCATGTTGTATCTTCCTTTGGCCATTTCCTGTTGTAGATTTGGGCTTCCTTGGTTTCGTATAAATTCAGTCTGAATCGCAAGTATGCTCTCCTTAGGTCTTTACATGGAAACAGTTCAAGGTATTGTGCTAGCTGCGTTCTCCCTTTTGCTTCTCCAGGATGGTTCTTCATGCATTTATGGGAGTTTCTTTTTTCTATTGTTTTGATCCAATCCAGCTCCATTAGTTTTTTTTTCACTCCGTTTGGGTTATTGACAAGCTGTTTCTCGTCTGCTTCTATCTCTTTTAGAATCCTTTTACAGTTTGTTTTCCATTGCTGTAAGATCGAGTGGGCCTGTATATTATTCCGTTCTGTCAAGATTTCGAATTGGGGGACACCATTTTCAATTATTTTCCTGTACAGGTTTAGCATGTTCCATGTGATTTTTGCATCTAGCGTTGCGACACCAACTTCATAGATTACACAAGCGGTCGGGTAACTTTGGGGTATTTGCAGAATCTTTTTCCAAAATTGCCCCTCACATCTTGCCCAGATCTCACTGGAGCACCCAAACATGCATTCTGCACCGAAGGTTAGGGCTGGAATTACCTTACTTTTATAGAAGTTAATCACAGGTTTGTATGAAAATTTTCCGTATTTATTATGGATTACCTGAGCTTGTGCTGTCAGCTGTTTACATTTACTCAGGGTCTTAGCTACCATAGGTTCATCTCGCAAACTTGAGTTGATGTACACCCCTAGGTATCTACTGCATTTTACTTTTTTAAGTATCTCGTTTCCGAGTGACCATTGGAATTGTCGTTTCCTTGATGAGGGACCCTTTAGATTTTCTAGTGTCAAGATCTCGGATTTCTCTGCATTGACCACCAGGCCCATTTTTATTGTGTATTCTTTGAGTGCTGTCAGTTTTCGTTGAAGCCCTATAGGTGTAAGATCTAAGATTACCATATCGTCTGCGTAGAGTAGCCAACTCAGTTTGTTACCGTTTATCGTGGGGGGCATACTTCGAACTTCTTCAAACGCCCTACCTACTTCTGATATGTAAAAATTGAATAAAGTGGCACCCAGTGGACAGCCTTGTTTTATCCCTCTGGCCGTTGGTATTGATTTTGAATGATTCCCTTGATCATCCAATCTGATTTTTACAGATGTTTGTGAATATAATTCTTTTATGGCCAGGATGAGGCTCACTGGACATCCTCGATCTTTCAGTTTTTGCCATAACGTTTCTCTGTCAACCCCATCAAAGGCGTGGGCCAGGTCAATCAAGGCTATATATACTTTCTGGCCAGATCTAATTGCTTCCATTTTTACTAAATTCAATATTAGCAAATTTAGATTGCATCCCACGCCCTTTACAAAGCCGGCTTGTCGGGCATCGATTGCCTTGCTTTCTTTTAGCCATGTGTTCAGTTTCTGTAAAAGCATGGTTGCAAAAACCTTCCCCAGTACGTCTAGTAGGGCTATTGGCCTGTAGTTAATTGGTTTCAGGCGACATCCTTTCTTGAATATCGGCACTATGATACCTTCTTTCCATGATGCAGGGATTCTGACCTCTTTTGTGATGTTTTGGAATAGTCTTTCGCAGAACGCGGCCCATTCGTCGATGTTTTGTTTCAGCATTAAATTTGATAGGCCATCAGGTCCTGCTGCTCTTGAGTCACTACATTTTTAATGCAGGTTTCTATATCTATGCGTTTAAAGCTTAGATCCCATGATTGTATTTCCGGGAACACCGGTGTTTCTTTTTTAAGTTGTTTCCTGAACAGGGATGTGTAGTGCTTCTCCCATTCACTTTCTGTCACCTTATATAATATCTGCATTCTCTAGTTCCTGCATCTCTTTCATGTAAGTTAGCTCAGCTCTGCACGACGTCACCATTCGTCTTTGCCATTCATTGGTCCTGCTTCTTCCGGGATTTCATTCAAATGGCCATCATATTGTCTTGTATGCAGGAATGGTTTTCTAAATAGGAACCTTGGCTCCAGGATTCTCCTCGGTATCAATATTTTCACTGGTACCGCACATGTCTCACACTCTGGTCTCATACTCTGGTTCCCATAAACTAGGCAAGATGGGCGAGGTGATTGAGGTGAGGGTACTTAGCTCCTTCTCTGCACTCCCCCCTCTGGGCGATTCATCAACCACTCTCCCATCATCCTTAACATCTTTCCATCCTTGTCTGCAAAAATGCTTCTTTGGGATCCATATCTTTATTACTCCCTTTAGGCATCCAGCTGATTTCACATGCTCATCCTTGTTCCAAGTCATGAGCATGCACTGTCCATTTGAACTGCAATAGATCCCACTTCCCACATACTTCTCATGGTTCTTTGGATACAGGAACTTCATTACCTCAGGTGCATGGAAGCTGGCATTCACAAAGTCTCTGATTTTTTCATCTGCCAAGTCTCTGACCTTCCATCCTGATTCAACATCGATCATGATTCTCATCCCTATGGCTTTCTTTGCTGTCTTCTTACATTGTGTGATTATTATGTTAATCACACAAAATAAAAGCAACACCAACATGATCAGGGCTCCAAGGAACTTAAACATGTCTTCCATCCATTGTGGAACCCAAGAAAAGAGTGATCCAAACCAGCTGTCATCAGCAATGTCATCCACTTTGTCTATTATCTGGACGTGTAGCATTGATAGCATCTCTATGGCCTCTGTCAAGGTCCCATTTTTGTCATCATGAGAAGGTATGACCGTGCAACATGATTCTCCAATTTTTGCACAAACACCTCATTCATAGCTGTGATCATATCCAGGACGTATCTGTTCTGAAGAGTCATCAGTCATATGGATCTCATCTCCTCTCTGATAGCATTCCATACCTTCATGGTTGTGTTGAACGTCTGCAGCAATTCCCATCTGGTAATCTGCAGCCATGTGGTATTTTCTCCAACCTGGATTCTCAGCATGAAGATTAACATAAATACTGATGAAGTCTGGCTGAACAGACTGTGCTTATACGGGATAGAGTCAAAGGTCTCTGTTGACTTGGCAGAGAAATAGTTCTCCCTCTTCATTCGATTAATCAGCTCCACAGATCTCTTCTTCCTCAGGTGAGCATAGGCTTTTGGGAAACTGGCAAGGTTCAAATCACTTTTAGGAATCACCAATGCCAGAAAGTGAACATTCACCAGTGTGCATATTCTTCCCCAATCTGGGGGTCACTTCATATATGCTCTAGATCCACAAGCCCAATAGTGATCCATTATCACTGCTGTTCCAATGCTCATTCCTTGTGCCTCAAAGATACAATCACAGTTCTGATTCTCTCCAATGTTTCTTGTGCCATTGTTTCTGAAGCACAGCTTTGCACTTTCCAAAGGCACTTTCTGCTCCAAAGGCACTTTCTGCAAGGATCCTCCTCTGTCTTTGATCCGGGTCAGTAGTTTAGCATGTTTTGGCCATAATGGTTTGCACAGCACTTGTGCATTCCAAACAGCTGATTCAGGACAATCAACTACCATCCAGGCTCTGCAGATAACCACTCCGTCTTCCCAGCTGTCTGGTGATAACACTGACCCCCAAATCTGCATCTGGCATCTGTTCTTCCAGATTCAAATTTCTTGGACATTGCAGATTTTCTTGGACTCTCAAGTCTTCTGTTTACTTCCCATCTGATTCCAGCTCATTTTACTATAGGCTGTTCATATCTGATCAGATGATTCTTTGTATGATCTCTTAGCCTTGTCTTTGTATCTTGGACATAGTCATCTTCATCTGGATCTGTCTATTCAGTTGCCCATTTGAGATAGGCATCTCGGCCCATGAACTGGCTTCTTGTATGACAGAATGCTATGTGGGAAAGACAATGTGCTGTCTGGACGTCTACTTCAACAGCTATGCAGATCTTAGACTTACCCATGCTATAAGGCAGGAGTACACATACAAAGCATTCCTCCTTTGAGGTTCTCCTTCCCACTTCTTTCATATGCTAACACCATATGTTATTCCCCAAATGTTCTGTGCTATCCGATGATCATTCTCCCTAGCACTTCTTTCAGAATGTGTTCTTTTCTTATAGCCTTTATAATCATCTCATGAACTATGTCAGCATAACTCCTCCTTATTGGACCAATCATAGAAACATTTGTCAGTGGACTGGGTGATTTTGCATGTACTACCTTTGTAGGAGAACGTTCCAGAAGTTTCATTCTATCAACATAATATTTAGGCATTAAAATGTCTTGCATAATTTCCATACGTTATCTCCCTCTAAAAGGTAACCCAGGCTTATGTATCACAGGACCAGGTGCCCTTGTGTGTATCTTCAGAGTAGAAACAATCACATAAGGTCTTGGATGCCTAGTAAATGCCACATATGTACCCTTCTCTTGTATAGGAGGATACACAGGAGTCTTTACTCCATTCACGTCTATATAGTAAGCAGTGTATACTGTAAGCGAGAGCAGTATTACTATGAACAGGATACATATGTAAATTATACGCAGAGAAGACCATTTGCAGCAATAGCTTTTTGTACATCGTGGACGTCTCTCATGATCTGCCATGACAAAGTTGCTATTGATGCTGCCCATTTTACTTTTAAGGACGGAAAAACAAATCGGGCAAAATCATGCACTACTTCTGGAAGATGCTGAATTGGCTCAACACATTCCTACAGCTGGCTTTTACAATGATGAACAAAAGTTCCCAGTGGAGACCACAAATTGGCCTGTTACCAGATGACATGAAGGTTCTCCTTCAGCATGATACAAAGTTCCTTAATCAGTAGACTTTTGGTTCTTCTCCCTCAAAAGTCTCATTCAGTTCTCAGTGTTCTCTCAGAGTACCCATTCACTTGTATTATGATGTATCTCAGCATCTCATTGAGCGGTGCATTGTTTATTGGATCTCTCTCGAAGGTTCAGAAATCAGTTTGTCTCCCAACAGGATGCGGGCATTCCTCAATCAGATAGTAGAGCACCAAACTGACCAGTCTATGTGTATTATCCAGTGACAGGGGCATTTGCATTTTCCCAACTGAACTCAGGAAGCTGAGGAATGTGTTCAATAATAGCTGCAAGCAATCTCCTCACGATGGACATTCTTAGGATCTTGTAAGAACAGATGAACGCTAGTAGTTCTCCCCACAAGCGCAGGGTAAGCGGGCAAAATTAACAGAAAAACTGCAAGAACGATTGTAAAACATTGTCATTGGGCACCACCATAGGCCACTCCGAACAGAAATTCAATGAGAAAGGAACTGCTCCCTCTTCCAGTCATTTAAAAGGAACTCTGGATTTGGCATATCTGTGTTTCTCAATCAAGGCTTAAGCATGCATCAGTCCAATGTTAATAAACTCCTGTGGCTCAAGAACAAATAGCTTCCCTTAACTACATTTTTAATGACTGAAAAGAGTGTCCCACTCTCCAATAATCTTTATCTTTACTCAACAGCTTCTGCGTTCTTCTTCCTCGTCATAGACCTGGTCTGCACGTGCTGTGGTTCTTCCCCGATGCTTACTTCCGATGTGGGTGGGGGTGAACGGGGTTCTCTAGCATAGATCTTCACGTATCCAAGAAATATCCAAGCGCGTCTGCCTTGTACCTTGAGTGCAGAGAGTGTAACATCCTTCAAAATGAAGGGGCCAGTGAAACGCGGCTTGTGCCACCTTCTAGTGAAGTTGCGGATTAGGACCCCATTTCTTGGGCAACGTTTGGGAAGACATGTTCTTTAACACTGCTTTCTCTAACATCTCCTTCTGTGTTCCGAGTTGCACCACACCCCTTCCACTTGCACTGATCTGAAATGACAGAGATACTTGAAGTCAGGCATGTAAGATAATCACATAGCTCCTTTCCTAACAATTCTGCTGTTGTCTGGCATCACTGCTAATTCTAGACGGAGGTGTGAGAGGTGTCCTCATTCACCTCCCTGTCACTATCTCGTGGGGGGTAAGATGGTGGTCTGAACCTGGTTGATTTCTCAATGCATACAATGCAGTGGTAGACAATGCAATCATCCTTTATTCAGGGTATGCTTCAATTTGGCTATCCTCTCTTTAAGCAAGCCGTTGAGTCTCTCACAGACACCATTCACTTGCAGGTGATAAGCCAATGAAACCTTGTGCTTTATACTAAGCAACAAGCTTATTTGCTCAAAGACTTCATTTACAAAATGAGGGCCATTATCTGATCTCAGTACCTCATATATTCCCCATCTAGGAAACACTTCTCATACAAAAAATTCAGCTTCACAGGGGGAGTCTGGGTGTGTACACGGTCAGCTTCAATCTACCTTGAAAAAGGACATACCATCACAATCATATATCTGTATCCATTGCATACTTGCAGCATGTCAACATAGTTGATAAGCAAATGCTGAAAGGGTCCACTAGGTCTTGGAATAACTCCTCTAATTGTGTGCAATGTGTGCCCAGCAGTAAACCTTTGACATACAATACAATTTACTACATAAAATGCAATATGTTCTACTATATTTGGAACAAACCATTCCTCTGCTATTGTTGCAGCAAGGCTCTCTCTAGTGATGTGCACAGGGTAGTGTAGCTGTTCCAACGCCACCCTTAATAAGGCTACATGCATCACTGGTTTACCAGTGCTGTCTTGTCGCCAAAAAGTTTCAGAGGGGTTTAAAATACACCCTCCCCACGTCCACAAGTCTTTCTCATCTTGAGGTGCTTGCCCATGGATCTCTGCTAGCTTAGTCTTAGACAAGTTATTATAACATTCAGACACACTCATCATCACCACCATGCTTTCATTCACATCAGGCATATCATATGACTGACATGATAGTTTCTGAACATGAAATTCGTTTAGCTTCCTCGTCTGCTTTTTTGATTTCCACGTGAGATAAAATCTGCTCTCTTAATGTGTGCTGCACATTTAACTACTGTGATGGCTACTGGGAGTTGCAGTGCTTTAATGAGTATTTCCAATAAGGCTGCGTGTTGCACTGGAGTGCCCTCTGCTCGGAGGTAAACCCACCTTTTTCCAATATGCTAGCCCTGCGTGCACTGTCGGCGTCACATAGGTGGAGTCACTGTACACGGTTACTTCCTGATCTGTGTGTCTCTCGAGTGTGATGATCAGCACCACTAATTCTGCAGCCTATGCCGATAAGTGAGGTGGTAGCCGTGCACTTATCAATACTTCAAACTCTCCATTGGCCATGTGCTTCACCACAGCAGAACCTGTTTATTGTTGTCTGTCATTTTGTAATAAAGTTCCCCTGATCATTCTGGAAGCCTCCCTGATTATTCTGGAAGCCACTACCTCGAAAGCCTCTCCTTCCCTGTGGTGCAAATCCACTATTATTTTGATCAAACTGCCTTTGGTTATTCACCTGTGGCATGTTTTCTGTTTGATGTGAACCTCACCCATTTCCACTAGTTAACATCAAACCTTCAATGGCGCACTTTGACAGTTTCTTCTGCACTAACTTTGCCTCCCCACCTTTCCTATCATCGTCTTTCTTTAGATTCTTCTCTTGGAACAGCCTGCAATAATGCACTATGGCTTTGGCTGACCATGGCTTTGCTTCTATGCCCACTAATTTCTTGAGCTGCTTCTGCACTGACTCTGGCAGCCTTTGGCACAATATATGATAAAATACAGGTATAGATTTACCCCAAGATTCCCATGTCTCCAAGGCCCACTGCTCTTGGAAAGTTTGAATGTAAACGAGCGGATCCTTCCCTTCCTGCATCTTTTTTGCCATTATAACTCCCATGTCTGACCTGTCCAAATACAATACTCTAAGTGCTTTCCAGAATGCCACCCTACAGTTATTGAACGGTGCTCCATCATGAGCAGTGTTTATCGTGGTAACACCAGAATACCCTGCTCTTGACCAAACATCATCAGCCCTCTCCGCAAGGATAGCAATCAGGAGACATTTAATGTCCACTATAGCTATCGTGATTCATCTTGTCATTTTCTCTAACTCATGTATCCATTTGCCAGCGCCAGAAGTTAAACTCGGCCAAGGCATCTACTGTGGCCTCGCTAGTCCCGTCTCTAACAAAGGAAACTGTGAAACCCCAAACTCACATTTGTTACCCATTGTCTGTCTATTCATAATTGGAACAATGTTTCCACTGCGCCTTCTACCTGGCAGTGACCTTAACCTGCTCACATATGGTGGCGAGTTCACCCTCTCACCATGGGGTCACCTATTATGTCGGTCTAGCTGCGTCAATGATTCTGACGCCCAAGATTTGTTTTGGTCTAGATTTGACCATCTTACTTCTTTGTCCAATGAAAAACACCCTTCAGGGTCAAATGCGTCACCTTCATCTTCCCCACGGAAGGTTGCTATACCTTCGTCTGAAATATCCTGTCCCCAACTTGTGTGACTTATCTCCTCCTCTTCTCTCGTCAGAGTCAGTCTAAAGACAGCTCCTTTGCCTCAAAACGACATGAGGCTCCCTCTGTATCGTATCCCCATGCTTCTCGAGTCAAACTCATCCTCTAGATTTGCACTAGACGGACCTGCTATTGGCTGGGAAGAGCTCTTCTATGTCTTCCCATGACACTACTGGATTAAGATACATTGTTACTTTTCCATACAATCAATATCGCATGCTCTTTGCCATCTCTTTCATTCTAGCTCATCGTCAAATTCTCTTCGCTTTCTTGCTTCTTCTCTTACCCTTGCTTCCGCTTTCTTTTTCAGGTACCTTCTCTCATTTGCACTTCGTATTTCTTCATCTCTACGTTTTTGCATTCCTTTATCCCTTAATTTCTATTCCTCCTACTCCATTCTTTTCCTTTCTACTCTTTCTCTTTCTTCGATTGCCCTCTGTCTGTTGTTTTATTTTCTCTGCTCCTCTGCTCTTTCTTGCTTTCTCAGTTGCTCCTTAAATAAACAACTGTTCCTGTCTTTGTCTATCGTTTCTTTTCGTCCTATCATCTTTCGATATTTCCTCTCTTTATCCTTTTAAATTGAGTCGGGTAGAAGCTGATGGTGCCATGGATAAGGGCAATTCCTTTTCGCCTGATGCCCTGACCTACAGCCCCCTCACCAAACCAGAGGACGGAAGTAAGAAGGTAAGGGACATCAGTATACAGCTCAAACTGTTTTAATTTCCCCCTGCATTTGAGTTTTGCCTTGCTGGTTGGGTCTCTACTGCCTTAGAATTTAGCCACACAAAAACTGTAGTGATTTGGCTTTCTGCTACTTTTACATTTAGCAACACAAGAACTGTACTGATTTGGGTTTTTTCTGCTTTTATATTTAGCCACTCTAAGACTGAGATGTTCGGTCTATGCTGATTTTGAAATTGACCATGCAGTAACAGTTCTGATTCACTATTTTGCTGCTTTAGAAATTAGCCACACTAGAATTGTACTGATTTGGATTTCTGCTACTTCAAACTTAGTAGAACAAGATTTTCACTGATTTGTGTTTTCTGCTGCTCTTGAATTTAGCCATGCAGGAACTGGACTGATTTGGCTCTATGCTGCTTTTAAATTGATCCACACTAAAGGAGAACTGGTTCAATATATTCTGCTTTAGAATTTAGCCACACAAGAACTGTACTGATTTGTTTTTTCTGCTGTTTTTTAATTAAGCCACACAGGAATACTACTGATTCAGTTCTAATCTGATTTTGAATTTGCCCACACCAAAACTGACCTGGTTCAATCTACTTTGCAAGTTGATCGCATTTGTCTTTGTTTGCGCTGTTTAGCATTAGGCGTGTGGTATTGTAGGGTTCAAAGGGGAGCATGCTACTTCCCACATTCAAGGATCAGGCACTCAGGACTCTTCCAGGCAGGGAAATGGACATTCAGGGGACTCAGGTTGGTGGGTCAAGTGGGAAGGGTAGCAAGTTGTTATCTCTAGAGGACTGGGTGTCCGGGAGGCTGATCATGGAATGGACAAAATCGGTATATTTTCCTATAGGTGACTATGTATGTATACAACACACTTTTGCTCTGATATCAGAAGGCAATGACACATTTTACAAGAACAGAGATTGGACCCTGATAACAGGCTTTCTTTTGTTAAATTGCCTGTAGGTGTTTGCCTTTAAAAAAAAGGGGTCACCCACTACTACTAAGATTCACTTTGGAACACACAACCAAGGATGCATTTGCTGGACCTCTGTTGGGATAGTGGGCTTCCCAAAAGCATTCCAGCTGTGATGTGAAGACCCAGTGTTCAAGGCAGAGGCAAGCTCTATTCCCTTCCCATTCAGAGGGCTAATTGGTGGTGAAATGCTGCTTGAACAAGACCTGCATCTCTGCCATTTACACTGGTGCACAGGACCTCATCATGGTGATGGACTCCTGAAGATATCTACCAGCCTCCCATGCATTGGGAGCCTAAGCACCAGGACTACACTTGTCCCTGAGACCCCTGAGTGGAACTCACAGCAACTGAGAACCAGGGCATCCATGATTCCTACCTTTACCTGCTATGGAACCACTGTGAGCTGTGATTCAAGCTCAATCAACTGCATCAAATGATCAGGATCCTACTGAGATGCTTATGGATTCCTACAATCTGCGATCCACTGAACTTCACATTCAATCAGTTCACCACTGCACCATACTCACTGAGAATGTTGTTCCTTCAGCTCAAACTCAAAGCTCTACATTGCATCTTCTGCCTTTGAACCAATGTTTGACCCACCTACATCTTCGCTACTGATCTTCATCGACAGTCAAACTGGCCTTGGTTTCCCATCGAACCATGATCACGGTCGCCACATCTGACCACCCGACTTGAACTGCAAATCCAGTTACCAGCATCTTTGCCAGAGAACCGACCATCAAAGCGACCCTTGTGGCCCCATGATCCACACTTCCTCAATTGCTTCATTGAACTAATCACCTAGAGCAGTGCATCCAGTCTTCAACATCTTTGCCATCAAACTGACAATCTATCCAACTCTGGTGGCCCTCATGAACCTACTTTCTTCAAAGCATTGCTCCGAACTATGGCAAACTTCGGTTCAATTCTTGCTAAAAACTGCTCCCTGTAAAGAACAACATGACTGCCGTATTCAAGCATCTTTGAACCACCCTAACAGCACCTAGAAGCTTGACTCACTGTTGTTGAACTGCCAAGTCCAGCAAAAGGTACCATTGACTGGTAACTGGTCCCCTGGTTTATTTCTGGGCCTTAGAGACCGGCTAGGTCACCATGCATCCATGTCTGCTTAAGTACATATCATATTTACAAACATGCACACAAGATCAAAATTGTAAGTACTAAAGTTATAAGGCACAATGGGTGTGATATGTTGCGGTGGTTTTAGCCAGGATTTACAGTCTTGGGTGTGTGACCAAAGGCCATGCACCCAAGACCGAAGTTATAAGCACTGAAGTTGTAAGCCACCATGGGTTTCATATATTGCGGTGGTTGTGTCCAGGACCTAGAGTCTTGGGTGCATGGCCAAAGGTCATTCACACAAGACCAAAGTTCTAAGTAATGAAGTTATAAGGCAGAATGGGTGTGATATGTTGCAGTGGTTTTGGCCAGGACCTACAGTCTTGGGTGCATGGCCGAAGGCCATGCACCCAAGACCAAAGTTATAAGCAGTGAAGTTATAAGCCACCATGGATTTCATATACTGCGGTGGTTGTGTGCAGGACCTAGAGTCTTGGGTGCATGGCCGAAAGCCATGCACCCAAGATCAAAGTTCTAAGTAAATAAGTTATAAGGCAGAATGGGTGTGATATGTTGCAGTGGTTTTGGCCAGGACCTACAGTCTTGGGTGCATGGACGAAGGCCATGCACCCAAGTCCAAAGTTATAAGCAGTGAAGCTATAAGCCACCATGGGTTTTATATACTGTGGTGGTTGTGGGCAGGATGTAGAGTCTTGGGTGCATGGCCAAAGGCCATGCACCCAAGACCAAAGTTGTAAGTACTGATGTTATAAGCCACAATGGGTGCGATATCCTGCGGTGGTTGTGGTATGACCTAGAGTCTTGGGTGCATGGCCTCAGGCCGTAGGCCGTAGGCTATACACCCAAGATTCTAGGCCCTGGCCACAACCAACACACCATATTACAGCCATAGATCACACGTATAGATTTGAAAATGTATGAAATATTTGAAATTATACTTAATGTTTCATTTGTTCAGATTCAATATATTTTTTACATGTTACTGTATGTATTTTATAAAGACTTATTACATTGCATAATAGACATTTTAGCTTTTTTTCGACCCTCATATTTAGTTTACAAACCAATGTACTGTGTTTGTTTTTCAAATCATTGTCGGATTAAAAAAAACACTCTTTTTGTTATGCTCCAAACTATTTGTTTGTTTCCTTTGAGTGTTCACTTGTTGTTTCTTGTTAATGTTCTATCTGTTGGCTTGTTGCAGATTTTTGAAGCAGTTAGATACCTGTTGGCGTATTCTGTCTATTTTTTGTTACAATTTAGTGCTATTCATTTATTTGTGTGGTTGTTATACAATCTTGGGCCAGTTAGATACCTGTTGGCGTATTCTAACTGTTTATAGTCTTTTAATTGCATTTTTGTTAATGTTGAAGCACAGATTAGTTATTACATTTTGGCTTTAAGAAGATTAAATAAGCGTAAGATTTGCTGGTAATCTCTGCTTTAGAGTAATGCTACTGTCATTACATTCAAACCATCCAGATTTCTTTTTAATATATGCAGTGTAGAGACCTGCATTGTTTGTGGCTCCTGAGTGGTAGATTATACCTATTGTTGTGAAGGTTTTCTTACCAAGCGATGCTTGACCGTGTGTGAATCCAGTCAGCTTGCTGTTGTTTTTGGTACCATCTGCATTGTAATGTAGAAGCATTAGTATTACGTAGTTACTTTCTGTTTGTATTAGTAAGGTGGAGCGATTATCTGCAGATAGTACATAATCTGCCATGGTTTGCATTTTGTACAAGTTGTTGAAATGGAATGGATTCACAATTAGGTATGGATACCTACAGAAAGAGCTCATTAGGGATTTGTTCCTGTGTCACATTGTTGCAGAGAGTGCATGTATGTTTCCGCATGTATGTTTTTGTTTTACAGTACTTGTCGTAAGTACATTAGAAATTATTGTGGATCTTCTTGTGAGTTTATAGTGAACCTCACCATTCCAGCACAGTAGTCCAAGTCTTGTCTTATTCCGTGAACACTATATGTGTTGTCAGGAGTGTTTGTTGCGTTTCTCTGAAGGACTAACATTTGCAAACACAATTGGTCTGTACTGTGTAAGTAAATGTTGTTAGCAATTGATGGCAATTGAAATAGAATATTAATTGCTACATTTGCGTAGCAATTTACACCAGTTACATTTGAAAATTTGAATGGACCGGATAGTTCTGTGTCCGAGTCATATCTTCAGAGTTTGTGTTGCTTCTTTGAAAAAGTACCTGAGTTACTTTCACTAATAGGTTCTTCTTTGGTTGTGGTAATTGATGAAGTATTAGCTTCTATTACTCTCTTTGAAGGATTTGCAGTCAGATCCTGTTGCAATTCTGTTTGAATTAGTTTTCTTTTACAATGTTTTCCTTTTTGTGGAACAGGATATAATTTCAGATGGGGGTGTACAGTGAACGTAGTCTATTTTATTCTAAAATGCAAGGAATATGAGCGTTTACTTTACTTGCATCAAAGTTGATTAGAAATAGACTGTCAAGTGTACGTAAGAGTGATAGTGCTACGTAGCTCATGCCTTCTTTAAAACTGTGTTCCCAATATCTATCAATGCTTTGTCTAGGGTAAGACCCTGGGATTTATGAATGCTGACTGCATATGCAAGAGTTAGAGAAAATTGTTCTCTACGTACATACATGTCTTTGAAGAGAAGGATTCGAACTGTTGAGCGCCCTATCCTTTTTACTTCTGAACGTTTGTCAAAGAGAATATTGACAAACTGAATGTTGTTGTCATGTGGGTATGTTTGAAAGCCAACAACTGTACCCAGTGCTCCATTAACTAGTCCTTGCTCCACGTCAAGGTTACGTTTAAGCATTACTCAACAATTTAAGGATAATTGTAATGTTTTTTCCAACACAGCTGTGTTGGAGATTGAATTTCCTAAGGTATTTAGTCTTGTTGTGGCTTGCTGACACATGGGTAGTGTCATACCATGTACGTCCAGTTTGTCTGAGGAGCAAATTTCAATTATTGGTTGCATTTCTTTTTTTAACATTGTTTCATTGAATTTGGAACAGCATTAAGGCCATACAATTGACATTTCTGTGCGCTAACATCAGTAGCACATGCATTATTGCCATAAAGTGCATGGATGTGCTGTTTTTTCAATATTGCTTGTACTTCTTGAGATAGTACACCAAATTGAATACTTTTTCAAATGTTGGCGTAAGTGAGGTCTGCAGATTGACGCATGTTTTCTGTTAAATCTCTGTATTGGAAATGTTGCCAAAGGTTGACATTTCCTATGCTGCCAACAGTTTTTTGGCAGAGTTTGTGTCCTTAGGTTTTAAAAAATAGGTTCACCTTTCACTGGTGTCAATTGCAGAAGATCTCTGAAAACAATAATGTGTTTTTCTCCAAAGAGTTCTTCGTAGTTTGTTTTAAGTACTTCTTGCAATCTGAGGTGAATCAAAGCCAACATTAGGTTGGAGACCATGCTCACTTCATCTATTAGTAGCATTTTCATATGTTTTAATACTCTGCATAGTTCCATTGCAGCTTCTGTAGAAAGTTTGTAATAGTCAAATTTGTTTTGGCGTTCTACTGGAAGGAGTAGTAATCGGTGTAAGGTGACACCGCCTATGTTGTAGGCAGCTAAGCCTGTGGGGGCAGTTACAACAGATGACAGTTTGTTGTTTGTAAATTGTTGAATGAGCTTGCTGATGATTTTGATTAAGAATATTTTGCCTGAACCAGCTTCACCACTGACATACAGCAGTATAGGTTTGTCATTTTGACAGGTACATTATTAATTTTCGTGTTGTACACCATGTACAATTTCTTTTGGTACTTCTTCAAAAATGGTGTGCTGGTCTTTGTTAAGTTTTGATTGTTGTACAGTTAAGTCTTCTGTACCTTTTTCATAGCGACACATGGTATTTTCTACTTCTGTCATAGTTAATTCTGCCTCATTTGCTATTAGTGGCTGTCCCAGTGGTTCTTGGCTTCGTGTTACAGAAGGTTGACTACTGTCGGAAGTGTCCTTATCTAGTTGGGCCTGGAGTTCTTCTTCGTGTTGCTGTTCTTTATGCAACATTGTTTTGTACTGTGTAAAGTTCACATCGGTGATAGTGCTTTCATTTGCTTTGAAAGCGTCTTCATAGCAGTCATAGTTAACTAGTATCTCTTCTTCTTTTCTCCATGGTTTAAAAAGTTGTAGCAGGGTCATGTAATATAGTTTTTTCTGTTGAGGTTTTTAATTACAATATGACATGATTAATTAAGCTTCGTTTGGTAAGTTTTACTAAACTGCCTTCACAGTCTGTCACTCTATATCTACCTTTGTTTTCATCGGGTTTTATATCATTTTTGTATACAAAGTTTTGGGCTATGTGGTATTGACACATGGTTTCCAAAGTGGTACTCCTGTTCGGATAGTATGTGTCTAGTAAATTGTTTTTCAAAATGCCTTGGCTGTTGAGATCATTTTTGGCTATTTTTTCTATGTCCTCATATGATTTGATAACTCTTTTTCTAGATTTAGCAGAACCAAGACTTAGCTATGCTATATTTTCAGATTTTCCATACAAAACAGTACCGGTTAAACAATCTGCTGCTTCATAGGCGCCACATTCTCTATTAAAGAGCATTATTATGCCTAGGCTGTACAATTTCTGAGATAGTGTTTTGTCTGCTGATTGGTCATTCCAGAGGTCTTGAAGCTCTGTTTTTTTCTGCTTTTGTTAAGCAGGCTGTGACATATCGTTCAACTGCATTGGAATTGTTTGCAATGTACTGCACATCTATGTTTGCATTCCATAAGAGGGCAATGATTGCATTGTAATCATTGATATATTTTGATTCTTCTGTTCTTTTTATGTAATATGTGTTCTTAGGTGATTTACCTTTAACACTATGTCAAACTGAAGACATGAAGTTGTTCACTTCACCTGTTTCTGTAACTGATCTAGGGAAATCAAAGCGGCATTTGGTGTAGTAGTTCCCTTTGTTTTTGTATTTGCGATGACAGTATTTGCCACATTTGTGTCTTTGAAATTGTACAATTTGTCCATGAAGGTCACTATTTTTCGTTTGTGAAGGGATTTCACAAGTGACATATTTTTGGATGAACTGCAAAACAGTGGCATCACTGTCCTGACCAAATTTAGGTGCACCTTTAATCCATAAAAGCATGTGGATATGTGGTGCTCCTCTGGTTCGGTATTATTTTCTCCAAAAGAAGTGTTGCACTTCTCCGAGGGGAGGAACAGTTAATAAAGTGTAGCATAACAATGAAACGATGGTGGAAATATATCTTGAAACATTAACAGGATCTAGAGAGCAAAGTTCTCCAGGTGTTAGTATATCTATGTTGGTTTTGTTTTTGTTTGATATGCGTACGAAGTAATGTAAATCTTCCCATGCATATTCTGCACAACTTAATGTAACAAACCAAGTAGGTGGTCCAATGTTTCTGATCATACAACGCACATCTCCGTGATGTCAGAACCAGTATTCTTTTGTACCACACATGTTTGCAAACAGATTTGTTATGCTTGATTGTAAAACCTCATCTTTTTCTTGCACTTTTTGTATTAATTGCATAGCTGACATATTTTGAAAGTGGGTTCCCGATTTCGATATGTGTGCAACTCCGTAACATAGGGTTGCTAGTTCCCTTTCAAAGAGTAGGTGGAATATGTATTCCAAATTTTGTCTAAATCTGGGATCTTCAGAATACATTTGTAATGAGCGGTATTCTGATGCTGTTATCTGAGTGGTTCTATCATCGTATCTTCCTCCTTAGCCAGTAGGAAATAGTAAAGGAAAAGCACATGCTTCTATACTTTTTTCCCATATGGTCATTGGTGAACCTTTGGTTTGTCGCATTTGGTAAGTTTCTAGTGCATCATCTATGCTGTAATTAGAGTGCAATGGATGAATTGTATAATAGTCCAAAAGATTGGATACTGCAGCAGGATCCAGAAGTTCAAATTGACCAGTTTCTGATGACTCTTGAATTATTTTAGTTGTTTCCCTTAAGCTTTCTTCAATATGTATTTCTTTGTATTATTCATTTTTGTCTTTCAGATAATTCAAGGCTTGTCTAACGTTATGTAAATCCACAAGTTGTTGCCAATTTTGTTTTTTGTCTTTTGTTGGTACACCATTTACTAAGACAATTAAAGATTGCTACATAGGACGTTGCACTCCTAGAGTGTGCAGATTTTCTGTCAGATCTAATGTTAAATAAACTACGTTGCCACGAATGCCTTTCACCAATTCAGAGGGACATAATTTTGCTGTTTTTGGTTTAAGGCGTATTATAGCTTGAAATGGGTGTACGGTTTCAATTATGATGCTCTCATACAAATTGAGTTGTTGCAGGGGTTTTGGAAGTGGGAATAATTCCAAGTTATTTGTGATAGAACGTGAAGGAGTTTGGTTGTTGTCAAGTTTTGTAGTGCAGTATCTGCAAAATATTAAGGGTTCACTTATTTCGTATTTGTTTTCTGCTAAGGTAGAGAGCTAATTCAAACCATTTGGAATAATCTTCATTGTTTTCTATTTTGTATTTTACGTCGATAGTTTTTGTGTTACTTTTGTAAAAAGTTCTGTGGCAACACACACCCACACACATGGTTTGGATGTACTTTAAAATGTTTGTATTTCTTTTTTGTATGTGTGTAATCGCCATGTGCAGAGTTGTTGCTAGTCTGTTCTAAAGCTATTGCATTGTGTAAGTGACTTTCACTTCCAAAATATTTTCTCTGGATACGGTTGATTTCTTCTTGTAGGTATTTGGGTGTACCATGCAGAAGAGTGTTATTTAAATTGGCTAGTTCTAAAGCAGGACTTTTAGCATAGTACAGTTTATACACTAGATTTCTTACATTTGAATGATGTGTTGATATCATTTTGATATCATGGAAGGTACTTTTGCAAATAGGTCCTGAAATGCAGTCTAATGTATGTCTTTGTAGTCCTGTGTATTTGCGCACTGGACAGGTATCCATATTTTGCAGCACTTTCATTTTGATTTTGTCTTTACCTTTCACATACTGATTGAGGAACTGGCATAAAGATTTGAAAGATGTGTTGGGAATGTTACACATTGACGTGCACGGCCCTTTGTATACTGGACATTCTGGTTCAGTCGAATGGAGAGGTAATTCTGAGTTGACTGGGGATATTTTTCTAAACAGTCTTTCTTGTTCCATGATGGTATTATTATTTTTTTCATATCCTCGTCCACTGCTATGGATGCAATTGTGTTTGTTTGTTTTTGTTTGTATGCTTCATCATTAAAATATGGTTCTGTGGTTGTGGTGTGACTCCATTCACCTCCACAGATATTTAAGAAATTATTTTTGTTGACATTCCGTATATTGAGGAGTTTTTTGTAGTTTAGTAGTTAGTTTTGTTAGTGGTTTCATCCTGTTTAAAACTAAAATAAATAACTTCCTTTTGAGAAGGATTGCACTGTCTACGAGAGCTTCTAGGATTCATTTTCTATGTTAGGTTTTAAGGGTTGTGGATGATTTCACTCTTCTTCTTATTAGATTCAGAAGGACCCTGTGGCAGAACATTTTTGATAAAATACTTTTTTTAGTATGGTTACTTGCTAGTATATGAGTATTTATAGGAGCAGTGTTAACAGTAGTGGTAGCAAAATTCTTGTTAAGCCTTTATTTGTTTCGTTTCACATTTTGATAGAGGAGGCAAAGTTTCTGTAGTTGAAGCTTCTTTTGTTTCGCTAAATGACTGCATTAGCTGTTTTGTTCGAACATTTTGTACAAACTCTGGTAGAGATGGATGCTTATTTTGGACACTTTTATTTTCATTTGCTCTATTTCTGCATTTCTTTCTATGGACTTGCTTTTTGGTAGGCATTCTTTGGGGTCTGTTGAAAAAAAAGAAGGTATGGGTTGGTCTGTTTTACAATATATGTGTGCTGTGTGCATGCGTGTATGAGTTTGATAGGGAAGATGTTTGTGGTGGTGTGTGAATGTGCATTAGGCAGTTAGAATGAGTTTGGAAGGCTATTTTTCTGTTTGTATGTTACTACACTGTGGTTCAGATGAGAGTAGAAAGTGAGCTAGTGGTGAGGAGAAGCATTAATAGTAAACGTAATGGTATAAAATTAAAACAGTTATTTGTTTTGTAGTACTCTTCGGATATGTTGTTTGTAGTCTAGATGCTGTTGATTTTCAGGAGAGTGGTCTTCACTCCAATTGTAAAAGGAAGAAGTTAGTAATTTTGTTTGTTTATAGCACTGATGTTAATGTACACGTTGATTTTTATGTTTTCGTGGTAGTATTCTCGTTAGATATCTGAACATAGTGTATGCATGCATTTCATTTGACTGTGTGCAGCCTTTATATGTTATTTGTAGTATGTTAGTTCAACCTGCTTCGCAAATGAGTAGAATTTTAAGTTCATGAAATTCCCTTGTTTTTTTGCAGCTGTGTTGTAGATAGCAGAGAGGTTTGGAAGTGATAGTTCATTATAGTAGATGGGAAAAATGTTAATAATTTAATTTTACAACTAGACATGCGAACAATCGGGAGCACCTGAGAGGAAGATTTCACCACAGCAATCGGGAATGTTTATTTTTCTCACACGAACGCATTTGGATTAGCATTCATTTAGGCAGGAGACAGTAATAATTTGGTCCACAAATGGAGAAAGCGAGGTGCAATGTCAATAAGGCTGTTTGTGCCTTTCTAAGAGATTTTGGCATGTCCTCTTTCGACAATGAAAATATTATGTTTCGTAGCACATTCATTTTTCGCAGAGATGGAGTCCATCTTACATATGCTGGCAATCAGATTTTTATTCTAAATGTACAAAATGCATTGCAAACTTTTTTGGAAGTATTGTCATCTATTTTGCATTACATGTTGACGAATCCAAGTTTTTCAAACGCACAAAACACCACCAATAGGCTCTTTTCAGAGCCACCACTACTCCCAGAGAAAAGTGCATTGGTTTTGCTGGGGTTTCATCCCAAAATCTTATCTGTCCTAGGACTGTCTGCGGATTTTTAAAAAAATGCACAGGGGCTTGCACCATTTACTTGATAGTTCTATTTTTAAACTGAGAAAGGCGGCTCTGAAAAGAGCCTTTTTTTTTCTTTTTGTTGTTTTATGTATTTTTTTGGCTTTTTCTACACACGACACACTAGGAGAGGAGGGGAAAGGAGGGTAAGGAAGGGACACCAACCACAGGGTTAAGAAAGGGCACCTGGAGAGAGGAAGATGTAACGTGGGCCTTATTTAGTTAGGTAGCAGCTCTTCTGGTGCTCCATGACCGTAGCCTCGAAAGCACTTCGAAGACTCCCCCCCCTGCAAAGTACTGTGTCGCAGTACATACACAATATTGTGACCCTCGAAATGTAAGGGTCAACAGCATCGCGAATGGCCTGTGAAGCAGCTGGAGTGATGCGCTCTCCCACAGGAGTGTCTATTGTAGTGAGAGGATCGGAAACGGAGGATGCTGCAGAGGAACTCAACCTACTACGTTCTTTACATGGTACAATCTTGCGAATGTCCGCACTGTGGAACGAAGTTAGGTGTTGCTTCATGGATGTCTCAGCACCAAATTGCACTGGTTACAGGTGACCTTGTTCGCACATGCTTTCAGTACGTTACCATGAACGGTAAACAACTGCCACACCCATGACTCTCGGCGAGTGCTGGTAGTAGGGAGTTCCTTGAGCTCTGTCTCTTCATCCTCTTCATCCTTGTTCTCTACATTCTCACGCATATTCCCCTCTGCAGGCTCTTGGGGAGGTGGTGGTGGTGGAGGGTTTGGGGGTGGTGCTGAGGCTGATGTAGCAACAGCAGCTATGTATGCCATTAGGGTTGGTGAGTAATCTCCGCTAGAGCACTAAAGGCAGCAAAAGTCAATCTCCAATAGCAAGAAGTACAATGAAGATGATCTCTGTGGTGTGGCCTTTTATAGGGGTGGAGGGGTGCGCCTTGTGACCATATCGATCACTCAAAAGCAATCAAAAAGTTCCAAAAGATATGTGGAAAGCTAGAGCCATTGTCTGGGACATGAGAAATGGTGATTTTTTACTGTAAAATAATTTGGATTGTCTGCGTAAGTTATTTTAAAATATTGGGGAAGCAGACAAAGTGCGCAAATTAGGACACACGCTCAGCGTGGGTGCGGTCACATGATGATGTTGTGAACACGTCCGCGAAGGGAATGGGAGTCCACAGGACACCAAATGCACAGGTACGGTCAGGCGCATGCCCACGGTGTTCTAAGGACAGTGTTCGGATCCTGAAACTAATTAAAAGTGTGACACAAGTGAGATGGACAGTTACGGACAGGCGCAATTTTTGCAGGACTTACGGGTATGGTGCGCATGTGCGTAGATGGTGTGCAAAGTGTACAGCCAGGTAAAGTGTCCTTTGGACACCTCAATTTTGTTTCACTACAGACATCCCGGACACGCGCATTTTCTACAAACAGTTGCATCTTGGTTGAGAAGTGTACGGACAGGTACAGTGCCCTAGGACACCCCCTGTTTGTACATTTACAACATCCCGGACAGCTGGTGTGTTCTAAGAACAATTACATCTTGGTTGTGAATGTTTTCGAGAGGTGTACTGTCTTAGGACATCCATATTTTGTTAATTACAGACAGGCCAGACAGGCGCGCTGTCTGCGGACATTTTAGCTGTTTTAAAAAAATAACTTAGACACAAACAATTTAATTAAACTAACATAACATTTATTTTATTATACACATATACTGCAATTAAGAAAGAGAGGGGGAAGCAGAAACAAACAAATATAGGGGAATTAGGGGTTTGCAGAGGATCATTGTGAGGGGATGAAGGGATGGAAGTTTTGTCGAAATGTTTATGTTGTTGGTGAGGGTTTTGGGATCGTTCACTGGGACATGGAGTGGGGGGACAGGTACAGGTAGTACAGTGGTATCTAATTTTTTCTTTGACGTGGTCCTCCACAAATTGCTTTAAACTATTGAAATTATCTTTCACCATGTCCACTTTCTGTTCTATGCGTTGCAAGGTCTCGTGCATTGTGTCTTTTAGTGGAATTTCTTCAATTTTTGCATGGTCTGTTAAAGATAAATATATATATATGTTAAGTACACATAAAGTAATGACTATTAATTTGCTTATGCAGAGAAGTGTGTACCATTATTATCGCTATCTTCCGACATTTCATCACGCGGAAAATTCTCCTCGAGCCACTCCAAAGTACTGCATATTTCTGTGTGAAAAACACAAATACATTAATTGTTCTGTACCTTATACAATAAGTATACAAATATATAAGACGTTGAAGTTTAATTACTAGTTTCTGGTAGTTTGTATTCGTTGTGTTGTGTTTGTCTACTGTCGCTCTTAGCTCTGCAGTTTCTGTGAGGTAATTATGTTGGAGGCATATCTTTTTTGTTATGGTATAATCCGTTTCATTACATATGGTTTTTAAATGGATGGTTGATGTGTTAGACGTGTAGGTTCCACTGCTTATTTATTATTACTTATAATGTGTTTATGTGCTGCTTTTTAAACTTGTGCAGTTTTTATATGGTATGATAGAACAATTTCAGATACCCCCTGAGTGTTTGGGTAGTGTTGATGTCGTCCGTGCCCGTCCGCGGACATACGCACAGTCCGTGGCCTTCAAAAATCATTAATGTGGGGGGTTCAGTATGTTCTATGTTACATGTATATAAAGTAAGGGAATCCTAGTAAATCCTAGTAAACATCTCCCAAAATCCCAAATTCACACGATGAAAGTGTATATTCAGTAAAAAACACTTTGTTAAAGGGATGTTATGGTTAAGTTGTGCTACTAAAAACCTATGAAATTCAGTAAAACAACTTTGTTAAAGGGATGGTATGGTTAAGTTGCGCTACTAAAAACCTGTGAAATTCAGTAAAAAAACGTTGTTAGAGGGACATTATGGTTCCAAGTAAAACCGAAAAACCCCTGAAATTCCTAGACTGTGCACTGCTAAGACTAACACCCAGGACATCAAAGATGGCATCACAAATGTCATTGATGACATCACTGATGACATCACATGTACATTTAGTTTTCATGTAGAGCCTCCACAAGGGATTGCTATTACAATATTGGCAGAAAAGTATCAGAGATGATTGAAGAACTAAGATATGCCACGTAGTTCATTAAGCAATGCATTGCTGAAAAAAAACAATTGCATTACTGAGTTCTTTCAGTGCATGAACAAACTGATGAAGAAATGTAGGTATTGTCTGCAGCATGCGCTACAGAGGTGCAATATTTGCAATCTTCCCATGTTACATACCACATTGATAAATGCTTCAATTACAGATTTTTACATACTGTGAAACGTAAGTATAAACGCATGCTTCCTTTACTGCATAATTGCACTATTACGCACAAAAACATAAAGAGAGGACAATGCATACAAATATAAGCATATACAGGGAACATACAGCAAGCACCAAAAACTGCAGTATTAACACAAAATGCCCATACCCGAACAAATTAACCTCATGCACAGAAAAGATTTTTGTGTTTCTGGATTCCTTCTTCTTCTATGCATATGTATGATATGATGTAACCATAACCTAAGGAAAGTATTGTAAGATCATATGAGAAGTGTAAGGACTACAAATATAGCAGTTTTAATTTCTTAAACTCCTGACTGACAGTGAAGAAAGCCACCTGGCTTACATATGTCAGTGAACAAAAAAAGAAGGAGCTAGACATGTAATGTCATCTGTGCTGTCATCATAGTACTTTGCACTATAGTATAGTGACTTTTTAGTTCCTGCCTGTTACTGCCCTAGATATATCAATGAAGGAAAAAAGAGTGAGCCAGACACGTGATGTCATCAGTGATGGCATCAATGACATTTGTGATGTCATCTTTGATGTCCTGGGTGTTAGTCTTAGCAGTGCACAGTGGGGGCACGAGTTATGGTTGCTTAGCTGACCATAACTGGTGAATTTCAGGGGTTTTTCGGTTTTACTTGGAACCATAATGTCCCTTTAACAAAGTTTTTTTACTAAATTTCACAGGTTTTTAGTAGCGCAACTTAACCATAACGTCCCTTTAACAAAGTTTTTTTACTGAATATATATATATATTTATTGTACTTTGAACGTTACATTTTTTTTTTTTTTAACTGTTATACTTTGGTGCTTAGATGTCCCCTGAATCACATTCACACCCCTCTTCAGAGAATTGCCTTCCCTTTGCCCACATTACCACAAAAATTGAAGGAAGTATATCTCTTATGTTATTTAGTGGCTTTACAAACAGAGCTCAACTCGAGGGTACACGCGGGTGGATGGAATCCTCCCACTTTTTACAGAATGTCTTCTTTGAATTTATTAATTAAAGCCAACCTGCAGGATTGTAATTGCAGTCGTCTGATTTGCAGGCCGGACAATTCACCACTGCACTAAGATGAGTAACAAGCAAGTCACCCACCTCTGGGCATATACACTTTAACTTGGGGAGACAAGATGAAACCAACATGCATTGGCAACACCAACAGTTTGAGCTTTTGAGTAATGATAATGATAATGATGTGTTATTGATATAGCGCCTTCATCCAAAGTGCTTTACAGAGCACATATTTACATACAATATCACCCAACCGAAATTGGTACACATGGGATAGGCATTTACCAGGCACTGCCACAAGGGTACACCTTGGCCATAACCTGATGAAAAATAACAAACAATTTAAGTTGAAAATATCACATTTAGGAACTGCAAGCTCCAGGGAAAACATTTGCATAGTTTCTTGGCGTTTAAAACATGCACACATTTTAAATTTAAAAAGAATATCCTCTCTTAGATTTGTGTGTGTGTTGATTTTATGAAAGGAAAACGCCATTTGTCCTGTACAAATTGGGTGGTTATGCAAAGACAATTTGATGAAATGTGTCTATTTCACCCTAATATGCTAATTTCTGGTGTAGTCACATCCCAATGCGTTCGTTGATGAGTCCCCCAAATTAAATTTTTAGGTCTTGCCCCCTGTTTATAAAGCTCTACAATCATCCAAAGTGTAGCTCGGAACAATTCAGAAGTTGAATTAAATGATGACGACCAGAGAGTTGTAAATTCAAAGCTTTTCAGGGTTTGTAGTGCTTTCTGAAAGGATAGTAAGTTTGGTTGTCTCTGTACTTCTGGGATAAAGGATTGAAAGGCCAATGGCCTGAATCAGAACTTAACGACCACCAGCTCTCTCTTTCCTATAGAGTGGCATATTCAGTCTTCTGCCAAGTCATAGTCTATAGGAATGCACCTTGGCATAGGTCGGTGTTGACATGGGGTATTGCAGACATTTGAAGGCCAAGCACTTAACTTTTTTTTTCTGTCAGCCAGTGCAAAGACCGAATCACCAGAGAGAGGATCTGATGCTTCTTGTGCTTCATTAACATATTTGCTGCTGTATTTTGTACTTTTCATAACCCGAAAATTACATAGGGCCTCATTATAAATTTGCCAGAAAAAAAGTGCTGGTAATGACTTTTACCGCACTTTGTGGGGGTTAAATGACTAACCTCAAGTCAAGAGATGGATGTTGCTCATGCTCCCACAGGGATTAAACAGCCAGCATTCCCAGCTCATGAGAAAAAGCCTTGTAAAGCAATAGTTTCTTTAGTTTCCTAATGATAAAGTAGTAGGTTTTTGTGACTTGCGCGTTCAGTGTTACGTTTTTATCAATAATAATGGCCCAGATACTTCACTTCTGAACTTGGGCTAAGGCAGTATACACAAGTATTGGGCCAACAAGCTGGGATCGATATGTTAGGTTTTCATTTTTCTGATGATAATAGCTGTCTTGTCAGACTTTATTGTCAAAAGGTTTGTATCCATTCAGGACTTAATGAACATTATAAAGTTACTGATCTTGCCTGATACAATCCCATTATTCTCTTGTACATCCACCAGGGTCGGGGTATCATCTGCGTAGTTAAAATAGGTCACCTCAGCTTGTTGAAGGACTTCCATTAAAGATTGAAGGTGCAAATCGAACAGAAAGGAAGATAGTTCAGATCCCTGAGAGATTCCACAGTCCAATATAGACAAAGATTAAAAGAATTGACCTGCTAAGAGTGGTCTTGTAAGAAGGAGGTTAATCAGTTCCACACAGTGACCTGGATCCCCAAAATCTTGTTGGTGACATTATCAAAAGCTGCCGACAAATTCAGCAGGATTAAAGCTCCTGTCTAGTTCTTGTCACCCTTCATTCTAAGATGGTTGATGACTGACAGAGTAACATGATCCAAACTCTGCATATGTCTGATACTTATACTGCTCAAAGCTTTGTCAAACAAACTTTCTATCTCAACAGAATTGTGTATTTGAGAGACGACTACGTTTTCCAATTTTTATAGGTAAAGGGCAGTTGTAAATAATGACCACAATTTGACAGCTCAGGATGCTCCAATGAATGTTTCTTCAAAAGAGGCTTAATGCCTCAGCAATTCCAAATCGAAGGGACAATCCCAGTAGATAGATAAAACATTAGCCGCAAAGGCTGGGCTTATCTCCTCTCTACTTTTAGGAGATACAAGTGCCAAAAGGGAATCTGAAATTTTTTCAGAATTGAGCAGGATAAAACCATCATGAAGACTTATTTGAGTAAACTCAGTCATGATTAGATTGAAAGAGGACTCATTGTCCCCAGTGATGTGTTTATTGAGCATTATTATTTGAATTTAAAAGAACCATTTCTGCTCTTTTTCCCATCTTTCCAAAAAAATGTGTAGCTAGTTGCTCCACAAAAACATGTGTGGGAGTAATAGAAGGACCCTTTGGTCCTTAGAGACTATTTGGGTCGTTACAGATCTCCTTAACTATATCAAAGATCTGTTTCAAAGTGTTAGGGCTGTGGCAATTCTGTGATCAAAGAAGGCTTTTATTATTTATTTTGTGTAAAGTAATTAGATTTGCTTGAGTGAGCCGAGGTCACCCTTACTATTCGAGCATCACCATTTCTTCTCTAGGTTTCTAACCTTCTCTAAGAGATGGTTGAGCACAGGCATAAACCATGTTTGTTTCTACTGGCTAGCCAGGCATAGCCTATGTTAAGTTATGGGATCTAGAGTGCCAGGATTCCCAAAAAACAGTTTGGGACATTGCTCTGGATTAATGGTCTTGGGTCTGGTTGGGAGACAATCAGATCCAGAACAGATTGTTTAGTGACCCAGCTCCAGTTACAAGAAGGTACTTGTGGTGTAAGTGAAGTTGAAGAACTTTGGAACTGAGCAGAAGGGATTTGAAAAGGTATCCCATAGTGGTCAGGCTAAGATAACCTTAGTTGCAGGGCAAAAAGATCGAAATCCTATAATGCATCAAACACGTGTCTTACATTTTTGTCCAGAGTCAGTTATGCACAATAGTTAAAGTCACCCAGGACAATAATATTTGTGTTTTTAAAAAGGTGGTCTGTCAATAGTTCCAAATGTTTGTGTAAGAATTGATGCTTGGGGCTTGGTGTCCTATATACCACTGAGACAGACTCTTTTAAATATGAATTTTTTACCTTTAAGATTGGATCCATCTTTTTTTGTAGAACTGTGAAGGCTAAGCAGGTAGTTTAGCTACTACTCGTCATTATACTCCTGCAGGATACAAGTCATTTTGTGACACTTGGGAGATATATTTCTAAACTATTGAAATGTATGATAGAAACTAAATACATGGGAGTTGAATTTGAGCAAATAATATTGACAAAGGGAAATGTTAGTTAAACCCTGCAATGAAGATCAAATACAATGTGTTTGCCAATATAGGCAGTAATTTCTGGAATAAATGGTTCCATATAAGATGGCATTCATGTGCCTTCCATATTTGCAGTCATTGTCTCTGTAAAGAGAGATGTTAAAGTTCTTGATTTCTCCTAAATATGTTATTGGGTCATTAACTTCTTGGTTGCATGTTTATTTAATGCAAATATTTTTGCAGTATTTCCTCGTTTGCATTACATAAATATATGTATTTATTTAGTGGAACTGTTGCATCAGATTCTGTTCATATTAGTGTCCTCAGATACTGCAAACATATTAACTATGTTTCACTTATTTTTGTATCTTTAATTAACTTTAAATACAAATGTTCGGCATCCTATTCAGAACTTTGACGGTAGCTTTTAGTATCTTAATCCAGATCCTCTCACACTGTTTAAGATTCTATTTATACACCTTAGAAATTCAGCAATGTTTCCCATACCAAGAAATATACTTTTTGAACAAACCTCCTCTGATGGTTCTGTTTCTGTTACCAATGAACTGCTTGTTTGTAGTTTTTCTGGCATTTATTTGTTTGAGAATCTGTCCCATGAGGGCTCACATGCAGCAAACACAAAATCTTCAACCAAGAAAAAGGAACGGCATAACAAGAAGAAAGTCATCATCAATGCTAAATTGACATACTATCAGACCAGCCAAGGAGTCCCCTACATAGAATCATAGCACTGAGCAGTCAGGAATGCACCAATCCCTTCCCATATCCCTCTCTATTGCACTCCACAGTCAAATAGAACACAACCAATTAATTATTCCTATCATAAATAGGCACAAATAGACAAGAGATCAATCAACATCAGTAGGAAAATCATCTTTACCACACCACCTTCCCACTCAAAACAACCAAATAGTCCACCTTTAAGACCCTGCCATATAACAAATCTTCATAGCATACCAGCTGTTCTTGAAACAACCATTTATAAAAGCTACATGCTTCTAGCCACGATCTCAGAAGCTGTGCGAGGAAGGACTCCTGCTGCCCTGCTGAGAATAGTCATCACCACCATTACCCAAGGAGTGTTTGTATACATAATCCAGAATGAATATCCCATAGTGAAAAAGAAAATACTGAATCCTGGTGACCTGGACAATAACTGGCCTATCACTGTATCTATGAGATAACATTGAATCCATTACTGTGTATCACCATAACTTTGACTTCTTTTTCATTTACCCCATTTTACCATGATTATATGTGGGCTGTCAGAGACAAACATTACCCTTACCTTAATTGTGAACCCAACCCACCCAGACTATATTTTCACTGAAATGCGATGAAAATAAAACCCATGTTATGGGATTCACAGTGTTTGAATTCAATGTTTTGTACCAATATTCTTTCACTTCCCTACCCTTCTTTCAACAAGTTGTCAGAATCCAACTGTAAGATGAAATCAACAGCCACCTTCACCTAGAGGATAACATGTCTTGGTTTTGTCTACCATGCATTATGGAGACACCAACAACCCAAACATGAATGGTGCTCTGCACATTACAGAACAGTGGCCTTTGATGTCATTGAGCACCATGGGCTATTGAGAATCCTAGTCACTTGACAGTGCTTCCTTGGTGCACTCCTACATTGACTCCCCTTTTACCTCTCTAATCACCCTTCCTGCACTCATGGTACCTGCAAGATCACAGTACCTCTTGGTGACTTCTGGAGATCCTAAAAGTGTTATCATTTTTCAAGTAATCATCAATTTCTGCATTGATCCTTTTAAAGGACAGTTCATCAATTCAAACTGATAACCACCAATACAAATACAACACCCAGCTCGACAGTAAAGTTGTATATATATCAACATAATTGATCGATTAAGGCCTCATTATGAGTTTGCCAATCTGGTTAAAATGCCAGAAAAAATGCCAGTAATACTGGATCCGACATTTTTACCACACCAGCACACCCCAAGTTTGCCAGTAGGGGCAGTGAACTACTGACTGGTCTGACCTGGCTGGAGTTCAGACACCTAACGGCAAGGAATTGCTGCTCACTGCCACAGATAATAACTGCGCCGGAGATTGCAGCAAACACATTCCATGGAGTCCTAAAGGCTTCCATGGAATGGGAACTTACAACCATTGCCAGAACCCATAATATCCCTGTAACACTGGGATACTGGGTGCAGGTAAAGGAAAAGTGGATTTGCCGGTAACCCGCTGGCATTACTGGCCGGTTACTGGGAAACCCGTAATGACCACCCCCCCCCCCCCGCCATGTCATCATTTTCCAAGCCGGGATCCAACAAAGACAGAATTCCTCATCTTTGCCAACAACACAAAGAGGCAAGTTCCAAATTTGTTTCACACAGGAGAAACTAGACAACTTTACACCCCATCTCTCACCAATGTAACATGATAGTTAAAAGCATCAACTGTTTCATCCTCTTCAAGAGTCATATAGCCAAGAAATCAGAGGGTTCTGGTTCCTACATAATTTAACATACGTTAAAACCATTCTTACCTGACGCAGATGACCGAATCACATTTCAAGCAATAGTCCTACCTTGCCAGGATGGAGGCAAGACATTATTGACTTCACCCTGTGTCCTCTGAGGAATGTGTTACATGCTGCAGAATGACTGCTAAAATAAATCAATACATGTGTAATTAATTCCACTATCACTCCCACCATGACAAATCTGTACTTAGTTACCATTCCGTGCCTGCATTTTCCGAAAAGAAACGTCCTATACTCTTATTGATTATTGACCCTGGAGGCATCACCCTATCTCGAAGGCCATCTGTACATGGCAAGCAGCATCAAGCCTGGACATAGCTAGTGTTTGCGTTCTAAATTAACAAGCATATGAAGTTTAGAAGACAGGTTCTTTCCAGTTGTACCCGGAACATCTGGAAAAAAACATCCCTCTGCACAGCCAAGTTTCCTAATTGTTCTTACACGTCTGAAAAGCGTCAACGACCAGCCACCTCAAAGAACACCACATCAAACGTATATGATTTTACTCCAAACGTCTTTAACTGCCAGGCTATTTAAAATAATCCTACTCCCATCCACATTTTGTTACATGTTGTACAGCATAGCCCTGTCACCTAATAGTCTGCTATCTCTCAAGTTCCTCAGGTGACGCCGTGTAACTAGGTTCCTCCGAGTCTTAGCACACATTGTTCAATTTATTTTTCTCCAGCTGAGGTCCCCCCTCACCCCGCAGCCTCTACATCAGATAAAAGTCGTCATCAATGCAATGCGGATTTTGGATTTCCTACAGTACAGTGAAATACGCTGAGAGGAGATGCTGTTTTATAAATCGTTCAATATATAGTTTATATATAGTTCAAAGAACAATTGGTGTGCGTTCCTTGTTGCCCCAAATGCGCAAATAATGAGCGTGTTTGAATTAGCATACGCGGGTGTGTCCACTATTTCCTATGCGCGTTTTTTTTTTTAATTATTATCTTTTAAATCCACTAAAGCAATCAGTAATACATGTATTATTTCACGTGGGCGCTGTTTACAGCGAACAGCAAGGGTTAGTTTGGTATTCAATCTGGCAACTCCAGAATCACAGACATATGCAGCATCCAGGTGGTTTATTATCTAGTTCCTTTCTCTGTCTTTTTATTATATATTTTTGGGCAGTGCACCTCCTTAAGTACGTGACATCATCAGTTTGCCCAGCAATCTCAGTTGAAAAATGGTACAGTAAAATGCAATTTAGTCTAAACTGCATTGCTAAAACTGCTGTCTAATCTACCCAGGAGAAGCGTCAGTTCATTTTTCCAAGACCTTCAGTTTTGTCTCTTGGCTAATGCCGTACAAAGTAGGATTTAAAGTCTGATTTCCTTGATTCTAAGCAGCAGGAGGCAGAACGAACCGATGGTGCAGAAATAAGCACTTGTATCCAGAGGTTATGCATAGATTCTGTACAACAAGACGGAATAGGAATTTGCCTGCCACAGTGTTTATACATTTAACGGCTGCAGATTTAGCAATTTCTCATGTTGCTTCGCAGAGCCTTCAGTAATTCCAACTGTGCAGCTTAGCACTCTGATCACTGCAAATCTGCGTGAACTGCCTCAAGACCAGGGTTTCCTTGCCCATTAGCTGTGCCACAGGGCTATAGGGAAATGAAGACTGCCAGACAAAGATGCAGGTAATGAGAATACATAAGGAGATACATCAATGTACTGCAAAGCACTAATTGCTTCAATATATACATTTAACACTGGCTTCATTAAAAAAGCATAAATAAAACAAATTAAATAAAATCCCTTCCAGGTAAAATTATATAAATATCTTATCGAGTCATACATATCGAGTGCAGGTATGGTTAAGTTGGGTTCCTCATAGGAGAAACACTTTTTCCGGTGCTGTTTGACCAATCTCTATAAAACACTGCAATAATAATATTGACTGTAGTTCTTCCTAGAGTTCCAAAGTTAGAAGGTGCATCCAAAACATGGATTTCCCATTCATTTCTCAAAGGACAAGATTTGCCCTTAAATTGGTATCTGGTCAGAAGGCAGTTTCCTTCAAGAAGAAAATAAATAAATAATAACTAAGTGACCAACATACACCTTTGTGATCCTGTGGGAGAAAGGAGGGGCAACAACAGGTATATAGACTTACCCCATTTGGACGGAGTTGCCAGAGGACACTTGTGGACTTTCCAGAATCTGATGAAAAATCATACTTCTGTCTTGGTTCTTTTTTGCGAGGGTCCTCTAGATGTCTAGACTGTGAAGGCATGCCCCTGAACACTCACACCAGAGAGACTACAATCCGCTAGGTACGAAAGGCACATGTCGATCATTTAAGGATAACACGTTTTAATCTTACACAAAGATGAGAGCAACAGCAAAGAACTCTGCTGCCAAGAATGTTCTGCCAAAAAAGGGTACAAGCAGAGGTTTGAGAGGAGACACGTCATCATCGTGACACAATACCATACAGTAAAAACCTGTGCGGCTGGTTGCTGTGTGCCTATACAGGATCCCCCTGCTACTTGAGGAATGCCAGGTCATTAGCTCCAGCCTAGGCCGTCCATCTTTCATCATATGGGTGCTGCAGAGATCATGCAGGATGATTGTAGGTTTCCTATGTTATTGCCTGCATTCCCCATTGATATTTCATCTGTCCCGTTAGTGTGGGTGGCACACTTGATGTCCACCACAACAGATGGCTGGGACAATGCTTCTATCAGGGTTTCTAGCAGTGCTGCATGCTGGACTGGAGACCCTTCCGCCCGCTGAAACCCCCTACTCTTCCAGTGGGATAGACTGGTGTGCACAGTTGTAATGTATGCTGAGTCTGAATAAATTGTGACATGGCACTCTTGGGACGCTCTCAATGCTTAGATTAGCGCTATGAGTTCTTCTGCCTGTGGAAAATAAGGCATTGGGCAATCTTTTCATAACCACCATCTCGTACTCCACTTCTTCAAGTCGTACCACTGCTGCCCCTCTATGTCCATGTCCACTTACTTGTTCAATTTTAAATGACCCATCAACGAACAGTACTTCCCCCTCCGTCAAAGCACAATCTTTCCTTTTGGGGATGTCATCCTCCTCCCCCTCGTATTTGGCACAGTCATGCACTGTTAGAACTTCGGCAGTAGGCACATTGGTTAGGAAGGTGGCAGAATTTCAACTTAGCCTTGTACGTGTTATGGGCCAGCAATTGAAGGATTATAATGGAATCTCTTCAGCAGTGCTGCTGATTATTACTACACACTAGCAGATCATCCATGTGCGGGATAATTGTACCTGAATGTTCCCTAAATGAGCGTGCAGTATTCTGTTAAAGATATGCAGGCTTTCACAGTACCCCTGGGGTAACCTTGTGTGTTCGACACGCATTTTGTGGAAGAATGCATTCTTCATGTCCACTACAGGGAAGTATGTGACTTCTTTGGGGATATTGCATAGAATTGTTGCAGAATTAGGAACAACCAGACATTTTTTCTGTACCATATCATCACGGATATTGTTTTACCCTGGTTAGCACTGCACCTGATTCAGTGTTATACACACAGGGATCACAGTTTTCAGTAGCCCCACATCGTGTGGATGTGTAGTCCACAAATGCATAGGCATGTGTTGTAAGTCCTCTTCAAGAAATAGAGGTGGAGTTAGTACTGCCATCAGGGGGCACTGCACCTTTCGGTACTGTACCATTATGTCCCAGTGGGTATACAAATCTCTAATATTTTCTCCCCAGTTTTTCACAGTTCTCAAACAGCTCATTATCCGTCACTTCCTTTAACTGTACTGTTGGATCTATACAGAGCACTGTGCGTTACTCACACCCATCCTTGTCGATTCCTAGCATGACAACCCTCATCTCAGAGACCAACAATCCCTGTAAATATATCAACAATATTGTTCCCGTCACCACATCAGCAGACACAACTGGATGAAGGATAAAATGCCTCAGGAGCTGCTAGCAGTAGCATTTGAAGAGTTACACTACCCATCCCAGAGTTCGAAGCAGCACATCAGAGCAGATGTACAGGAGGGCTGGTGCATACCAAAAATTCAAACATACGGACATTACGGGGCACACTGCCCCGCCGTACTGGGCCGTTCCGTGAATTACACATAGATTATGCCGACATGGTAGAGCGTTCCAATGGCTCCAGGTATCTCACAGTGGTGGTTTGCCCTTTCTCAAGGTGGGTAGAAGCAGGACCTTGCGCATATCCAGATGCCAAATGTGCTACTAGATTTTTTGGTATACAAGGTTTTCCCTCGATCTGGTGTGTGCAAGATTTTAAGGTCCGACAATGGCACACATTTTTTCAATGTACTTTTTTCAGCATGTCACAGCACTGCACAGCATTAGGCACCTGATGTTTTCAATTTCCCACCCACAAGCCAATGGTATTGTGGCGAGGATAAATGGGCTACTCAAAAGCATATTGTCCAAACTGTGTACCACGTTGAAGACAAACTGGGTGCACTGTTTGTCCCAGTCTATGCACACAGCCCAGCAAAGTGTGGAATCAGAAAAATACAATATTAAGGCTTTTACACCATGCAAAGAGAAATACACCAACACGGGCTTGTAAAGATTCCCAGAATCTTTATTGCAATACTATACAGTTTACAAAACAAAGTGCACAAATAACTATTTGGCCATCAGTACATCACAGAGACCACCAGCAGGTTCAATGTGAGCAGTGAACAGGAATTGCTAGCTGGACATCAGCGTATTTATACAATTCCTTCATAACGATGTCCAGCCTCCTACAAGTTAATCATGTACTGGGCTAGGGTCGCGCCAGGTTCATTCCTAATTTACATAGCTCATGCATGCGGTTTACCTTTTAATACATTTACTAGCAAGCACTATTATTCTCTGGGTTTAACTGTACACTCTTTACACATTGCTTTAATGCAGGTCAAACAGATGTTTCACATGACATGTCTTAACAGTGTTATTGTTCTTATATACATGTAGGTTAACATCACCGATTCAAGTAATCCCCTGATCCTGTGGTCAACAAAGGACAAGGTCTACATGACCCTAACATGTAGCCTGCAGGCAGGTTGGACATTATCTCGTCTACAAAGGTCGAAGAGGTTAAGTTAGAACAAGAGAACACAGGTCGGCCATTTTAGGCCACGGGGTGACTTTGCACGAATAACTAAAATGGCGGCTTTGACCTAAAATGGAGACTCGATTAACTTAAGGTTACTACCTTGCAATACGGATTTTCTCGCCGAGCGACTGGGCATAGGCCAACATATACAATGAGGACGAAACAATATTATATCAGTTTTAACAAACCCTCCTTTTGGCCTATGCCAAGCGCTAAACTACCTTCAATCACTTTGCGACTAACTCAACATTTCAATGTCTACACACCCCGAATCATTATCAGACATATCTATTGCCATTAGATCAGACACTAGAGTTTCTTTCAACACGTACTCCTTGGAAACCTTATCTGGGGCGTATATTCTATGCCCTAATACACATGTAGATTGCGCGCAACAACCCCCTAATACCGAACATATACCAGGGAGTCACTGTATACAACAACAAAGGAATAGAAAACTACCCAAGATAATCAGCATGGCCGAAAACAACTTCCATCCCCATGACCGTAGGAGGTCCCAAAACCATTTACTAAGTTCCCAGTTTCCCTCAGGAACATGCACTTCTGAACTAAGAACATGTAGATTTTGGATCACCCTAAAGATCGTTGGAGAGGAGTCTGGTGCGTAAACGCAGCAAGCGGACCCTATTAATTTACATACTCCTCCACGATCTGCCAGAATGACATCTAATGCCATCCGGTTCTGAAGAGCCACTAATCTTATCGCTTTCTGTTCTAACGTCATATTATAGAGTATGTCAGTGGCCTGGTTGATGGTACTCTCCAATACTCTCGCTAGTCCCCTGATATCTTCTGAATTCGTAATTTGCACAAAAAATGGCACAAAAGATTTCATGATGTCTCCTAGAGTTTGCGCTGGAGTATCCCCTTTCACATCTCGTCGTGGACGAATCTTCGAAATTTAGGCAGTACTGGCAATAAATACCCCAGGTAATAGAATCCCTAAATAGCAGGTTCCTTGCCAATCCCTGGGCAACCATGGAAATGCCACATTACCGCAAACGAAATAGACAGGTTCACCTACGTACAGAGGTCTGTTCTCACTAGTCAAATTCGCAACGTTGGCACATTTTCTAAAATGACCCATTGACCGTGTTCCATTCCTCTGTATGCAGAAGGAAACTGAATCGGGGCTATGGTTAACAGAATAAGATGGAGGCGTGGCATCCTTATTGCCTATAGGAGCCATTTTGAAAGAGATCAAAGACTGAAAAGGACGAGACAATCTATCAGAGGGCCTAACAGAAGCAACGTTTGGCTTACTCCTATTTGCAAAAAGCGAGCATCCCAGGGGCATCTAAACACGTTTTTCAAAACCAGTCAAATTTATACCATGAAAGTTTGCTGAGATGCTGTCATTCCATCGGCCAAAGAATAGTGCTCTAAGAGAAGCATAACAAGCAGTTGTCAAAGGTAAAGGATGAATGTACCAACCCAGCCCCTTATCCCCATGTTGCGGTAGATGTGAGCAGATCCAGCAGTTGGTCCTATTCAAAATTGCATGAGTGGCATTCATTATTAACAAAAGAGTATTATTCTGATAGTTCCGTCTATGCGAAGAATCTCTAGGCGACAAGGTATGCAATTGCACAGAAGGAGTGGGGAAAACAGATACATTTTCAACAGGTAAAAAGTCCTCTAGCGGATATGCTTCCTCCAGATACCATAACCCAAAACCAATAGTTACTACAAACCCAGTTATTATTATTAAAAGGCAAAAATACATTTTCGGGGTCCCCTTACACGTTTGACCATTGTCTCTGCTAGCCACATATTTATCTAAAAGTTCAGTGCGAGCGGTAGCAGGTGCAGGTATCGTCGTCTTCAATCGAAAAAACACCAATTGTTTGTTTGCTTGCGACTCCAGTCGCGCGTCTTCTTAATGTCTTTCTCACAACCCTTAGCCAACAGAATCCTTTCGTGCAGTCGGGTCCAAAAGGCAAGCCCTCAAATGATTTCCTCGATCGCATAGTCAAACCGTGCCGTACGTCTATCTTCTTGGACGTAAATTATATTTCACAATTTCCGATGCTGAAGGGTCAGAGAAAAGTATGTCGTGACTTCCCACTGGAGGTGGAGAGTGAACGGAAATGGGATCAGAAAATGATTGATCCGGAAGTACCACCGCTGGAGAGTGCGGAGACAAGATGGCCGTTTTGTCCGGCCTTACGAACTCTGGAACGGTCTCCGATACTCTCTTGTCGATTGTTTCTGTTTCGAGCACGTTGGTTACAGCATTGGAAAGGGATTCTGTGTCTTCTGTATCGTATGGCATGGGCTGCGGGATCCGTTTGGTGTGTGTCGCGTGGATCCAGTTCTTTCACCCTGCTACCCGCACAGCAGTCTGGGTGACTAGCAGGACCTGGTAGGGACCCCTCCACCGAGGTGCAAGGCAGGACGACCTCTCGAAAACTTTCGTGAGGATCCAGTCCCCCGGTCGTAGACTGTGACCAGGACCCTCGTACCGTACAAGTAATGCCTCTCGCACCTGGTGATTAATTGAAAATAGATTTTTAGTCAACTGGTTACAGTAATCTGAAAGAAGCACATTCTCTATATCCCGCAACAAGCGACTTTTTGGCATACCCCTAATATTAGCAGGCCTCCCCATTACCACCTCAAAGGGAGAGAGCCCAGTCTTAGTTTGAGGGGTTGTTCTCATCGACAGCAACACGATCGGTAAGGCGTCCGGGCAATTTTAACTTAGTGCCAGCACACGTCTTAGCCAGCTTGTTCTTTATAATGCCCTTATGCCTTTCCACTAATCCGGCACTTTGGGCATGTCTGGCCGAATGGAACCGTTTATCAATCTGTAATCCTTCACATATTTGTAGGATTACAGCAGTGATAAAGTGTGGCCCATTATCCGACCAGATGAGACTCGACAGCCCGAACCTAGGAAAGAACTCTTTCAACAGAGTTTTTGCCGTGGTTATGGCCATTGCATCTCCAACAGGGAAGCCTCAACCCACTTGCTAAATGCATAAATGACAATCAACACATATTTAAGATTGTTGCAACGTCCATCTCAATAAAATCAAAGTGGATAACTTCAAACGGAACAGGAGGTGGAGCAAAACTTTCACTAGGAGTAGAGGTACCTTTTCCTACATTGTGCTGCAAGCAGACCACGCACCCTTGGACAAAGCGCTCTGCAATTTTGAAAACTATATCATTGGCCCATACACTGTGTAACATTTTAGTCAATTTACGCGCGCAGACATGGGTCGGACCATGAGCCATAATGACCATCATTGTAATATAGGCGTCGGGGAGTAACCATTTTCCTTCAACATTGTTCAACCAACACCCATCACCATCCAATCTCACTGCACCCTCAACCCATTTCTTGGTCTCTTCTACAGTAGCATCTGCTTGAATGTCTTTTACCAAATCAATACTTTCACCAAAAGTGCAAACATTTACAGTTTCCCTTTCAGCATACATTTCTGAACTAAAATCAGTAGCAGTTTGTTTAGCAATCTGATGTGAGAATGCATTCCCTTTTCCTATATCGTGTGTAACCTTTTGATGTGCTGTACATTTTATAATGGCTAACTGAACAGGGAGTACGAGCTCTGAAAGTAATTGCTCTATTAAAGTGCCATGCTGTATTTTCGTGCCATGTGAGGTCAAGAAACCTCGTTCTTTCCACAGTCTACCGAAGTTGTGAACTACCCCAAAGGCATACTGACTGTCGGTACATATATTTACCGTAAGCCCTTCAGAAAGTTCAAAAGCTCGAGTTAACGCTATAATTTCTGCGGCCTGCGCGGAATTATGCATAATTCTTTTGGTTTCCACAATCGTGCTTAAAGTAGTGACGGCATAAGCAGCTGTGGATGTACCATTCGGAAGTTTGAAACAAGAGCTATCACAAAATAGCTCTCCTTGTGGGCTATTCAAAGGCGTGTCTTTCAGATCGATTCTACCTGTAGGGGTCGATTCATGGAAATAATGTGCGCCGAAAATTCCCGCGCAGAGGTGCCAAAACGTGCGAATCGCAGGAAAAGTGTGAAAATCGCAGTGCAAGTGCGAAAATCGCAGGGAAACCAGCGCACAGCGATTCATGGAAGTCCGTGCGCGAGAAAAACATTGGATGTGCGCTAAAAATGTGCGCCGCGCACGCCGGCGCACAGGTCATCCAACAGCGTGCGCAACGGCCACTGCGAAATAGCACATAGCGCGGCGCACATCACAAAAGTAGGCGGAACACGGGGCGTAACACTCGGAATGGGGAACAACGCGTGAAAATATGGGCGTCACGGGGGAAGTACAGGAGGCAAGTGCGCGGAACGCCCACACGCTCGCCTACAACCTGTATTCATGCAATCGAATAGGGCAAACCAGCGCACGGTCAAAGACGCGCACAGGGCCAAACAAGTACGCCACAAGAAAGCAGGCGGTAGCGCTCCTGCGACTAAAAAAAATGTGTGTCAAAATGTGCGCTAACAAAAAGCACCTATATACAGCCATGATGAATGGGCCATACAGTGGCCCTCTAGGACAAATGAGGTGCAAAGGGGCACCGACAAACCCGGACACCCGCTGTGTGAAAAATAGCGTGTGCGCGTGTTCCTGGGTGCGCGGGAAGTTCCACACGCGATTGGCCTGGGTACGTGTACTTCGGGGTGCGCGGGAAGTTCCACACGCGATTAGCCTGGCTACGTGTACTACGGGGTGCGCGGGAAGTCCCACATGCGATTGGCCTGGGTACGTGTACTTCGGGGTGCGCGGGAAGTTCCACACGTGATTGGCCTGGGTACGTGTACTTCGTGGTGCGCGGGAATTTCCACACGCGATTGGCCTGGGTACGTGTACTACGGGGTGCGCGGGAAGTTCCACATGCGATTGGCCTGGGTAGGTAAGGGTGCGCGGGAAGTTCCACACGCGATTGGCCTGGGTACGTGTACTTCGGGGTGCGCGGGAAGTTCCACACGCGATTGGCCTGGGTACGTGTACTACGGGGTGCGCGGGAAGTTCCACACGCGATTGGCCTGGGTAGGTGGGGGTGCGCAGGAAGTTCCACACGCGATTGGCCTGGGTACGTGTATTCCGAGGTGCGCGGGAAGATTCACACGCGATTTCTGCAGGGTACGTGTATTTCGGTGGTGCCGGGGAATGCTACACCTGATTTGGCCATGTGGGTCCTCCCAGGTGTTCCCTCTACACCCTCCACGGCCCCTGCAGGCAGCCCACACCACAGGGTACTACCCTGCACCCCTGCTCATGTCCCACAGGCAACCCATCCACCATGGCCATGCCCACCAGCCAACCCACATGTCACCTTGCACTACTGATCACCAACACATGTCTCCCATCACCCCCACCTCCCAGCAGTGCAGGGGGAGCCTCCACCCGGCCCCCACTCATGTCCAACTCATGTCTCCCTGCACCCCCACCACCCAGCAGTGCAGGGGCAGCCTCTACCAGGCCCCCACTCATGTCTACCACTCCCCCCACCCCCCAGCCACCAGGGGCAGCCTCCACCAGGCCCCCACTCATGTCCCCTCACTCCCACCACCCAGCAGTGCAGGGGCAGCCTCCACCAGGCCCCCACTCATGTCTCCCATCACCCCCACCCCCCAGCAGTGCAGGGGCAACCTCCACCAGGCCCCCACTCATGTCCCCTATCACCCCCACCCCCCAGCCACCAGGGGCAGCCTCCACCAGGCCCCCACCCATGTCTACCACCACCCCCACCCCCCAGCCACCCGGGGCAGCCTCCACCAGGCCCCCACTCATGTCCCCTATCACCCCCACCCCCCAGCCACCAGGGGCAGCCTCCACCAGGCTCCCACACATGTCCCCCTGTACCCCCACCGCCCAGCCACCAGGGGCAGCCTCCACCAGGCCCCCACCCATGTCTACCACCACCCCCACCCCCCAGCCACCAGGGGCAGCCTCCACCAGGCCCCCACTCATGTCCCCTATTACCCCCACCCCCCAGCCACCAGGGGCAGCCTCCACCAGGCTCCCACACATGTCCCCCTGCACCCCCACCGCCCAGCCACCAGGGGCAGCCTACACCAGGCCCCCACCCATGTCCCCTATCACCCCCACCCCCCAGCAGTGCAGAGGCAGCCTCCACCAGGCCCCCACCCATGTCTACCACCACCGCACCCCCCAGCCACCAGGGGCAGCCTCCACCAGGCCCCCACTCATATCCGCTATCACCCCCACCCCCCAGCCACCAGGGGCAGCCTCCACCAGGCTCCCACACATGTCCCCCTGTACCCCCAACCCCCAGCCACCAGGGGCAGCCTCCACCAGGCCCCCACTCATGTCTCCCATCACCCCACAGCAGTGCAAGGGCAGCCTCCACCAGGCCCCCACCCATGTCTCCCATCACCCCCACCCCCCTGCCACCAGGGGCAGCCTCCACCAGGCCCCCACTCATGTCTCCCATCACCCCCACCCCCCAGCAGTGCAGGGGCATCCTCCACCAGGCCCCCACCCATGTCTCCCATCACCCCCACCCCCCAGCAGTGCAGGGGCAGCCTCCACCAGGCCCCCACTCATGTCCCCTATCACCCCCACCCCCCAGCCACCAGGGGCAGCCTCCACCAGGCTCCCACACATGTCCCCCTGCACCCCCACCGCCCAGCCACCAGGGGCAGCCTCCACCAGGCCCCCACCCATGTCTACCACCACCCCCACCCCCCAGCCACCAGGGGCAGCCTCCACCAGGCCCCCACTCATGTCCCCTATCACCCCCACCCCCAAGCCACCAGGGGCAGCCTCCACCAGGCTCCCACACATGTCCCCCTGCACCCCCACCGCCCAGCCACCAGGGGCAGCCTACACCAGGCCCCCACCCATGTCCCCTATCACCCCCACCCCCCAGCAGTGCAGGGGCAGCCTCCACCAGGCCCCCACCCATGTCTACCACCACCGCACCCCCCAGCCACCAGGGGCAGCCTCCACCAGGCCCCCACTCATATCCGCTATCACCCCCACCCCCCAGCCACCAGGGGCAGCCTCCACCAGGCTCCCACACATGTCCCCCTGTACCCCCACCCCCCAGCCACCAGGGGCAGCCTCCACCAGGCCCCCACTCATGCCCCCTATCACCCCCACCCCCCAGCAGTGCAGGGGCAGCCTCCACCAGGCCCCCACTCATGTCTCCCATCACCCCCACCCCCCAGCAGTGCAGGGGCAGCCTCCACCAGGCCCCGACTCATGTCCCCTATCACCCCCACCCCCAGCCACCAGGGGCAGCCTCCAAAAGGCCCCCACTCATGTCTACCACCACCCCCACCCCCCAGCAGTGCAGGGGTAGCCTCCACCAGGCCCCCACTCATGTCTCCCATCACCCCCACCCCACAGCAGTGCAGGGGCAGCCTCCACCAGGCCCCCACCCATGTCTCCCATCACCCCCACCCCCCTGCCACCAGGGGCAGCCTCCACCAGGCCCCCACTCATGTCTCCCATCACCCCCACCCCCCAGCAGTGCAGGGGCAGCCTCCACCAGGCCCCCACCCATGTCTCCCATCACCCCCACCCCCCAGCAGTGCAGGGGCAGCCTCCACCAGGCCCCCACTCATGTCTCCCATCACCCCCACCCCCCACCAGTGCAGGGGCAGCCTCCACCAGGCCCCCACCCATGTCTCCCATCACCCCCACCCCCCTGCCACCAGGGGCAGCCTCCACCAGGCCCCCACTCATGTCTCCCATCACCCCCACCCCCCAGCAGTGCAGGGGCAGCCTCCACCAGGCCCCCACTCATGTCTCCCATCACCCCCACCCCCCAGCACTGCAGGGGCAGCCTCCACCAGGCCCCCACCCATGTCTACCACCACCGCCACCCCTCAGCAGTGCAGGGGCAGCCTCCACCAGGCCCCCACTCATGTCCAACTCATGTCTCCCTGCACCTCCACCCCCCAGCCACCAGGGGCAGCCTCCACCAGGCCCCCACCCATGTCTACCACCTCCCCACCCCCCAGCCACCAGGGGCAGCCTCCACCAGGCCCCCACTCATGTCCCCTATCACCCCCACCCCCCAGCCACCAGGGGCAGCCTCCACCAGGCTCCCACACATGTCCTCCTGCACCCCCACCTCCCAGCCACCAGGGGTAGCCTACACCAGGCCCCCACTCATGTCCCCTATCACCCCCACCCCCCGGCAGTGCAGGGGCAGCCTCCACCAGACTCCCACACATGTCCCCCTGCACCCCCACCCCCCAGCTGTGCGATTGGCCTGGGTACGTGTACTTCGGGGTGCGCGGGAAGTTCCACACGCGATTGGCCTGGGTACGTGTACTACGGGGTGCACGGGAAGTCCCACACGCGATTGGCCTGGGTACGTGTACTTCCGGGTGCGCGTGAACTTCCACATGCGATTGGCCTGAGTACGTGTACTACGGGGTGCGCGTGAACTTCCACACGCGACTGGGCCTGGTAGAGCGTGCTACATGTATTCCTGGGGTGGGCGGGAAGATTCACACGTTCGCCTACGACGTGCCGAACAATAAATGGTCCAATCCTGAGACACATACGCCAGCCTGAAGCAGGCGTACGTCAACCCGCGCAGCATAAAAGTGCGCGCGAACAACAAACAAGCTCCTACGCCATGATGAATATACCATTCCTAGCAGCAGTGGCCGTGGGTTACCAAAGGAGGAGGAGGAGAATAGTGAGGGCCCGAATTTTCACTCCCAGAACCAGCCTTTTTGGGATGCCTGATGACCAGGTGTATGGGAGGTACAGGTTTCCCCCACACATAATACTGGACCTGGTCAGTGAGTGGGAGGATGACCTCACATCACCCACCCTGTGCTCCCGAGCACTCAGCCCCCTGGAGAGGGTCCTCAATGTACTGCACTTCTTGGCCACAGGATCATTTCAGCGGACAAGTGCCATAGTGGGTGGGGTGTCACAGGCCACGCAGTCACGCTGCCTACACCAGGTCTTGAACATCATCACTGCACGCCCATCAGTCCGCAGGCATATATACCTGCCCAGGACACCTGCAGAAAGGCAGGCTGCCACCCTCGATTTCTACGGTGTGTCACAATTCCCAAAAGTGCTAGGTGCCATTGACTGCACCCATGTGGCACTAGGTCCCCCCAGGGCATCTGAGCACATCTATAGGAACCGCAAGCACTGGCATTCCATCAACGTGCAGGTAGTATGTAATGCTAAGGGAATCATCACCTCAGTATATGCCAACTATCCAGGGTCCACCCACGACAGTTTGATTTACCGAATGTCTACCCTAAACTGGGACCTAGAAGCTGGGCGGCATGGCGATACATGGCTGCTTGGTGAGTATGAATGCCACTGCACATGCATGCATGTCAGATGCAGAGTTATGTCACTACCCCACTAATGATACCCATCACCTCCTCACCAGGGGACAGTGCCTACCCTCTGAGCACCCACATGATGACGCCAATTCAGAACCCCATCACGCCTCCAGAGGTAAGAGACAACACAGCCCATATTGCAACCCGGGGCATAGTGGAGCGCACATTCGGAGTGCTCAAGTCACGCTTTCGCTCCCTTGACCGTTCTGGCGGGCAGCTGTTATATGCGCCCCCAGTAGTGTGCAGGATCATAGTGGCAGCATGTGTCCTGCACAATGTGCAACACGCCGTGGCCTGGCTGTGGACATGGCGGTGCCCCCACATCCCCAACCACATGCACGGCTGCTGCGCATGGGAGGGGAGAGGGCACGGGGTGAGGCAGCCCGTACGCAGCTGGTGGCTAATTACTTCACATAGAAATCACACCCCAGTGGAGTGCACACAGGCCTGGCACATACCATCTGATAAGCAATGATGACTCGACCTGACAATTAAGACGAACAAAGGGACTGTCAACTGTCAGAACCATAGCAGCCTGAGATTGTTCATGTGGAAGTGTCACAATGTGTGCATCCCTACCTACACAAACACCACCAATGCAGTGTCATGAAAAGACACTTCCATGCTGCAGAAATGAATACCCACTCGCAAAATACTACATGAAACAGTGCCATGTCACCCTCCCCCTCCCCGGCACGGCCACACAACACACCATGGCATGTCATGCAATGTGAGAGGAAAGAAATGAATCCCCACAACATGCCCCAAGTGTCACCTGCTACAGTGTCCCTAATGGAAACATGTCCACACATGAAATGCTCACAGCAATGCAGGACCTACAACCCACATTACCAAATACTTACCAAGAATACCAATCACCTACACAACCTCCAACCTACCTTAAACATGGCATTACAGACCTAAAAATTTGCTAGCCTCACCACCTGATGATGACAGCCCTCCGAACACTTCCAAGTATACAGTGTTAGCGCCACGCAAGAGTGTAGGTGCACTGCTTACAACATGGACTCCAGTTCCAAGGTGGACCGCATTGTGAAGACATGAGGAATGGACCTGCAAATATGGAGGATGAGATGGATGCAGAGGCACATATCAATACACCATGCAGTGTACAATACAACAACAATATGCACTATGAATGTATACACAGCATTGACTACAGACTGCCCACACAGCTCATGGGAGTCCAATGTCACCATGTACGTCAATGTCACTTGGGCACACCCTTTGCAAGCCCATGGAAACGGGAAGCAGGAGGGGTGTGTGTGACAAAAACCCAAGTATCTGAACCAAATCCATGACAAGCCTGCATATGCCCAGCCACAATGCAGCGTATGCCCATGGGAGCCACACAAGGCAACACACTGTCCGAAAAAAAATAAAAAAAAATAAAAAAAATGGCCCTTAATGGGCCCGGGGGGGAGGGGGAGGCCACCCAGGAGGTCCGAGGACAGGGTGCACACCAAAACCCACCTGTGTGGATCTTGCAAAAAAAAAAACACCTCCATGGGCTCATGGCCTACACGGCTACCCTATAGTGGGAGTATCACTGCTGTCGCTATCCTCACCCTCTGCAGCTGCATCAGGAGGTGGTGGCACTATGGGAGGCAGCCCACGCAAAGCCCTAATCTGTTCCTCCATGGCTGCAAGCATGCGAGTGTGGTAGGTCTCGTTCTGGAGGATAAGTGTGCGGAGGTCCCCATGCAACAACTCACGGGATGCCCGGACCTCCGCCCTAGTTGCCTGCATCTCAGCTGAGAGCGTAGGGGTGAGACGCTCCAGCTGCTGTTCTGTCCTTCGGTTTTTTGAAGCCTCAAGCTCAACAAGAGTCGTCCTGAGGTGAAGGAGTTCCAGCCTCAGGGCTTCCCTGTGGCCCTGGGACTCTATGGAGATGGCTTCCTGCAGAGTCGCCAGTGCCGCCCGCCTGTCCCTGTCGGACACCAACAGGTCCTCCCTGTGTGACTGGCAGATGGAGTCGGTTGCCTGCTGTAGTCGCTCCATCAGCCTTTCGGGGGGGGACAATGGAAGTGGCCACCCTATCCATGGCCTGAGCCATCATCTCTGATGATGCTGCCTGTTGGGTTGCCATACCGTAAATGGATTGCTCCCATGCGGTATTGCCAGGTGGCGTACGGCCACCACGTCGGCGGGCACCACACCTGTCTGGGGCAAGGCGAACTGCGCCTTGCTGTGCCGGCACTGCCTGAGGCTGCAGGACCGCATTCCCCCTCTGATCTGCTGGCCCAGGAACAGGATCAGATGTCACGGAGTGTGACCCTGCATCCGTAACCACCAAAGGCATACCTGCCAACACTGACATCCCCATTGAGGGTTCTAACCCTGGTGCAGGTGTGTCGGACAGAACAGAATCCCTCCCAGGAACACTCACCTGCGACGGCACGTAGGTCTCATCATCCGACTCAACACCTGAATACAGCTCGGGGGAGGTACAGCCAGAGACACCCCTTGAGAGCACGACCTGCAGCAGTTGTGGGTTCTCACCCACCAACACACCACGTCACTCACTGGTGGTCGGTCGGCCCTAAGACCCGTCCTGCAAAGACATAAAAGAAAACAAATGGAAACAGGCATTAGCACTATGGCACACAATTAGGGCTGAGAGGCTACAGAAACAGTACTTGATTGACACATGTCCCACATGACTAAAACACTCCCATGCATGCACCGTCACTGCGTGTGATGGGGAGGCAGATGGCACACATTGATGACACCAGGATGGAAGATGAACACATTTGCTGCATGCTGCCTAGCAGTGGCATCACACATTGGCCAGTGATTGGCAGGTCAAATACACATGCCATCACACAGATGGCATGTACCCTAGCCATGAAGTGAAGAGGGAGAGGAGGTCACCAATTGTTCATTCAGTCCAGTTTGCTCATATAATTGATTATTTTCATTGTAATGGTTCAAATATTTAACCTGCAGCTGCCAGTCAAAAATGGTCCTATAGCACAGGGACATGTCTAAACTAATCATGTCCAGGAAACTGAGCCAGTCCACTGTACCATAGCCATGTCAGACATGTGACAATAGGACTGAGAAATCCCGAGTAAAAGTGGTGGTATGCAAACAATCTGCCTGAATAAACAGAGGTAAATAAGCAACAGTGTTGTGGCAAGATGACACTCCAAGGGCAACTGGCGTGGTGTTGGGCTGGATGTCTAATGTTGGCCAAAGGGATGCTGCCATACCCAAATGCTGGTGCCAAGAATGTATAGGAAGAGGCACATGGGTGACCCAAACTTCTCATGCACACACACCCTCCCCTGGCACCCAAACAGAAGCCCTCCCACACACACCATGCACATGGATGACACACACATGCATGTGCACTCACCGGACAATGCCTCGTAATCTGCCAGTTCTCCCACGCCTTGGATCTGTTCCTCCGTGACGTAGGTCCCAGCAACCTCCTCATGTGGAGTGAGTTCTATGTCGTCTGCTGGAGACCCACCTCCAGTCACTAGAGTTGCGGCATGACTTGAGGCCAGCTTATTCTTTGCCCTGCGCTTCAGGTCATTCCAGCACTTGTAGCATTCATTAGCTGTGCGCCTCACGATTCCAAGGGCACTTATGATGTCCGCAATGGTCTGCCAGTGTGCCTGACGTTGTGCAGGTGTGGTCTTGGATCCTGCAACAATCACCATTCCGCGGTCATGTGCAGACACATACTCTACAAGTGCATTCAGTTCGGCCTCATTGAAGCTGGGCTTCCTTGACAGGCCGGACTGTGTAGCCGTGTCTGGGGCATCACCCTCTACTGGACGAGCACTCTCCCTCTTCCGCTTGGAAGGTGGTGGGGATCCTGAGTGTCCTACGCCACTCTGGACACTAGGGGCAGGAGCGTGGGATTGCACACTCAGCATGGGAGTTGGTGCAGGCATTAGCTCAAGTGTGATGGTGTCAGGGGGAATGTCAGCATGATGGACTTGGACCGACACTGTCCTGGATGGGTGTGTGAGAGGTGGGGTGGATGGAGCCGCAGCTGCCCCTGCAGCCTCCCCAGCCTGCCTACGCGGGGCAGCAGATGACCTAGCTGCCCCTGATCCACGTGGCCTGATGACACCATTGTTCACCGGCGCACATGGCCTAGACCTGCTGACCTGGAAGTCAGCCATGGAGTCACCCTGTGCCAGGTCTGGTTCCACAGTGGGCTGGTCCAACAAGGGCTGAGCATGGATGGTGTCAGCCACGGTAACCTCAACCGGGGGGAAGGGTGTCCCTGACTGCTCCTCCACACATGGGGGGCTAGGGGCACCCTGCAAGTCATGGCCACGTCCCCTACTGGATCCACCATGGCCACCACTTGGGGCTCGGCCACCTTTGCCACCCTTACGGCTTGGTCGCCTCCCAGCCATGGCACTGATGTTATTGTGCGTATGGGAGTCGATGTGAACTATTGTCCTGGGCAATTGGGGGTCAAAGGGGTTGGGTACCAGATGGTAATCGTACCCTAGTGCTCTAGCAAGGCTGTATGTCACCCCTGGGGAAAGATAACGGGTCATGCAACGCACGCGCACCCCAATAAAGCAAAGTAAGGTGCACGCAACCCCTCGTAGACCACGTGCGTGGAAAAATAAACCTGCACTACGCTGTGGCACCCAGAAACACAAGAATGAACGTATGCGTGTCACACGCAGCCTAGAATGACCTCTGAAGTGGTACGCGACACACGGGGCATGCACAGATGTTAAATACATGCGCGACTCACTGTCTGCCAGGAACAAAAGCATGAAAAATATGCGCGTGTGCGCGTTGGCAACACCCCCGCCAAAAGAAGAATTGTACGCTGTCTGAGGAGACAGGACAACAGTAGAAGGGAACGCTGTTTGAGGAAACAGGCCCAGGAAAAAGAGGAAACGAGAAAAAGCTGTCAGAGGTAACGGGGAGTACGAACTGGAAACGCTGTGAAGTAAATCGCGTGTGAACCGACAAGAAGTACAGAATTCACCCACTCGCTTTCCATGAAAAGCACGTACAAGGAAATGGCAGTCTACACGTACCTTTTATACCCATGTCATAGACGCACATACGCGATGAGGACATTTCCACTAATTACGCGCTTTGACACTCGGACGTTTACCTCTTCATTTTTACACGCGCCATTCTCTACGGCCATGAGCGTGATGTCACAGCTACGCATGGTGGCCTTTTGGCCAATGAAATCGCATATGCGAGCACACGTGGTAAAACTGCACGTCCGAGTGTCATCGCGTGTAATCGGAGTGAAGTGAGCATACACACGATTAGCCTGGGTACATGTATTTCTGGGGTGCGCAGGAAGTTCCACACGCGATTGGTGGAAATCCACGTGTGCTCTGTCATCACGTGTAATGAGGGAAACACCTGCGCGCGTCACGTCACAGACGCGGTTACGCGCTAAGGGCCTGTGGTCCAATGAAATCGCATATGCATGCTGACGTGCATACGCGCTAAGGGCCTTTCCTCGATTCACACGCAGACGTGCAGGATTTTCACATGCCAAATCACTCCGTATCAAGCTGGCCACGCGTAAGCACAAGGAAGACCACTCTCCTGCCCAGAAGGCCGAATTTCTGCCCCCCAGAGCCCCGAGCATGCTCCCACCTGCCATCTGCTGCTGCCTGACTTCCTGCTGCCCACGGGCCCTGCCATTTGCTGCCTGCACATCAGCCAGGGGTGCTGTTGCTGTGACCACCCCTGCTGGAACCGAAGACTCCCGACTGGGATTCCATCGCTCCACAGCCCAGCCCCAGGACCCAGTTGCCCACCCACTCCTGCCTTTGGGGTTGTCATGTTGGGCACTGCAACATCTGGCACCACTGACAACCCATGGCCAGAGAGGCAGAGGGGCACCAGCTTCAGTGCCAGGGAAGTTGGTGTCCTGGTGGAGCAAGTCCTGGGGCAGTATGATGCCCTCTACGGAAGTGTGCGCGCCGACAAGGAAGGACGGACTCGGATCTGGACAGACATTGTGACTGCCATCAACGCGGAGGGGGTGGCAATCCGCGAAATCCAACATGTCAAGAAGCGCTGGGAGGACTTCAGGTCCAGGACCCTGAACGAGGCCCGGCGCCTCTTGAAGGCAGCGGATGCTAAGGGGCGCCGTGGCCACTTGTTGGAAGATCAGATGAGGGTCCTGGAACGCATATCCCCAGCGCTCCACGTCCAGGTCCTTGAGTGGCAGACCCGTCTGGAGTCGAGCGGTAAGTGTACATGCATCATGATTGTAAGCTGTGCGTGTGGTGATGTGCCAGTAGTGTGCCGGTTGCACATCTGTTTGTATGGGGCCGAGTATGGGTGGGGGTGTACAGGGCTGTGAGGCTAACACATGCGTGGGCTGTCATGTGTGAGACATGGATGGTGCTTGTGTGTGTAGGCTTGCATGCCAAATTCAGTTGTGTGGGCACACATGTTTGGATGAATGTGTATGTAAGTGGGCATGTTCCTGATGTCACGCATGTATGTTGTTTTCAGCTGCATGTATCAGCACTGTGTACATGTGCATGTGTGTGTATTTGACAAGGGTGCAACAGTGATGCAACATGGATGCATGTGACAGCGGGATGTGGAAGCCTGATTGGCAGATGTGACAAGGATGCCCATCGGAACACTGCGACAGTTGGCTGAGGTGTACACATGCATGCGAGTGTGGTGGTGTGCGTGCATGTGTAGTGCACTCCCTGTGTTGCATGTGATGTCTGGCTCACCTTTGCCTGCTCATGCTGTTGTATGTGTATGGATGGTGCTGGCAGTTGCAATGTGGCTGTGGTATGGCTCATGTGTGCAAGTTGAAACGACATGTGTGTTGCCGATTGTGATGCCATGTCTGAGGTTTGCCAATGCCACTCATGTGCAACTGTCATGTGTGTATGTGTCCATTGTACAGTGCCCTGATGCCTGTGTTTTATTTCTTCCTGTCTGCAGCGTCAACTGATGAAGAGGGCGGAGAAGGTGCTGTGGAGTACAGCGGCGGGGATCGCACCGCCAGCCGGAGACGCAAGGCCCGGCTCCCCTCCCAGGTTGTGATATCGTCGGGGAGTGAGGAGTCCGGTGCCACATCCCAGGCCGCAGCTGCTGGGGGGATGTCCAAGAGGCGGAGGTCAGAGTTGGACTCCTCGGCAGCAGAAGGGGCAGCTGGGACCCCACAGGGCCCAATGGGGGAAGATGGCACGGAGTCATCCAGGTTGGTGGGGGGTTTGGTGGAGGAGGAGGCCGTGCAAGCAACAGAGACGGGGTCTGGAGGTGGGGATTCCACTGGTGCGAGTGGTGCAGTGCAGGACCAGGGACAGGAGGCAGCACAGGTCGCCACAGAGGTGCCTGTGTGCAATCCTGTCCTAGATCCTGTCACTGCATCATCTTGCACCAGCAGGGATGCCTACGTCCAGACCCGTTTTCAGGCAGGGGATGAGCTCACGACAACTGGCCTTCCTCTGCCTGCGGACGTGGCTATCCGGGTCCGGGTTGAGCCTGTACTGACTGGTGTGGCATTGTGTAAACGGGCCATGCGAGGTGACCTGCAGTCTTTTCATGAGGAGACTGCATGTCATCTCGAATGGCTCGTTGACCACGTCATCCTGCTGGGACAGGTCACCCAGGCCAGATTCCTCCGTTTGATGGGGCTTGCTACGACCCCCTCCTCAACTGAACCCCCTATGCGCCAGTCGTCCTCCGTGCCATCTTCCCACCCATCAGTCACCTGGGTGCCCTGTGGAGCTGCCTCTGACGGTGCGGCCAGGCTGGTGGAGGAGGCATCCCTGCCACAGTCGGGAGTCGGACGTCCAGCAGGGGTGGCCACATCAACAACTGCATCCCAGCCAGCGGAGGATGTGCAGGCAGCAGGAGGCAGTGCACGGGCAGAGGCGCAGCAGCAGCAGCAACGTGGTGGGAGCCATGATGGCTCGGGGCCTTCCACATCGGAGGGGCAGGCATCGGCCGGATTGCTGGAGGACCCAGGACAGGAAGTGTCTTCCGTGTGGCAGCGGTTGGGCCACGCCATAGATGCGGAGCGGCAGCGGGCGGAAGAGGCACGGCTCACGATGGTCAGGGCGGAGAACTCCATGCAGAGGACACTGTGGCGTGCCGAGTGCCTCGAGGCAATCCGCAGGAGTTTGGGGGGAACATTTGGACGGCCCTGCGGACCCTCGGGGCCATGGACGAGGAGCGCCTCCGGGACATTGAGCAGGAGTTCGATGATGCCCTGGCCCGGAACATCCCTAAGTGAGCCGTCGGACTAGCCCGCTGCCCTTGTAAATAGTTATATAGTTAGTGTTAGGTTTCCTTTGGTTTGGCTTTATTTTTGGACCTTTTGGACAATGGGCCACATTTTTGTATATAGTTTTTTTTTTTAGGTAGTGTTATTAGATAGGTTTCATTTCTTCAGTTGGGATCATGGACCCTGGATAGTATCTGTACATAGTTGACTTTTGGATTTTCTATTTTTATTATGATTTCGCCATGGAGCAATGGTTTTCGATTTTAATTTGTGACTTTGGACACCTTTCCTTTGCATTATGATTTGTGGTTTAGCATTTTTTCACGGGCCAGCTGTTTTTTTTTTGTTAAATTTCTATTATTGTTTTTTTTTTTTAATTAATTCATGTTGCTTTTAATACATATTTTTTCTTCAAAGTTCAATGTGTAGTATCATCTCATTGGTTTCATGCATATCATGATATGGTCCTTGACATTCACTGACACCCATTGGATGTATGTGAGGGACATGTGTTCATTTCAAAACTTGCAATTGGGCTTCTGTCATGTTTTTGCAATTTCTAAGTGGGTGGATGCAATACTCAGGTGTGTGTTAGCCATTTGGAGGCTGACCATAAGGGCCAGGGATCTACATTGTGGTGACATGTTGGCTGGGAGACGTGAGTGGGGCCCTGGTGGAGGCTGCCCCTGCACTGCTGGGGGGTGGTGGTGATGGGAGACATGAGTGGGGGCCTGGTGGAGGCTGCCCCTGCACTGCTGGGGGTGGGGGTGATGGGAGACATGGGTGGGGGCCTGGTGGAAGCTGCCCCTGCACTGCTGGGGGGTGGGGGTGATGGGAGACATGGGTGGGGGCCTGGTGGAGGCTTCCCCTGGTGGCAGGGGGGGTGGGGGTGATGGGAGACATGGGTGGGGGCCTGGTGGAGGCTGCCCCTGGTGGCAGGGGGGTGGGGGTGATGGGAGACATGGGTGGGGGCCTGGTGGAGGCTGCCCCTGCACTGCTAGGGGGTGGGGGTGATGGGAGACATGAGTGGGGGCCTGGTGGAGGCTGCCCCTGCACTGCTGGGGGGTGGGGGTGATGGGAGACATGAGTGGGGGCCTGGTGGAGTCTGCCACTGGTGGCAGGGGGGTGGGTGTGATGGGAGACATGGGTGGGGGCCTGGGGGAGGCTGCCCCTGGTGGCTGGGGGGTGGAGGTGCAGGGAGACATGAGTTGGACATGGGTGGGGGCCTGGTGGAGGCTGCCCTGCACTGCTGGGGGGTGGGGGTGATGGGAGACATGAGTGGGGGCCTGGTGGAGGCTGCCCCTGCACTGCTGGGGGGTGGGGGTGATGGGAGACATGGGTGGGGGCCTGGGGGAGGCTGCCCCTGGTGGCTGGGGGTAGAGGTGCAGGGAGACATGAGTTGGACATGGGTGGGGGCCTGGTGGAGGCTGCCCTGCACTGCTGCGGGGTGGGGGTGATGGGAGAAATGAGTGGGGGCCTGGTGGAGGCTGCCCCTGCACTGCTGGGGAGTGGCGGTGATGGGAGACATGGGTGGGGGCCTGGTGGAGGCTGCCCCTGGTGGCAGGGGTGTGGGGGTGATGGGAGACATGGGTGGGGGCCTGGTGGAGGCTGCCCCTGCACTACTGGGGGGTGGGGGTGATGGGAGATATGAGTGGGGGCATGGTGGAGGCTGCCCCTGCACTGCTGGGGGGTGGGGGTGATGGGAGACATGGTTGGGGGCCTGGTGGAGGCTGCCCCTGGTGGCTGGGGGGTGGAGGTGCAGGGAGACATGAGTGGGGGCCTGGTGGAGGCTGCCCCTGCACTGCTGGGGGGTGGGGGTAATAGGGGACATGAGTGGGGGCCTGGTGGAGGGTGCCCCTGGTGGCTGGGGGTGGGGGTGATGGGAGACATGAGTGGGGGCCTGGTGGAGGCTGCCCCTGCACTGCTGGGGGATGGGGGTGATGGGAGACATGAGTAGGGGCCTGGTGGAGGCTGCCCCTGCACTGCTGGGGGGTGGGGGTGATAGGGGACATGAGTGGGGGCCTGGTGGAGGCTGCCCCTGGTGGCTGGGGGGTGGAGGTGCAGGGAGACATGAGTTGGACATGAGTGGGGGCCTGGTGGAGGCTGCCCCTGCACTGCTGGGGGGTGGCGGTGGTGGTAGACATGGGTGGGGGCCTGGTGGAGGCTGCCCCTGCACTGCTGGGGGATGGGGGTGATGGGAGACATGGGTGGGGGCCTGGTGGAGGCTGCCCCTGGTGAATGCGGGGTAGGGGTGCAGGGAGACATGAGTTGGACATGAGTGGGGGCCTGGTGGAGGCTGCCCCTGCACTGCTGGGGGGTGGGGGTGATGGGAGACATGAGTGGGGGCCTGGTGGAGGCTGCCCCTGCACTGCTGGAGGGTGGGGGTGATGGGATACATGGGTGGGGGCCTGGTGGAGGCTGCCCCTGCACTGCTGCGGGGTGGGGGTGATGGGAGACATGGGTGGGGGCCTGGTGGAGGCTTCCACTGGTGGCAGGGGGGTGGGGGTGATGGGAGACATGGGTGGGGGCCTCGGGGAGGCTGCCACTGGTGGCTGGGGGGTGGAGGTGCAGGCAGACATGAGTTGGACATGGGTGGGGGCCTGGTGGAGGCTGCCCTGCACTGCTGGGGGGTGGGGGTGATGGGAGACATGAGTGGGGGCCTGGTGGAGGCTGCCCCTGCACTGCTAGGGGGTGGGGGTGATGGGAGACATGAGTGGGGGCCTGGTGGAGGCTGCCCCTGCACTGCTGGGGGGTGGGGGTGATGGGAGACATGGGTGGGGGCCTGGTGGAGGCTGCCCCTGCACTGCTGGGGGGTGGGGGTGATGGGAGACATGGGTGGGGGGCCTGGTGGAGGCTGCCCCTGGTGGCAGGGGTGTGGGGGTGATGGGAGACATGGGTGGGGGCCTGGTGGAGGCTGCTCCTGCACTGCTGGGGGATGATGGGAGACATGGGTGGGGGACTGGTGGAGGCTGCCCCTGGTGGCTGGGGGGTGGGGGTGATGGGAGACATGGGTGGGGGCCTGGTGGAGGCTGCCCCTGCACTGCTGGGGGGTGGGGTGATGGGAGACATGGGTGGGGGTCTGGTGGAGGCTACCCCTGGTGGCTGGGGGGTGGGGGTGATGGGAGACATGAGTGGGGGCCTGGTGGAGGCTGCCCCTGCACTGCTAGGGGGTGGGGGTGATGGGAGACATGAGTGGGGGCCTGGTGGAGGCTGCCCCTGCACTGCTGGGGGGTGGGGGTGATGGGAGACATGAGTGGGGGCCTGGTGGAGGGTGTCCCTGGTGGCTGGGGGGTGGGGGTGATGGGAGACATGAGTGGGTGCCTGGTGGAGGCTGCCCCTGCACTGCTGGGTGGTGGGGGTGATGGGAGACATGAGTGGGGGCCTGGTGGAGGCTGCCCCTGGTGGCTGGGGGGTGGGGGTGCAGGGAGACATGAGTTGGACATGAGTGGGGGCCTGGTGGAGGCTGCCCCTGCACTGCTGGGGGTGGGGGTAATAGGGGACATGAGTGGGGGCCTGGTGGAGGCTGCCCCTGCACTGCTGGGGGATGGGGGTGATGGGAGACATGGGTGGGGGCCTGGTGGAGGCTGACCCTGCACTGCTGGGGGATGGGGGTGATGGGAGACATGGGTGGGGGCCTGGTGGAGGCTGCCCCTGGTGGCAGGGGTGCAGGGGGACATGCGTTGGTGGGCAGTAGTGCAAGGTGACATGTGGGTTGGCTGGGGGGCATGGCCATGGTGGATGGGGTGCCTGCAGGACATGTGCGGGGTAGGCCCCTGTAGTGTGGGCCACCTGCAGGGGCCGTGGAGGGTGCAATTCACGTGTGGTACTCCCCGCGCACCACTGTAATACACGTACCCTGATGGAATTTCGTGTGATACTTCCCGTGCACCCCTGGAATACACGTACCCTGCTGTTTTTGCATGTGATACTTCCCGCGCACCCCTGGAATACACGTGCCCTGATGGGATCGCGTGTGATACTTCCCGCGCACCCCTGAAATACACGTACCCTGCTGTTTTTGCATGTGAAACTTCCCGCGCACCCCTGAAATACACGTACCCTGCTGTTTTTGCGTGGGAATACACATACCCTGATGGAATCGCGTGTGATACTTCCCGCGCACCCCTGAGATACACGTACCCTGCTGCTTTTGCGTGTGATACTTCCCGTGCACCCCTGGAATACACGTACCCTGCTGTTTTTGCGTGTGATACTTCCCGCGCACCCCTGGAATACACGTACCCTGATGGAATTGCGTGTGATACTTCCCACGCACGCCTGAGATACACGTACCCTGCTGCTTTTGCGTGTGATACTTCCCGCACACCCCTGTAATACACGTACCCTGCTGCTTTTGCATGTGTTACTTCCCACGCACTCCTGATGCACACGTACACAGGACAATCGCGTGTGGAACTTCCCGCGAACCACTGAAATACACGTTCCCCGCTTGGCGTTTGCTGTTTGCCAGCCCTGTGAACTGGTCCAGGGTTGGCGCAGCCCTTTGCGATTATTTGCGGATTTTGAAGGCTTTTCCTTGCGCGAGGGCGTTCTTGGGGGCGTAACTGGCGCTGCTGCAGGGTCGCTGCGCCACGCTGCGCCACGGCTGGTTTTGGATGTGAAAATCCATGAATACGCTGTGCGCGGAAATCGATTTTGGCGCACGCGGCTGGCGCAGACATTCGCACGGGCACGCTGTGCGCCAGCCGCGTGCGCCACTTTTGTGCGAATTTCTATGAATTACCCTGTTAGTCTCTTGTTCTGTAATATAAAGGCAATTGTGTGACCTTTCGTCACCATCAACAGTATGTTGCGGGACATGTAAAAGTTCAGCCGGATTTAATACACAACACCTCTGAATTTGAATGTGGGGAGCAAACAAGATCAATTCGTATCTTGTCAATCGTGCAGAAGTGCGGTGTTGCGTTTGAGTTCTATTCAATAAAATATCTACAGAGTGAGGTACCATCAGGGTTAACGCAAGACCCAGGACCATTCCCTCACTCTGTTTTACAGACGCAGCAGCAGCAGCGACAGCTCTCAAACATCTCGGCAAAGCGCATGCAACAAGATCAAGGATGGATGAGAAATAGCCGCACGGCCTATTCTTCCCTCCATGTTCCTGCGTTAACACAGCCGGAGCACATCCATCACGTTCATGCACATACAACAAGAAGGCCTTTTCATAATTTGGAGTTCCTAAAACCGGTGCCGAACACAGCGCGGTTTTGAGCAAATAAAATGCTGTCTGGTGTTCCAAAGTCCATGGAAATGGCAAAAACATGCCCTTCTTTGTCAAAGCAGCATTGGTTTAATCGTTAACGAAAAGTTAGGGATCCACAATCTGCAGTAAGAAGCCATACCTATCAGGGCTCTAACTTCCTTTTGCGTATTTGGGACAGACATGCCAGAAATAGTTTTTATCTGTTCAGGTGTCAACCTTCTTCCCTCCTTTGACAGGAGATAGCCTAAATAGGCGACCTCCTGACAACAATATTGGAATTTCTTGAGTGAAGCTTTGTGGCCATGTTTTGCTAAATGACAAAGCAACAACAAGGTGCCTTCTTTACAGGCACTCAGAATCAGCAGCCAAGAGGAGATCATCTACATACTGTAGTAACGTGCAAGTAGTAGGCAACTCGAGAGTATCGAGTTGCTCTTTCAATGCTCTACTATAAATACTTGGACTCTCAGTGTACCCTTGTGGTCCACGAGTGAATGTGAACGAGCATCCACCTAGGGTAAACGCGAACAAATACCTACTATCCTTATGTATAGGAATACTGAAAAACGCGTTTTTAAGGTCAACAACGCTAAAGTGAGTGGCAGAAGCCAGAATCATAGTTAGTATCGTGGTAACATCGGGTACAATGGGAAATTGAGGAGCCACAGTTTTGTTAATAGCACGAAAATCAATTATAAATCGAAAAGCAATCGCATTATCACCTTTTTATATACTGGCAAAATCGGGCTGTTACACACACTACCTGTAATTTCCTCAATTACTCCACGATGTACAAAATCAGAAACTATACATTTCAAAGCATGTTCGCCTTCAACTGAGATCTTATATTGTGGGATGCGAGGCAATTTTACTCCATGTTTCAGAATAATTTTAACAGGTTCAATTTGAAGAATGCCCACATCATTATCATCAATTGCCCATAAGCATTCCGGAATGTTACTAAATACTGGCGGTAAAGGTCGAGTCAAAAACTGAGAGGCGAGTAATTGCTGAGGTGAAATTGTTAACCGAACTCCGTCCGGGGAGCAATGTATTACTGCATTCAATTCCTTCAACAAATTCAACCCCAGCAAATTCTCCCCACAGTTTGTAGTAAGTAGAAATGGACACTGCTCCGTGAATGGACCCAGTGTTATCGGTACCGGCAAAGAGACCGGACAAACTACAGTTGTGCCTGAAAACCCTACAGAAACGTTGGACTACCTTGACAGGGGAATGTTTGGAACCTGTGAATGATCAATGGAACACTTTTGTGCTCCTGTATCAACTAAAAATAGATGCTTCCTATTTCCCAACACCATCTCAACGTAGGGGCCTTTCTGATGAACGTTGGTTCCAAATCCTGTTTCGGGCAATCCTAACGAAACAGAATGTCATCAAAAGGAAGCTCTTCAGAGAGGTACGCGGCAGGAGGGTAATCAAAAATGTTTCTATTGTCCACATTCGATACTTGTTTATCCTGTGTAGGAGGTTGCTGTGATTCTGGTGCAAACTGACCTCTGCCAGGGCCCCCTGCAACTGGGCGACCTTTGGATCGTCTACCCATGTTCCCAAATGACCTTTGCTGCAAGGTCGGACATTGTGCGTGCCAGTGACCTTCCTGTCGACAATAGGCACACTGGTTAACGGGTACCGGCGCCAGGGACGCACTTCCTTGTGGAATGTATTGACCTCTAAATTGATTACCCCCTCTAGGGTAACGATCTGCTGCAATAGTACTTTTGTTTTCAGGTCACCCTTTCTTTTCTCAAGTTTTTCCTTTTCGTTATTTACACAATTTTCATAATACTGAGCTATGTGCAGTGCTTCTGATTGAGACTTCGCCTGCCAAGCGCTTTCGGAGGACATCATCTGTAACTGGATGTCAGGCAGCAAACCACGTACAAATTTGTCGACAAACAACCTTTTCCCTGACTCTGTTCCTAAGTCTTGTCCACTGAAATCTGAAAATACCTCTTCAAATCGATTGAAGAACTCGGTGGCACGCTCAGTCTTTCCTTGGACACAGGCCGTAAACTTGTCCCAAATGATCCTTTTTTCCGGAACTATAGTTTTTTTATTTTACAATAATCCTATCGGGCAAAGTTAATATCACTTGAGGCGGTCGCTCTCCAGCTGGTCTTTCTCTGTCGAGCCTAACCATGTTATCCCATGTTATCCCATGTTATCCCATGTATCTCCTAACCCAGGTACATCATCTACAGTCCTAATCTGTTTCCATAAATCAACTGGCAGGAGTACGGGAAATAATAAATCAATATCACTTAAGTTAAATACCGATGATTGTAAGACCGACTCTATTTCTTTATAGAACCCCGTCAGATTTTTTCTTATATCAGGAATAGATTGCTTTATGGTGTTCACTTCCTGTCTTGAGAACGGGACGTGAACAAACTGCGATATGTAATGTGCAGGAATGTCCACAGCGACTATTCCTCGTGCAGCATCGGCTGCAATCTCAACTTTCGGGACAAATGTCGGAGGGACCTCTCTCATCGGTAACTGAAAAGGGGGTAGCTCTGAACGCTTACTAAGCAACAGAGGCAAATCAAGCGCTAAGGCAGTCGAAGAAGTATCAATCGAAAAGGCTCTCTTATAAACACTCAACAATTCTGCGGGACAACAAATCTTTCTTTTTACACACTCATTCTGAAGGTATTCTACTATAACCTGAATCACTTTCGTTTGCATTTCTAACATATACTGACCATACATGTCATATACTTCATCTGGAGTTATCGACATATCCAAAATCCATCTTATCGCATCCTTTGTACAAATTCGTGCTCCCTCACCTATCAATTCACGGCGAGCAGAAAACCATTTCTGTAAGAACATAGTACCTAAACTATCATCATCTACTTCTTCATTCTATAACTCTTCCAGCTCCTTCTTATACACAAAAATCCTCTTGACATGCTCATATACTTTCTCCGCAGTATCTCTAGACAACGCTAAGTCGTTCAAATCCCGTAACCCTTGTGGGAGATCTACATCGTTTAATCTATTCCACATTATGCTGAATTGAATTCCTTCAATAAAAACATTTTTCTCAGGAATACCTTTTAAATTTTTGAGTGTGGAAAAAACATCCACTTGTTCACCCTTCTCCATACAATGTTTAGCCCAAGCAATCAATTCATTCTTTTTATCTTGGGACACAGTATTACGAGTCACAACCCTTTATCCCGCTCCCTGGTCTACTGCAAGCAATACGGAATCACTTGGAAGAGGAAGAGTAGGCACATTCTGAATGTCAACAGGTATAGGCAAGGGGGCAGGCAAAGGAGCGGCGGCTGGAGGAACATTGGGAAGAACAGCAGGAAGGACTGGAGGAACTATAGGAGGAGGAATAACAACAGGAAGGGGCAAAGCACCAGGAGGAGCGACTTACGGGGGTGGTGCAGAGGCATCGGGCCTTCGTTCATGCAACCGTTGTATGAAAATCTTTCGAAGGGGAGATTTTCTGAATGCCTAATTGAAACGCTCTGTCCATGTTACTAATTGATTCCAATTGTTTGTTTTGATCATATAACCGTGCCTTTTCGACACTCGTCATATGTCGACGCATATGCTTCTCTCTACTCCTTTGTTGCTGCAAAGCTTCTGTTTTCCAACTGTGCAATGCGTCAAATGCTGCAGGTCTAGCCCTTTTCTTTACCAATACAGACTCTAAATATTCTATACGAGGGATTTCAAAGCTAGCATTGGTTGGCCACCGAAGATTAGAATTATGTCTGGTCTGTCTGTGCCAAATGTCATTAAATGCTATACTACCAAAGCCTTTCTTACAGTACATAGTACGTGCTGGTGACCCCTCCTGTGGTGCGAGATGGCTATCTTCCAAAGATTGTCTGTCGCTGCGGAATAATGCCCTGAAACAGGCAGACAATTTCCCAGGCATATCATAGTTATGGTGTTACCTGGTCAAATAATTGTGCTCGCGAGTAAAATGCGCCAAATTCAAATTGTCAGGGTTAAATTAAGAATTGGGTCACGATTCACCTGACCAAAGGACTGGGAGGCCCGATCGGGTTACTAAGAACAATTCTAAGGACCCACGTGTCTGGTGATTTTGGCAAATTTACCCACCTCGATATATGGACCCTCGTCAAGACGCCGTCTCGGGCTACAGCTCACCGTTCAGGGATCGGATCGTGATGTTCCGTCGAGGAATTAACTTCTCGTCCAGAGGGGCCGTTTTGTTTGCACCGTCCGATCCCGGTCCGTTAGCCGAGCCAACCTTCAACGAGACGAAGTAAATCTTGAGGGTCCCTATTCGGGCGCCATCTGTGGAATCAGAAACATACAATATTAAGGATTTTACACCATGCAAAGAGAAATACACCAACACAGGCTTGTAAAGATTCCCAGAATCTTTATTGCAATACTGTACAGTTTACAAAACAAAGTGCACAAATAGCAGGTTCAATGTGAGCAGTGAACAGGAATTGCTAGATGGACATCAGCGTATTTATACAATTCCTTCATAACGATGTCCAGGCTCCTACAAGTTAATCATGCACTCAGCTAGGGACGCGCCAGGTTCATTCCTAATTTACATATCTCGTGCATGCGGTTTACCTTTTAATACATTTACTAACAAGCACTATTATTCTCTGGGTTTAACTTTACACTTTTTACACATTGCTTTAATGCAGGTCAAACAGATGTTTCACATGACATGTTTTAACAGTGTTATTGTTCTTATATACTTGTAGGTTAACATCACAGATTCAAGTAATGCCCTGATCCCGAGATCAACAAAGGACAAGGTCTACATGACCCTAATATGTAGCCTGCAGGCAGGTTGGATATTAACTCGTCTACAAAGGTCGAAGAGGTTAAGTTAGAACAAGAGAACACAGGTCGGCCATTTTAGGCCACGGGTGACTTTGCACGAATAACTAAAATGGCGGCTTTGACCTAAAATGGAGGCTCGATTAACTTAAGGTTACAACCTTGCAATACAGATTTTCTCGCAGAGCGACTGGGCATAGGCCAACATATACAATGAGTACAAAACAATACTATATCAGTTTTAACAAAAGTCCACCATTTGTCACCTCACGAGGTGGTCACTGGTCGGCGTATGCACACCCGCATATCTCCTTTAAGAAGAGCTTCAGACGCACAAAGGGCAGCAGCGCTGTTAGGTGACAAGTTCAAAGATAGTTTGAACACACTAATGCTGGCAATTAAATGTGTCTCCCAACAAATTGCACCTTCCAGAATTGAGACAGCAGACACACCAGATGTAGCAACCACGATGGTGACATATCCTAAGTGCATGAGTACACAAACACTGCTGCCTCGTGACTTTGTGTGAATTCGCAATTTTGTGCTTAGGTGCAACAACCCTCAGTTCCACCGGCCCTACGCGGTGGTGTTTTGTACTCCTCTCGTGTGAAAGTGTAAAGGGCATACGATATTGGGTCCACCTCTGCAATATCCGCAGGGTACCTCCAGACAGCACATGGGCACTTCTGTTATCTTAAAGGAGTGACAGTAGTACCTGCGCCTGTGCCCTATCTACCTCACCCACCTGTGCATGCACAGCAAGTGGGCAGTGTCACACTCCTCTAACGGGCCAAACCTCAACTGCTAGCTCCGTATTTTTATTTTTTCAGGTGCTCTTTCTCTCTTTCTCTCTCTCTCTCTCTCTCTCTCTCTCTCTCTCTTTCTCTCTCTCTCTCTCTGTAACTCTCTCTCTCCCTCTCTCTATCCCTTTCTCTCTCTGTAAAAGTATGTCTTGTATGTTTCTCTTTTCTCATTTTGTTTCCAATTCAGGAGAGAATATGATGAACCTCACCATTGTAAATAACTGTTTGTTAAGTAGTGATCCGAAGTGTAGATGCACAAATGATAATATACAGGCCTATGCCTATTACTCTGCATATGCATTTATCGTCCTTAATTTCAACAATAACAGAAGATTGTAAGTCAATGTGGCAGTTCCCATATGGCATGAATGTGCATGTGGAGGTTACAAATGCAAAACAAATATCTTCATTATTGATAGGCAGTACATGATTCATTTGTTTTCCTGCCATTTCTTTGTACTGTCACATCAACATATGTTTTCAGATTACAGCCACCATAATCAATGGCACTGTTTTGTAAAGGATGGAGGAGAGGGATTGCAATCAAGTACAGAGCCATGTAAGTGCAGTCCTGTTTGCACAGAATAATCATAAAATATCAAAATCAAAACAAGAATGTAAACCATAGCAAAATAAGCGAGCAAGCCGTTCTGTGTAATGGCAAGCGTGTTTACTATCCTGGAGGAAAAAATAGACAGGGATGCTAGCACACTGGGGAAAGCAAACCAATGGACACTCAGGGGTTAATAGAGTGTTTGCTCAGCCTTCTATTGAACTTGTTGGAATTGGATTCTATTCTGTGACATTTAGGAAGATCATTCTAAAGAGAGCCATGAATGAAAAAATAATACCTCCTTGTCTTCTTTTTGAAACTAGGAACCATCTGGATGTTTTTCTCTGCCGATCTTAGTGGCCTAAGCAAAACAAAAAGCTGATGGCTGAAAGGTTTGGAATTAATCATAACCATGTGCACTGCTTTGGGCAGCCCTTCAGACCATCGTATTTCAGCCTGCCAAGCCATTACAGAAAGGGAAAGACCATATGGAAATCAGGCTTGCCCCCCTCCGCCCAAAAGGAGCAGCCCAGCCCAAACTACTAGGTCACATCCCTTATGCACAAATCCACAGGCATCCCCAGACATGTTTCAACCATGTTGGGTGTCATCACTGAAGAGTAGCTTGGGTTTCTAGGCCCAGCAGGATTGGTACCCATGTCTGTGCATACCCGTCTCACTCTGGGTGACTTAACCAAAGCAAAAAGGAGATGTTTGGAAGGTTTTCAATTAAGCAAAACCATGGGCACAGCTCTGGGCAACCCTCCAGACCATTGTTGTTCAGCCTGCCAAGATATTACAGAAGGGGACCAACCATATGCAAACCAGGCTTGGTTGCACTCCAAAAGGGGCAGGCCAGTGCGATCCCAGTGGCCTCGACAGGCTTATCATGACAGGAAGGTTGTGAGTTATTTAGATCTTTTACCATTACGGCAGTGGTGAGTCAGATTCAGGACTTTCAATAACACTCTCATCTCAAGGGAGAGTCATTGTAAGTAGTTAAGAGCTGAAAGACGTGGTCACAAATACTGAATCTGAAGATCTGACTTGAAGCTCATTTCTGCATGATCTGCAGTTAGTGAAATTGGTCTTTTTACAAATTGAAACGAGAAACGTAATGCAATACTCTATGTTGGATACAAATAACACTCTAGTTAGGTTGTTATGTTGTGCCAAGTTAATGCAAGGCATAATCACGCATAGCAGGTGCTGTTTGCAATGGGCATTTCAGGACAAGTCCTCAATCTTGTGGGATAATGTATTAATGGATCCAAGACCGAGTTTCTTACAGTTGGGTCTTCACAATCGTGAGCATAATTAAATACAGAGTATGTGGGCTTCCATATTGAGCAGAAATTGATTTACACTGCTACTGAAGTTAAAACACTCAGTATTACACATGAACCTTCTCTGAGCTCGGAATCCCACACCAGCAATTTTGTGAGCAAAGCACAATACTATCTGTGATTGCTCTGTTTAATGAAACCTTTCCTTTCTCAGGCAAACTGTATCACCCTGGCTAGAGCAATACTTTTGCTGAGTTTGGAGGATTGTAATGCCATCCTAAGTGGAGCAAATAATGCAGGTACTGAAGAATGATGCAGTTTGTATTGTGAAAAGTATTCCAAGAGGTGACCCAATTTCAGAACATAGAAGAGATCTCCATTGGTTGGCCATTGAAGAGAGGATTTGTTTTAAAATAAACACAATCACCCATAAGTGTTTGTATGGTTCAGCCCCAGCATATCTCTGGGATGGTTTCCAGCTGCAGCAATCATGCAGGGTCACTAGGTCTAGTGACTCTATGCTTCACATTGCCCACATATTAAAAGATCTAAGGGTAGTGGTTGTTCTTTCCTGGTACAGGTAGCCTTGTCATGGAATAAGTTACCAGCTGACCTGATGCTGATTAGAGATCTGCGCTGTTTCCGGAAAATGTCTGGAGACACTACTGTTTAAGGGAGACGAACAATACCGACTCTTGCTCTATTTACCTTTTTCAGTCTTTTGCACCCTGATGCTTGAGGGCTCCGACACATTACAAGAAAATAAATAAATAAATACATAAATAAATACATAAATAATAAACTCTCAGGAGTGAAGGAAATATCCCCTCCCTGAGGACGGGTCTGGATGTAGGCATCCCTGCTGGTGCGGGATGATGCAGTCACAGGATCAGGGACAGGATTACACACAGGCACCTTCGCGGTGGCCTGTGCTTCCTCCTGTCCCTGCCCCTGGACTGCACCACCAGCACCAGTGGAATCCCCCCTCCAGACCCCGTGTGTGTCCCTTCCACGGCCTCCTCCTCAACCAAACCCCCCCACCAACCTGGATGACTCCGTGCCATCTTCCTCCATCAGACCCTGTGGGGTCTCAGCTGCCCCTTCTGCTGCCGAGGAGTCCACCTCCAATCTCCGCCTCTTGGACCTACCCTCGGCAGCTGCGGCCACGGATGCGGCACCAGACTCCTCACTCCCCGATGAGATGACAACATGGGAGGAGGGCCGGGCCTTGCATCTCCGGCTGGCTGAGCGATCACTGTCGCTTTGCTCCACAGCACAGTCTCCGCCCTCTTCATCAGTTGACACTGCAGACAGGGAGAGATAGAGCACAGGCATCAGGGCACTGTACAATGGTCTGACAAACACATGACAGTTGCACATGAGTGGCAGTGTCAACCTTCAGACATGGCATCACACTCCCCAACACACGTCATTTGAACTCACACACATGAGCACATCAACAGGAATGTTGCACCAGGCAGCATCATCCATACACAAACAACAGCATGAGCAGCCGAAGGTGAGCCTCACCTCACATGCAACATGGGGAGTGCAGAACACATGCACACACGCCACCAGACATACATGCATCTGTACATCTCCACCACCTGTCGCAGTGATAAGATCGCCATCCATGTCACATCTGGCAATCAGCCTCCTATATGTCACCATCACATGCATCCATGGTGTATCACAGTTGCACACTTGTCAAATAAACACACATGCACATGTACATAGTGCAGATACATGCAGGTGGAACCATCATCCATGTGTGACACCACAACCATGCCAGTGTACATACACAGAAATGTAAAAATGTGTGCACCCACACCTGCATTTGGCCAGCATGCTTACCAACACATACACCACATGCGGCAGGCTCATTTCCCTGTACATACACATGCATACATGGCCCTACACAGACATATGTACAACCTGCACACTCTTGCCACACCTCAACATGCACAGCGTCCAATCAGTACACATGTACACTTACTGCTCGACTCCAGAAAGGTCTGCCTCTCAAGGACCTGGAGGTGGAGCGCTGGGTGTATACGTTTCAGGACCCTCATCTCGTTGTTGTTGGTTAGGCGGACCCAGCACCCCTTGGAATCCGCTGCCTTCAAGAGGCACCGGGTCTTGTTGAGGGTCCTGGACCTGAAGTCCTCCCAGCACTTCCGGACGTGTTGAATGTTGCTGACTGCCACCCCCACCACATTGATGGCAGTCACAATGTCCATCCAGATCCTCTTCCGTCCTTCATTGTCGGCACGCAAACTTCCAAAGAGGGCATCATACTGCCCCAGGACTTGCTCCACTAGGATACCAACTTCACTGGCACTAAAGCTGGTAGCCCTCTGCCTCTCTGGCTGGGGGTTGCCAGTGGTGCCAGATGGTGTTGTGTCCGACATGGCAACCCCAGAGGCAGGTGTGGGTGGGCAACTGGGTCCTGGTGCTGGGCTGTGGGGCAATGGTATACCAGTCGGGAGTCTTCTGTTCCAGCAGCGGTGGTCACAGCAACTGCACCCGTGCAGATGGCTGACGTGCAGGCACCAAACAGCAGGGCATGTGGGCAGCAGGCAGGCAGCAGCAGATGGCAGGTGGGAGCGTGCTTGGGGCTCTGGGGGGCAGGAAAATGGCCTTCCTGGCAGGAGCGTGGTCTTCCATGTGTTGTTGCATGGCCAGCTTGATACGGAGTGATTTGGCACGTGAAAAAACTGCACATCTGCGTGTAATTTGAGGAAAGGCCCTTAGCGTGTAAGCGCGTGTGTGACGTCATGCGCAAGGCCGTTTCCCTCGACACGGGTGGATGTTGATTGTACATGTGCAAAAACTGCACGTCTGGGTGTCACTGCGTGCAATTGGAGGAAAGGGCCTTAGCGCGTACGCACATAAATGACTTTGGACGTGTGGGCTGGCTTAAAAGGTACGTGTAGGATGCCATTTTCTTGTACGTGCTTTTTGTGGAGAGCGAGCGGGTGATTATTTTACTTCTTGGTGGTTCACACGCGATAACTTCACAACGGTTCCAGTTCGTACTCCCTGTTTACTCAGACAGCGTTCAATTCTTCTTTTGGCGGGGGTGTTGCCAACGTGCACACGCGTGTCTTTTTCACTTTCTTTTTCCAGGCAGACGGTGAGTCGTGCACGTATTTTCCAACTGTGGTTGCCCCCCGTGTGTTGCGTACGCATTCAGAGGACATTGTAGGCTGCGTGTACCACGCGTACGCTTATTTTTGTGTTTCTGGGTGCCACAGCGTAGTGTGGGTACATTTTTCCATGCACGTGGTCTACCAGGGGTTGCGTGCACGTTAAATATTGTTTTCAGGGTGCCTGTACGTTGTGTGACCCATGATCTTCCCCCAGGGGTCACAGACAACCTTGCTAGAGCACTAGGGTACGAATTCCATCTAGTACCCTGCCCCTTTCACCCCAAGTGCCCAGGAGAATTGTTTACTGCAAGTCCCATACGCACAACAACATCAGTGCCATGGTTGGGAGGTGACCAAGCAGTAAGGGAGGCAAAGGTGGCCGACCTCAAAGAGGTGGGCGTGGTAGGGGAGGTGGCCAGGATGTGCAGGATGGCCCAAGAGGCCAGTGTGTGGAGGACCAATTAGGGACACCTATGCCCCCCCCCAATGGTTCGGGGAGATGTAGCTGACACCATCCCAGCTCAGCCCATGTTAAACCGGCCCATATTGTCAAAAGAACCGGCACAGGATGACTCCCAGGCTGACTTCCATGTCACCAAGTCTAAGCCACGTGCGGCGGTGAAAGTTACTGTCACCAGGACACGTGGATATGGGGAAGCAAAGCCATCTGCTGCCCCAAGTAGCCAGGGTGAGGAGGCTGCAGGGGCAGCTGCAGCTCAAACCACCCCAGCTCTGAGTGTCCCAGCCGGGACAGTGTCGGTCCAAGTCCATCACACCGAGGTTAGTCCTACCAACATTACCCAGCAGCCAATGCCAGCAGTGAGACCTTTGGTCATCGTGCCTTTGGCATCTTCCAGTGCACAGTCCACCTACGCTTCTGCCCCTACCAACCAGAGTGGCGTAAGCCACTCAGGGTCCATACCACCTTCAAAGAGGAAGAAGGGTGCTCTTGCAGTACAGGCTGGGACCCCAGACACGGCTACCCACTCCGGCACATCAAGGAAGCCTAGTTTCAATGATGCAGAACTAGATACACTTGTGGGCTATGTGTCGGCCCATGGCCTTGAAATGGTGGTCACTGCATGGTGCAAGACTACGACTGCTCAACGTAGGGCTCACTGGCAGACCATCGTGGACCACATTAATTCCCTTGGATTTGTGAAGCGCACAGCTGATGATTGCTCTAAGTGCTGGAATGACCTGAAACGCAGAGCAAAGAACAAGCTGGCTTCAAATCATGCCTCTACTCTGATGACTGGTGGTGGGTCTCCACCAGAGGAGGAACAACTCATTAAACATGAGTCTGTCGCTGGAACATTCATCACAGAGGATCAGATCCAAGGCATGGGAGACCTACCAGATCTTGAAGCAATTTCCGGTGAGTGATCATGCATGTGTGTGCAATCCACGTGTATGTTGCTTGGGTGATGTGTTCTGATTGAGTGCCAGGTGAGGCTGTCTAGTCATGACTGCTATGGGTCACCCATTTGGTCCCTCAAAACCATTCCCTGGCCTTGTGTTTCCGTTTCACAGAATCCCTTCTGACCACAGTTCACTTTTTGCACATGATTAATCCACTTGGCCTTCAGCTGTCCTCTTGCCACAACATTGTTCATACTGTTTTCCTCTTCATTCAGCCTGATTGATGAAATGATTAGTATATTTACCAGACATTTTTGTGGCCTTCTGTCCCAAATGTGACAGACTTCTGTCATAGATTATACCACACAATGGCCCACATTTCTTGACTTATTAGGGGAAGGATTTCTACAATCAGGCTTATTGAGTAATGTGCACCTACACATGGCCTGCACACTATCATTTTGGGGCCCTGTTTGAATGTGGAACATGAAATTTGTATCCTTTCATGTCGATGTGACCAACCATTGATGTATCTATGTGTCTGCCATCACTGCATCAGTGAACACTGGCTTTGTTGCAGCAACATGCATGCTCTCTCACTCTTTTTTACATGTTTTATTTCATGATGTCCATCTCACATGGATGGGTGACAGTACTTATTTGCTACCATGTGGGTGTCCTTGTCAAATCTTCCATGGCTATGGTATGTGTCATCTGTGTGCTGGCATGTGTCATGTATGTGGATTGTCCATGCCACTCACAGGCTAATGTTTGATTCCAGTGCTATCTAGCATGCAGCACATGTGTTGGTTTTCCATCTTGCAGTCATCAGTGTGTGTTTTTGCCTCCCCTTCCAACTCATTGACAGTGCATGCATGCCAGAGTTATTGTCATGTGGGACATGTGTCATTTATGTACTGGATCTCTGCCTCGTCATGCCTATGTGTGTGTGCTATGGTGCTTATGCCTGTTTCCATTTTTTATCTTTCATGTTTTTGCAGATGATGAGGCACTTGATGCTGTTGAGGAGGAGGAGATGGGGCAGACCCAGGAGGACTCACAGCCACAACCGGGCACCAGTGTAGGATGTGGGGTGGTGGTGGGTGAAAACCCATTATTCCTACAGACCATACTGCCCACGGGTGTCTCTGGGTACACCTCCGGAGACCTCTATGAATCAGGTGCTGATTCAGACATTGTGACATATGTGCCGTCGCAGGTGAGTGTTTCTGGCAGGGATGCTGTTCCGTCCAACCCACCTGCACCGGGGGTAGACCCGTCTATGGGGATTTCAGTGTTGGAAAGTCTGCCTGTGGGGGTTACGGATGCAGGGTCACATTCCACAATATTTGCTCCTGTTCCTGGGCCAGCAGATCAAAGGAGGAATGCAGTCCTGCAGCCTCAGGCAGTGCCATCACAGCAAGGTGAACATCACCATACCCCAACCAGGTGTGGTGCCCGCCAACGCGGTGGCTGTGCGCCCCCAGGCAATACTGTGTGGGAGAACTCCATCTACACTATAGCAGCACAACAGGGGGCATTGTGTGAAATGATGGCTCATGCAATGGATAGGGTGGCCACTTCCATTCTCCCCCCTGAAAGGCATGTGGAGCTCCTGCAGCAGGCAACAGACTCCATTTGCTACTCACACAGGGAGGACTTGTTGGTTTCCGACAGGGACCGACGGGCTGGACTGGAGACTCTGCACACAGCCATATTTGTAGAGTCACAGGCCCACAGGGAAGCCCTCAGGTTAGAACACAGGTCCCTCAGAGATACTCTGGGTGAACTTGAGGTGTCCCGGAGTACAAGGGCAGAACAGCAGCTGGATCAGCTAACACGTACACTCTCAGCTAAGCTCCAGGCAACCTGTCAGGAGATCCGGGCATCATGCGAGGCCATGCAGGCAGAAATGTGTGCTACCCGTGAGGTGCTGCATGGGGATCCCCTTACCATCATCCTGCAGAACCAAACCTTTCAGACCTGCATGCTTGCTGCCATGGAGGAGCATGCCAGGGCTTTGTGTGGTCTGCCTCCCATATCACAGCTACCTTCTGATGTACCACCACAGGGTGATGACAGCGACAGCAGTTCTCCCACTGTAGCGTAGCCATGCAGGCCATGAGCCCATGGAGGTATTTTTGTTTTTTCTCAACATCCACGCATGTGGGTGTTGGGGTACACCCTGTACCTCGTCCCTCCTGGGTGGCATCCCCCACCCCCTAGTCCACACATGGCCATTTTTGATTTTTTTTTTTTTTTAGCAGTGTGGTGCTTTGTGTGGCTCTCATAGGCATCCACTGTGTATTCCAGCTGGGCACATGCAGGCTTGTCCTGTCTTTGGGTTAGATGCTTGGGTTCCTGACACACACATCCCTCCTGCTTCCCCTTTCCATGGGCTTGCAAAGGGTGTGGCCAAGCGACAGTAACTTACACAGTGACATTGGGCTCCCATAAATTGTGTGGACAGTCTGTAGTCAAAACTGTGTATACATCCCTACTGAGTATTGTTGGAAATCTCCACTGCATGGTGGATTTAAGTATGGTTCTACATCCATGACTTTTTCCTTATATACATGTACCTTCATCATGTCTTAACAAGCCCGTCTACTTTGCAGATGCAGTTCATGTTGTATGCAGTACACTGAAACATTTGCCCACCACCAACACTCAGCAGTTGTAAGGGGTCGATGTGCTACCTTAGTGAGGTTGCGACACTTGCACTAGTTTGATTTTTAAGTCTCATATATTGCCACTGTCTGAACATGTACTGATGTTTTCTCTTGCTGGTAAGTATTTGTTCATGTGTGTTGTTTTTTTATTCATTATTGAGAGCAAATTGTCTGTGGCCTGTTTCCATTTGGGACAGTGCACTTTGTGACACTTGTGTCATGTGTTGTGCATTCATTTGGTTGCTTTGACATTGCAAGCCATGCCATGGTGTGTTGGGGAGGTGTTGGGTGACATTCCACTATTTTGATGTGGTATTTTGCAAGGGGGTAGTCCTTCATGCTGCATAAATTTGTGCCTTTTTGTGACACAGCATTGGGTGTCTTTGAGTAGCTAGGGATGCACACAATGAAGCACTTCCAGGTGAACAATGTCAGGCTGGTATGGTTGTTTGTTTGTTTGTTTGTTTATTTATTTGTGGTGCGCGCCGGACCCTCGAGTAGCAGGGCGCATAAGACAAGGCAGCTTACAACTTGGATGCAGAAAAGGTTATGGTTACAACATATGACAGAAAACAGGAAATTCTTGGCTCCACAGGGTGAGGCATGTGCAATACAGGAAAAACACAGCCACGCATTCAATATATAGCTAACGTTGCCTAGTAACAGGTCAGTCTATGACAGGTGAAATGCTGTAGTGGTGGGTGGGAGAGTACCCGTTATATGGCATTTTCGGTAAGCCATTTTATAGTGTTTGTTCTGAATTTGTTGAATGTTAGGTCAGATCTAAGTGCCTGGGGTAGGGAGTTCCACAAAAGAGCTGCCTTGACAGGGAAGCTGGAACCTCCGATAGTGGTTAGCTTAAATCTGGGCACTAAAAGGGAGTTGGGGCTGACTGTTCTAGTGAGTCTAGTAGGGTTTTTTCTAGTAAATCATTCTATGAGGTGGTAGGGGGCTTTGTTAAGGCACTTATGGATGAGGGATGCAGCTTTAAGGTTGATTTTTTCATGGGTAGAGCGCCATTTGTGTTTGCGTCTTATTTCAGAAATATGTGCTCTTCTCGGGATGCTTATGGCCGCTCTAAGTGCATTGTTCTGGAGCACTTGTATTCTGTTGATTATTTGTTTGGAAGTCCCTATAAAGAGAGAGTTGCAATAGTCTAATTTTGATAAGATGCGGGCTCTAGCTAGGATAAGACAGCTGTCTTCTGATAGGAATTGTTTGCCGGCTCGTATTAATTTGCATGTATAGGCCGTGGATGAGGCCAGTGAATTCACCTGTTTGGTAAAGGAGAGAGTCGAGTCAAGGTAAAAACCTAGCGTGTTTACTTCTTTAGCGACCTTAATAGTGTTCCAATCGATGATGAATGCAGAATAGTTTCGGTTGAGTTTAGAGATGCGGGCTGCAGAGCCCAGCATGATAAGCTCTGTTTTGTCATCGTTCAAGCAGAGGCCGTGGTTGGCCATCCATGGTTGAACGATGCTATAGACTCTGTTCACCAAAGCCAGATCTTCCCCATAATCCCCGGTAAGTGGTAGGAGAATCTGGGTATCATCCGCATAGTTAGTGTAGTTGTAGGTGATACCCAGATTGTCAAGATTGTCAAAGAGTGGCTTGGTGAAGATTTTGTAAAGTGTTTGCGAGACGCAGGATCCCTGGGGCACTTCGCAGGTGATGGGTATCGGGTCTGCTGCCGCTGAAGGGGAGAATACCCTCATGGTCCTGTCACTGAGGAATGATTGTAGTCAGACTATGTCCTCCCCTGAGAAGTGGGCCGCCGAGTCCAGGTGATTGCACAGGATTTTGTGGTCCACCAGGTCAAAGGCGGCTGAGAGGTCTAGTAAGAGGAGGAGAGCTACATTGCCCTCGTCTCTGAGTGAGTCTATTTGGGCCTTCAAATCAATAAGGGCAGTCTCTGTGCCATGTAAAGGTCGGAAGCCGGATTGGCGGACACCAAGGAGCTGGTGCACCTCAAGGAAATTCTGAATTTGGGTGTAAGCTACCTTGTCTAGTATTTTTAGTAAGAAGGGCACCGTGGTGATGGGCCTGTAGTTTGTGGGAATGTTGGGGTCCAGTGTTTGTTTTTTCAGTAGGGGGAGTACCCAGGATTCCTTTAGGTTATGTGGAATGGTGCCTGAGCTAAAGGAGGCATTGAAGAGTTGTGTGATAAAGGGAGCTAGATCTCTAGGAGCGTCCTTGATCAATTGTGCTGGGCATTGGTCTCCTTTGCAATTGGATGGTTTGAGAGCCAGAATAGTTTTCTCTACTTCAGTTACTGAGACCTTAGAGAAGCTGAATTGGGTACATTCATTGGTTTTGGGTGTAAGGATTTTGTCCCTGGCGGTTTGGGTTTTGGCTGGTAATGAGGCTTTCTTTAGGGCAATTTTGGATTGGAGGTTGGATACTTTGGTGGTGAGAGCCAGCTGCATGTCTGTGAATCATGCTGGAATTGGCTTGGGTAATCCTATTGTTATATGTTTCTTGTTTGGCCAAGATGATGTCCTTTTTGTATTGCTTAGAGAGGTTTGTTAGATTGGATTTGTTTTCAGCGGTAGGATGCAAGTTCCATATTGTTTGTCATTTTCTTTTTTGTAGTCTTAGGTTTTTTTATGTGGGGAGTAAACCAGACGTTTAGGTGCTTTCTAGATTTACTATTCCTTTGTTTAAGTGGAACAACGCTGTCAAGAGCGATGGTCATGGCATTATTGAATTCCTCCACTAGAAGGTTTGGATCAGTGTATTCTGGTAAAGAGTTGAGTTTAGGTAGGATATGGGCAAGATATTCTCTGCCGTGATATTTTTCTTATTTCTAGTTAGAGTGGGTATGGCTGGGGGGGGTGTAGGAGCTATGGGTCTTTTAGTGTTGATAGTGAAAGAGATTAGATGGTGGTCCGTCCATATTTGGGGGTAATGGCTATTATGGAGGGGTTACAGTTGTGACTGGCGATCCAATCAAGAGTTCTCCCTTTGGCATGGGTGGGAGTATTCAACTTCTGCGTGAAACCTAGTTCAGCTAAGGTGTTGGCTACGGCGGTGGCCTGGTGATCATTGATATCATTGTAACCTAAGTTGAAGTCTCCTAGCACTAACGTTTGTGAGGAGTTTTTTAACTTCTCAGAGATAACAGTTGTGATATCTTCGTTAAAGGAGCTGCTAGGGCCTGGGGGTCTGTAGAGGAGATGGATGTTTAATGTTTGCGAATTGGCAATGGGTAATTTGATGGAAAGAAACTCACAAGATTTAAGGTTGGTTGTGGAGGTGATTCTCATGGATAGATTAGTTTTGGCGATAATCGCTATTCCTCCACCACGTGCATCTGGTCTGTCAGCTCTGAGGATCGTATAATTGTCTGGGACTGCTAGAGTAAGTGCAGGACCTGCTGCATCGTGGAGCCACGATTCCGTAATGGCGATGAAGTCAAGGTCATCTTCCCGGATAACGTCCGCTATATCTGTAGCATGAGCGACTAACGATCTTGCATTAATTAGGGCATCTTTTAGGTCTGGTTCTGGTGGTACTACAGGCGGCAGTTTGGCAGTAGGCTTATTTCTTTTAGGATGAGGTTTATGGCTGGGGGGGCCGATAGTTTCTAGAGGTAGAGGTAGTTTCGGACGAAGGTGGTCCAGGTTGATGTTGTATTTATTAAAAGGTTTGAATATTTTGGGAAGTCGAGCCCGGAGTCTATGGTTCCTTTGTGCTAAGATGCAAGGGGTTGTGAGTATTGACTGTATGTGGACTCCTGGGTCCTCGAAAGGCTGGAAGGTTAGCATGGTGATGTAGGCAGTGGTAATGAGTATAATGATCAGATTTGAGAGTGATACTCGGAGGGCTAGGTTAGGCATGTAAGAGTACATAGTGTTACTCCTGGCTAGGCTGGGGCCTGTTGTTCCCTGCATTGATCGAGTATTAGCAATGGCAGGGTAGGCTATGTGTACGGAGGACGGACTGGATGCAGCAATTAGATGCTAGGCAAAGTAGGCTAGGAACAACCATCAAGTAGTAAGCTCAGATAATAGGGTAGATGTGACAGTTGACTGTCCCTTTTGTCATCATCATTGATTGTGAGCTGGTATGTGCCAGGCCTGTGTGCACTCCGCAGGGGTGGGATTTTAGGTGAAGTAATTTGCCACAAGCTGGGCCTGGGCTGCCTCACCACATGCCCTTTCACCTCCCATGCGCAGCGGCCATGCATGTGGTTAGGGATGTGGGGGCACCACCATGTCCACTGGCACGCCCCGCCGGGTTTCAACGTTATGCAGGACACATGCTGCCACTTTGATCCTGCACACTACTGGGGGCGCATATAGCAGCTGCCCACCACAGCAGTCAAGGGAGCGAAAGCGTGACCTGAGCACTCCGAATGTGCGCTCCACTATGCCCCGGGTTGCAATATGGGCTGTGGTGTATCTTACCTCAGGTGGTGTGGTTGGGTTCCGAATTGGCGTCGGACAACAGCCTGCCTTTCTGCAGGTGTTCTGGGCATGTATATGAGCCTGCAGACTGAGGGGAGTGCAGTCATGATTGCCAACACCTGGTGTAGGCAGTGTGACTGCATGGACTGTGACACACCCCCCACTATGGCACTTGTCCGCTGAAATGAACCAGTAGCCAAGAAGTGCAGTATATTGAGCACCTTTTCCAAGGCGCTCAGTGCTTGCTAGCACAGGGTGGGTGATGTGAGGTCATCCTCCCACTACCTCACTAGGTCTAGGATTATGTGTGGTGGAAACCTGTACCTCCCATTCACCTGGTCATCAGGCATCCCAAAAAGGCTGGTCCTGGGTAAAAAAATGTGGGGCCTAGCGATCCTCCTCCTGCGGTGTCCCACGACCACCGCTGCGAGGAATGGTATATCCATCGTAGAGTCTGAACTTGTTTGTTGTTTGCGCGCACTTTTATGCTGCGCGGGGCCGCTTACGCCTGCTCCTGCTGGTGTAGGTGTTTCTGGATTAGCGCGTCTTTTTGGCGCACACCTTTCCCCTATTCGATTCCATGAATACGTGTTGATAGCGCGTGTGTGTGCATTGCAAGCATTTACCTCCTGTACTTCCCCCGTAACGCCCAAATTTTCACGCGTTGTTCCCCATTGCGCGTGTTACGCCCCGTGTTCCGCCCACTTTTCTTTTGTGCGCTACACTATGTGCACTTTCCCTGTGCACGTAGCGCACACTGTTTAGTGACGTGTGGGCCCGCATTCGCCATCCACGGATTTTACTTGTGCAGCGCATTCCATGTGCGCTGCGATTTTCATGCTTATGCTCCCCTTTTCGTCGCACATTTATTCCATGAATTAGCCTGTTAGTATTTAGGAATTTCTTATGCATGTTCACTTCTATATCAAACCTTGTATCTTCTCTTTTTTGTAGGTGCATAGGTCTGTTACATGTAAGTTACATGTAACTTTGCATAGCCTCAAGAAGTCTATTGAAACAATTGATTGGAGAGGGAGTTATACTCCCTGGTTGGAAAGCCTGCAAGGAATCAAGAACACTATCCTTTAAAGCTCTGAAGGTAATTATCAGGGGTGTGATCAGGCACTTTGTGATAATGTGTTTCCATAAACAGGGCCAGTTGATTATCTGCACATGGGACCAGGGTATGAAAGTTAATCATGTCATCATGAGTGGGATATAGATTGGCATAATATTGTCTAGGGCATGTCAATTCCTGTGGGTAGAAGTATTGGCCATAGAGAAGCCCAGATTGAACATGATACAACTGATTTGAAAGTCTGTAGTGTATCCTAGAGGGTCCAGCCAGAAGTTATAACTCCTAGTATAAGAATCTTATCAGAAGTGGCCAACATTCCAATCATGAGATTCGACCTGGACTGTAGAAAGGAATGGTTCTGCCATGGGGATTTTTAGTTCACTACAAAACAGAGTGATGAAAGGTGCACCATTATGCACTTGCAGATTAAAAAGCCCAAGGAATCATTGAGAGTAGTGGAGATGCACATGTCCCAATAATTATTGGGCTAGATAAGGGCAACCGTGTTTCTATGTATGCTTTGCATTTTGCATTTCAAACACTATTGCAATCACATAGGAGTGGAGCAATCTGCAAACCAGGACTCGGAGACACCTAGGAGGCCAATCTGGTTCATAGCACTTTGAATGCTGGCATCATTTTCTGTGGCAGATTTAGTGTGCATGGTTCCTATCTTTACAACTTTATCAGGAGATTGAGCTATAATAGGGATCTCAAGAGATGGAATTGAGTTTGTTCCAGGGTTGTTGTTGCATCCAGGAGACACAGAGAAGGTCAAGTGTTATGAGTTGGACATGGCTGCAGTGGGCTAAGACCCTTGTGAGTTGATGACCCTTGGAAGGGCTGGACACTGGTGGTTTAAGAGATTTAGCTGCCTGACCCTGCTGTTCATTTTACCTGTAGAATGACGGCTTCAAATTGGAAGGGAATTATTTCTCCTAATCAGGACTCAGGGTCAGGTGGTTTACTCTGGTTTGGGACCCAAAGTACGGCTGTGACCACACTTTACATTTTTGAGATGCTAACTTCCTGGAATTGAAGTGTAGAGTGCTTGGCTTTGAATATAATAGTACTGAACACTTAATTGTGGGGATAAGAGTGTGATTCAATTTGTGGAGATAATGTATGAAAAGTAATATGGCCATGTCCCATTCTAATGAAATTAGTTGGCCAGTAACTTTCTGGCAAAGAGCAGGCAGAATGTTCACATAATGTTTATACTTTGAGTATGGTAAGATGGTAGCAGTGCGTTTAAAGAAGAAAAATTTGGTAATAATTTGTTATTTACTAAGAGCCATGGTGATGCAAAAGCTGTACAAGTCACCTGTTGAAGGACTTAAACCAGCTAAATGTGTAAGTAGTAGGCAAGGTGCAGTATTAATGTGAGAACGCAGAAAGGATAAGTAATCTGAGAAGACACTGGCAGCAATATTATGAAAGAGCAACTCCATTTTTTTGCATGTTCGCACAACAAAGACAAGGAGAGGGAAGCACTTGTACCATAGGAATACAGCCTCAATGGCATGGCACAACAATGATGGACTTGAACAGCCGTGATTAGTATGACTATAATAACAGTTTAGATTAAATGCAACACAATGTCTGAGACCAGCTGTTCAGGATGGAGGGTAAGCAGGCGCAGAGGATAGGAGATGCAATTGTGACAAAGGGGAAAGACACTTCAAGTGCAAGCTGAGACCAAAAGGATGCTTTTGCCAGCCAAGTTAGACTGGCTAATGGGGTTCACATTAAGCTTCAAGTCTACAACTATATCAAAATAGAGGGCCTTAGCATAGAGGGTTCCTCTCATAGGTACCCCAATAGAATAGAATGTGGATGGGTCGGAACACTGAGGAGGGTGAAAAGAGTGAGAAATCTTATCATGCAAATAGAGAAACAAAGATATTGAGACTGAGGCAGCAACAAAAAAGGTGAGCTGAGATAATGGAATCTAGGAGACAGGAGAGCAGCACCTGCAATTTCAAAAGAGAGGAACAGTCACTGTTGTGATGCATGTCGGAAGGAGTCTATCATTCAGTTTGGGTTTATTGATCTAAAACATTTGACCTAATCACATTTGATTTAATTTATTTCACCTTTATTTTGGTCTAAAATGTGGGGGGACCCCCCACAACACCCACCCACTTCCTCACAACCTGATCTATACCCTTACCCACCCCATATCTATTTAATTAAATTTGACCAAAAAAAGGTCAAACAAATTCGATCAAATGTTTAGGTCAAAGGTTTTTAGGTCAATTATGCTAATACCTATCATTCAGGTTGCATGGTTGACTGAGGGGTGAAGAGTATAGCCCAGGTGAAAAGGATAAGAGTCAATATCCTTTCCCAGCTCAGAATTAATGGATCACTATAGCAACTGGGATACCTGTGGGGGTCATGAAAATGTGTTAGGCTCTGCGGGTTTGTGAGGACCAGTGTTCTGGCTTTACCACTGCTGTTCTTTGCTCATAATTTCACCAACATGAAATAGAAGTGCTGATTCTCATTCAAAAGTATCCACACTCTCACCTTCCAGTGTTTCCTGGTCTGACCATGGGGCCTGCTGAACCAATGGTTGAAGGTGGCAACTAAAGACCCAGCGTGTAGTGGAAATGGAGTGGGCTACACAAGGTCACCTATTTCTGTTGTAACATGGGGTGATGATCAGTGTCCTGGTCTCCTCAGTGCTCTGAAAATGCCAAGGATTTAAGACAAATGAAATGGAAGTGTTGATTCCCATTCAAAAAACACCCTTAGCTTGATCACGTAAGCCTGTTGAACCAAACGGTCAAGATGGCTAACAGGAAGGCCCAGGTGGAAGTGGAAGTGGGTTGCGATATACATTGCAAACTGATTCTCTTACATCATGGAATGAAGGCCAGTGTTCTGACATTCTCACAGCTCCTAAATGCTCAGGATTGTGGCCAAATGAAATGGAATTGAAAATCCCAGTTCCAAAGCTTTATCACTCTCACCTTTCTGCATTGCTGGGCCTGACAATATGGTCCTTCTTAACCAATGGTTGACAACAGCACACAGGAAGTCATCTGATGATGCATTAAACATGAGTGCATATGTACAGATTCATACAAACTCAAGATGTGTATGTGAGTCTTTGGATGTGAGGATAAAGTGGCTGCAACCTTATACAACCTTATACATTACATTTGTTTTCCAAACAAAACTGAAGATAGTGCTTCCTTTCTCTGTGCAGAATTTTAACTGGGTCACTAGGTAAAGATAGTTATGCACAAGCTCCCTTTCCAGTGCACCAACATTCTAAGACAATTAAATATGTATGTATGTATGTATGATATCAGAATTATTCAGACGTTTATACTTGTTGGGCAACGAAATGCAGTTATTTTCCAGCCTAGCTAAATTGCTATGGTAATCCTGTGTTTGGTATATGTAAATGCCATTGTTGATGATCAACTGCATATTGTATATGTTATATCACAGAGAATATGGAGATTAGTAGCTCCTTACCATGGTTATTGAGGCGAGAGCAAGATGTAATATTTGCCTAGTTGGGATAGATTCAGAGGTTACTTGCTTCTTGACTGTTCTCCTCGAAACTGTCTTCCGGGATTATCTTTGCAACTGTACATGGACAGGATTGTCTATTTGTGTTGAGTTTTGGCACATGATATAATATGATACAGCATTTATCACGCGCCTATACCCAACAGTTTCAAGGCGTGAAATCATCATGCATCATCATGCATGGTATACTGAATGAAAGCAAGGGTGATAACAATAGATTTCTTCTTTGGAGAGACCGTGACAGTTCTTTCAGCCGATTGGTTAATATGCATTATGCCTGGGGAAATTCAGCTCCACCTTTGAGGCTAAGGAATCCCAGTCCAACATATTATCTCACCATGTTTACCAAAGGAAAGAAGCATATCCCATCTCAAACAGTGATACAATGATGTTCTTCAAATGTGCCCGGAATACTGATTGCTGAAAGTAAAACATACACCCGAATCCAAAAAGATCTTGTAAGCAGCCTTATCTAGAAATAGAGACCCCCCTGCATTACCATGAGTTGGTGCTGTGCTGTCTTTCACGTTATGTGCTATTAGGCATAGGAAACTTTATATGAAGACGTGACAGTACCTTGTCAGACCATCCATAGATGAAAGAGCGGCAGTGTAAGCCTTCTAGGACGTGCAGCATAGGATGGCAATGATGTGTGAAATATAATTGTGTCTTCAATGTACAGTCTATCCTTGAGCTTACCCCTAATTGTTCATTTCCTCCACATTTTGCCACATTGTACCACTGACTGACCTTTACCAAACCCATCCAACTGGTTTGGAATGTGAGTACATCATTGCCCGCCATTGGTACATATTGCACTATTATTATCTATGGCAGAATATCTAGTTTTCTCCATCACGTACAGGCACTTCTAAAGGTAACTGTAACGTTGTCAACTGTATAACTTTTCATAATTCTTATACATCTTTTCCAAAGTTCAAAATGTTTGAATTGCATAACAGCTGAACAATATATTATCTATATTTGGGCTTCTCCTATTCATTTTAGAATGTTGAACGTTAAAGGTCTTGTTGACTACTGTCTTAAAGAAACATGTTTGTCTCCAATCCTGCTAACTTTAGCAAATTGTTATTTTGTTACTTCTTTATTCTGTAATCTGTTATTGTCTTCACTTGCATTCATCCTTCAAACAACAATCTTTGTCTGCTGGCACAAATCACTGCAAGAGACAGTTCTCGGAAAATATGCTCAATTTAAGCATGCACAAGTCAAACCATTTTGAATGTTTCAAATGACATTACCAACATACTAAAATTTGAAGACAATTAACACAATCTTGTTGACAAACAATTACCTGAATGAATTTTGTGCCTGCAACAAAAACCTGTGGGGATATTTCAACACATATTCTACATTTAAGTATACTCAGAATCCTTATTTGAACTTTTAGTAAAATAAGTCAACCAGGCCATCATGGATCACTATGTGTGAGGTATTTACCTGGAACGATTACAGTGACATATGTTTTCATTTTGTTTATTTTCATGCTGTTCATGGAATTATTTGCAAAATCAGAGACCTGCCACTGGTATGCGGCAAAGAGCTGTACACAACACAAATATGAGCTTTAAAATGAAAGACTGCATGTAATGCAATTCATACATTTACACAAAAACAATGTTCACAGAATACTCGAGAACAAAGACATTTCCTAAACTTGTGAAGAAAGGAGAAAAGGAGAAAACATCAAAAATCTGGTGGTCCGCAAGATACCGGCAAAATGTTACAAAACATGACTGCAGCTCCTGAAAGAATTCGTGGGAAATGTTCTGAAAGTTCAAGGTGTCATAAAGGCCATGATAAATTCCCTTGTATTATCATGAATCTCTGCGAAATGTGTGATCCTCATTGATGATATTATAATTGGAGTTGATTTGTTTTATATGTATGGTAAACAAATTACATATGACGTATTTAAAATCATTATGGAAATGTGATCTTTATAATTAGAAAGTGCCACTATTCAAGCTCAGTACAATTTCACAAGATGTGTTACGATGTGTGGATTATATTACACATACCAAAATATATTTTTGTTTGTATTTAGACACTTGTAAACTATCTCTAAAAATAATTAAAATATATTGGGCCTCATTACAACCCTGCTGGTCCTCTAACAATGGTGCGGGTAGGCTTACCGGCACCGTTGTTACTGGATCGGCAGAGTACAAGTTTGCGGACCACGTGCCTTTCCGCCCGCCAGGTCTGACCTGGCGGGCGGGACGGCACCCGCTCACAGACTTTGATGGTAGCACCGGCACCTTTATGAATGGTGCTGGTGCTACCGTCCTCCCCATTCCCATTGAGTCCAATGGGACTCGAATGGGAATGGGGAGTTCCTTTTTCCGGCACCTGGCTTCAAAGACCGCCGGGTATGTAATGTCCTGATGATTCCCCATTGCCAGGCACGTGAAAAAACAAGACTCCGGTGGCAGCCGTGACGTTTTTACCGGCACGGCTACCGTCAGGGTCGTAATGATGTCCATTGTCTGTAAAAGAATAGTGCCATCACATTTAATACAATTGTAAAGACATATTCAAATGTACAGGAGTCTCAATCATGTAATGCATTGCAATAAATTGTAATACATCAACCCACATATTGTAGAAACGTTTATGCTGTGTTTCATAGACCTTTATTTTCGACATACATTTATTGGTCAAAATAAAAAAAGGTGCAACCTGGGGTACAATTTTATTATTTTAAACATGTTGTTTATGTTTCTTAAAATGTTCACAATACTGTTTAGTTGTTCTACACAATAGAATTATTTACTTTTTGGAAGATTAAAAAAATGAGACTTTACAAAATGTCTCAGTTGAACCGTTTTTTTTAATCTCTCAAAAAATGTAATACTTCGCCAGAATCAAACCCCTCTACAAATTGGGGTAGTTTCACATTTTGCCAGAAGAAGTTATTTCATCCCTGCTTCTGAGTAAGGTTTGCTACTTGATATCTAAATTTTCTTGGAGCCAGTGAAGCTTGTCCAGCACTCAGATAATGTGCTCATATTTTCTGGCCCCAGATGCCAACCTCATTAAAACATCTGGACTGCTTATTGGGGTGATCGTGGATGAATAAAGGCCAGAGAGGATATATTTAATGTGCCAAGTCACAAAATACCAAAAGATTGAACAATATGACAGAAATCAGAAATGTCAAAAAGTAAAGGTTTTTTTAGAAGACATTGAACAGAGAATGAGTGTTTTTACTATTTGTGGTGGTAGATTCAGTTCGAGAAAAAAAATGCTACTTGCGTGGGTTAGCTTCCAGGTGGTTTGTGGTGATGGGCTTGCAAGTGCTTGAATCTGTATGGGAGGACTTGTGTGCTCATGGAGTAGGTTTCATTGACTGTGTTGCCAATGTGTGTTATCGGAGGTGATGTGGCGTTTTACAGTTTGGTGTCTGTGTGAGTGTGTCTTGCTGTGACTGTCATGTGAGATTGTTGTATTTGGTTGGTATGTAGTATGTTTGCAAGAGATATGGAGAGTTTAATTAAGGTTAGTAGGGAAGAAAGGGGTGGTCCACCAATAAGGTTATAAGGTTGAATTATTGTTGCATTGGTTGTTTATTGAGTAAACTGAAACCCATTGTGTGGTGGTCAATGATGTTCGGTCATTCTTTCACTGTTAGGTCAATCTGTTTAGGGCACATGACCCAGAAATATGGAGCCAATGTCCAGTACTGCATGTTGTACCACTTTGCATTAATTCTGCATGCTTCTCTCTGACCATGAACCATGGTTTGGTGAGTTAGTTCAGCAAATCAGAGAGCCAAGTTTTTAGTGCTTTCCTGAAGGTCAGGGGTTCCTCTATTATGTGTGTTCCCTTTGGAAGTGAGTTCCAGAGTTTCATTGAGATTTTTGAAAAGTCTGATCCACCATGTTTAATTTTTGATTGGTGTTTGGGTTCAAAACACATGCTGTTTCTACACTTTAAAATGGCCTCCTCTCACAGTAAGCCCCTTGCAAATGCACGTGCGTGAGTTATTATGAAAACTAATTTTGCTAGATCTTCTTTCTGGCTGTTGACACCAATTGTCATGGAATCTAACGAAAGCCCAGCTCTGTATTGTATTTGATGTCTCCCATTTGTTTGTTTTCTGCCAAACAGTATTTTAACAAATTACCAGCGATGCATTGCCCCTGTAAATTGTATTCGATTTTCTGTGGTAGGCTATTGTATCTGCCTTGAAGCATATTTTGCAATGTTCCCACTTATGCAATATAATGTACACACATGTCTATGCAGTTCCTATTACCGAGACATATACTTGTTTGTATAGGATAACCTATGCGTGAGAAAGGGTGTGATAGTAAATGAGAGTGAGAGTGACAAAATGAACATATTTGAGTGTTAAAGAATAAAACTGAATGCATGCATGCGAGAGATAGGAGTACGTGATAAGAGCGAATATGTGGAAAGAGTGCTGGGAAAGTAGATAAAGAGAAGGAATGGAAGGCAGTGGGAGGTAGAGAGGGAGGAAGACAGAGGTAAAGGGTCAGAGGAAAATGGTGACAATGGGGAAAGACATTTTAGCTTTGGGGATTCAGTTTCACTTATAATTATTGTTAATACAATTGTTTAGTCCACACAGCCACATGTGAATCTGAGCCTTCATTTGCACAAATACGGAATGACCCACTTCTTTGTCTAGAGGCATAAACAAAGTCTTGTATGTTTGATATCAATAATGGGGCAGGATGGCCTCACACCCGAAACATGTGCCTATTTCACTGCAAAGCTAATGCAAGAGTTGTCTGTCAGATGTAGATTGGTGAACACTCTCTCTTTTTAACATTTCTTTCGTTATGTCATGCTGTCTAGTTTACTGGGTGATTTTTGCACTTGGCATGTCTTTTAGAAATTGCAAGGTAGACATTAATACATGATTGTACAATGCTGTACAACTCAGCAGCTATAGGAAGAGTTGTGCTTTTGTGCCTACTTGTGTGATCAGAGTGTGATTTCCCACTGTGCTTTAGCTCTAGAAGTGATCACATTTACAGTGTATACTGTTTATAAAACCATTCATTCATTGTTAGACAATAGCAATGATCCATTAATACTAGTAATAGTGACTATCCATATGTTTCACACCATACACTCTGTTGTCCCTGGATCACTCATGGCAACAGGACTGAACACCATGACCCTTTCTGAAAGAAAGATACACATATGAAACATTAGTTATGGCACATTTTGGATGCACTTCAATTTAAGCATAAGTAAACATACATTCACGACTCTCATGCTTCTACTCCTCAGGATGTGTGAACCCTATATTGGTGTGTTCCATATTTTGTGACACCTAAAATGAAGGATTATGGGTAGGTGGAAGGCAGTGAGTTACTACCTTCTGATCGGAGAACAACAGTGCACTATTGATGGGAGCTCCTGGACACGGAACTATCAATGATCGTGGCAGATCCAGGAACATTTAGGCAGGAGGGCCAGTCCCAAAAGGTATTCAGGGGGAATGGGTGGATCAGAGAAAATATGCACCAGAGAACTTTTGCAGTGGATGCCACTCAGTACTAAAGAGTGTTTAACGTATGCATCCACCATTTTGCACAGTAATGTACTATCCAGTAACCACTCAGTAAACATTTGCCTTGCCTGTAACCAAAACCTACCTGAACTACTGCTGGCTGTGTTTCATCAGCCACCATGACGAATTTCTTCATACCTTTGTAGAGCTGCTCCAAAATTAATCCAATGACACAAAATAAAGGAAGATGTAACAGACAACGTGTTCCTAACAGTGCAACCTTAACACCTCATTCAAGAATGATCATACTGCATTGTCCCAGAACAACAATATTTTGAAATCTCACATCTCAAAAGCCTAAACTGATCAATATTTAAAGAAACGTTACCGGCTTATTACAATTGAGTACAATTTCATAATTATCCAATGTTTTCTGTATGCATATTAATTTATACAACTGCATTTTTGTGCCATCAACATAGTAAAATACCTGCTACTACTCATCATAACAACATAAATATAAATCAAATCATCTCCAATATATGACAATACACATAATCACATGTTATCTTAAGAGGATCAGTCATGGCCTTAAGGTATTTATAGTATTCTTCACCCAAAACAGTTGCAGAATTGTTAGTGCCTAAAAGTGAACATGCAGGAGTTAGTGGAGAATGCATTCTTCTACCAGTCACTAACTCATGTGGGATTGGGTGAGACTTGGGACCTGACTGATTTCAAACACCTAAAAGAGCCAGTTGTAAGCAATGCAGCAAGTTCTTGTGAAGTGTGGAACACAGCATCACAAGATGCTCCTTAAGTAATCAGTTGAGGCCTTTTACAACTCTATTGGCTTGAAAGTGATAAATGGAACATCATTTGTGATTAATGCCCAATAAAGAATTATTTTTCTTAAATAGATCATTAAAGAAATTCTGTTTGTTGTCGGACTGCAATGCGTTGCCTATTCCCCATCTGGGAGATACTTCACATAGAAGGAATTTTGCAGCTCATTTGGCATCAGGATAGATACATGGCCCTGCTTCAAACCAACATGAGAAGGGGCACACCACAATAATCATATAGCGATAATTGTTACATTCATTCATCATATCAATCTAGTCCATATGAAGATGGGGAAATAACCCAGGCAGGCGAGGCAGTGTTGCGTTTAGTGTCTTTAGGATGTACCCTGCAGTATTCTGCTGACATACTGCACCATTTGTAATTAATTTTGAAAGATGTTCCCGTAAATTGGGAACAAACTATGTCTTTCTTATTTATATTTGTAGCTATATTCTCTTTAGAGGTATCTGCTGCGTGGTTTAATTGCTCAACAGCAACTTTAAGTAATTCCAATGGCTTGACAGGTTTCCCTGTAAATGAAATCTCTGGGTGATAAAGAACATCCTCTTTTCTTCCGAACTTTTGTTCTTGTTGTGGGGCACGTCACTGTACTTCTATTATTTGTGTCAAGGGTAAGGCATTATATAGTTCAGTCATTTGAACTTGTTGCTGTTTCATATTTGTATGTATTGCTGCTATTTCCAACACTTCTGATAAATATTATGCTTTAGCTGCTATATCTGCTACGTTGTTACCAAGTGCTATTATGTCAGTTCCGTTAGTGTGAATGGCACATTTTTCATATGCTATTGTTGACGAGATCCAAAATGCTTCAATCAATTTGGACAATAGATGGGCATGCTGTACTGGTGCCTGTACTCGTTCACCGTCACTTTTTTAAAAGCCTCTCTGTTTCGATCGGTCTATAACCCAACTGTAGTGTGGAAGTGACATATGCTGAATCAGAGTAGAATGTTACCGGCATATTCTGATGCACTTCTAATGCGGCAATTACTGACACTAATGATGCAGCCAGCACAGAATAATGTGAGGGCAATCTCGCTTTTGCTATTACTTCATACTGTCACTACTGCGATTCCTGTGTGTCGTAATCCAGTATTTTGGTAAATTGATGAAGATCCATCAAGGAAAAAATACCTCTCCCTCTTCCAAAGCATCCTCATGAATATAAGGTAGGCCATAATATATGTAATTGTATATGGAGCAGTCACGTATAAAATCACCTTTCTCTACTGGCTGGTTTTGGAATGAATATTGCTGGCTTAACAATATAGAATCTCACAATTTGAAAGAATTGCCTTATAACCTGTGGCACACTGCTGTTGTGTATACATTTTGGTTTTTGCATAGAAAGTAACTAAACAGCCCATTGTAATTGTTGATGTTTTCTCTATGACAAAAGGTGCTGCTGCTAAAAGACCACTGTCATATGCTAGCGGCTTATGCCCCAGTGTAGTTATCTGAATGAGGACAGCCATCATCAAATAACCCTTAGAATGAGAAAATATAAAAATAAACCTATTTTTGTGATTTGGTGTAGCAAGAACTGTGATCATGCAAAATGTATTTTTAAGTTCATTGAACACACCTGTCGTCTGTGATGACCAACTGGTGACATGGTCTCTTTCTGTGCTTGTTTTAATGCTTGTAAAAGGGGTCTAGTGTAAGAAATGTAATCATAAATCCAGGATCAGCAATAGTTTATTTATTTTTATTTTATTTTGCATTTTTACAGCACTCACACAGCCTGCAGGCTTCATTTTTTTCAAAGTTGTGTAATTGTTTTTGTCTTAGTTGCATATTTATAACGCGCTTAAACACCCAGAAGTTTCTAAGCGCGGACCCGGGGATCGAACCTGTGTTGCTTCTTATCGTCTTGCTTCCAAGGCGTGCACCTTGCCGCTGATCTATCCTCCCGTTGCACAACCCCATACATTATTGTATATTGCCTCTGCTCTATCTGGTATCACGTTTTCCCTTCAGATGATATTATTTGTCCTAAATATATCACTGCCTTTTGACAGTATTTCAGTTTATCTTTGTCATCTTTCTATCGTTTCTTTGCCAACAGTGTCAAAGTATCAATGCATTTTTCCTGCATTGATCCTCTGTAGTGCTAGACACCAAAAGGTCATCCAAAGATTGCATCAGTACGCTCTGTGTCTGTTAATTTCCTAGATCATCTGTAACACTCTGTTAAAAACACTGGTTGATTTGCAAGACCCCTGTGTCAATCAAGTGTGTTGGAATCTCTGGCCACGGTAAGTTACTGCAGAGGGATACTGATAGTCTGTGTACAATGGTATAAAAAAGAAAGCATTCTTAATATCAATTACTTTGGAATGGGTTGCATCTGTAGGTATGTTACACAAAATTGTGTGCTGGATTTGGTAATATTGGAAATTCAGCTTCCACTATACCATTTAAGGGGCAGATGTCTTGTATAAATCTCCAAGACACCCCCGTTCACTTTTTTTAACAGGGTACACAACCTTGTTGAATTGATGGTACTATACTACCCTGTTAACAATGAGGCAACTGTATCATATATTTTGTCATCTGCTTCCCTTGTCATGGCGTACACTTTTACTCTTGATAATATTACCCTTTTTTCAATGTAATTCATACTGCCCCTACTTACTACCCCTACTCTCTTCAGTAGACCTACATAGTTGGGGTTGCTTGTGACATTGTATCGGACAACAGTACTATCTGTGGTACTTCTCTGTGCTCTACTGTCAATTGATATGGTATACACACATTATAAATAACCTCCCCATCATCTTCGTCATTTTGGACAAGCTCTTCATCAGTCAAGTCAGTCAAGCTTAGCATTGGGTCAATGCACAACACAGTGCGCCATTCAATACCCACTTAATCTACTCCATGTAACATGGCTCCATCTTCCTTTGTTATAGCTGCTTCTATGTGTAATATAATGATTGTTTAATGCTCACTGTCTCTAGTTACTGCTGGTCTAAATAAAAATTATTTGTCCAAGCACAATAATGCACCCATCCTAATAGTACTTGCATAAAGAAAGATATCTGGGTGTAGTGGCACTCCTCGCAAAACACTATGGCCACAGAAGGCCTGAATAACTGCTTTTGCTTTTACATAGTGTATACCTGGGGTGGAACACACTTTACCCTTTTCAGTAAAGGAAATGGTCATGTTTAATATACTCATAATATCTCTGCCCTATATGTTCACCCCTGTGAAGTGGGAAACTGGAAAAACAGACTCCCATCTTCCCCCTCTCGCGCCTGGCCTAAAGGTTCACGGCCCAAGCACCCGCCACGAGAAGAGTTTGCCCATCTACCAGACGACCAGATACCCTGGTACAGGAACATAAGGATGTGTCCATCTAACTGCCCAACAGCTCGCCCTGCCCATGCCGATGCCTGCGGCATGGATCAACTAGACTAAAAACTATACGTCGTTAGAGATGCCATGACGACCTAGCCAACGGATAGCACACCTGTGCCAACATACACACTGGACACTCCCGCACCAATCTACACGAAGCATATACTCAGTGCTATGACGTAGGCAACAGACATATTCACGGACGTGCATCTTTATTATTTTCCACATAGGCTCTCAAAATGCAGAAACGCAAGACGCACCATGAACTCATCTAAAGAGCTTGCTTACGCTTCTTCTAAACCTAGGTGCCATAATGAGAATTATAACGAAGACACGATACTGGTCATAAGACAATATGAGACTATAACCTAAGGCGCCTGTGCACCAAACGGTTCCACCTATACACCAGGCCTAAGTAGGCCGCAAGCAAGAGCTCCCGTGGACGTTAACAGAACAAGAGTCAGGTTGCTGATCCTGCAGAATGAGCCTGGCGAAAGCAGACAGCCAAGGTCGTAATGTTGCAAACCCACATTCCAAAGCAGACCATCAAGGGCACGATGTTGCAACCTTGCACGCCGTGCACCAACATCAAAGTCGCACCTGCAAATTAAACCAGGCACACAGTGGAAAAACAATATTAATTGTGCAGAATTCTGCCTCAAACATGGTCCCACCTCACGTGACCAAGCCGAACCTGACAAGATGCCAAGCCCAGGAGGAAAGAGGCGTCTGGATCCCTTGTTACAAGACACAGGCAGATACACTTGAAAGGATCAATGGACATCTGCGACAGTGGGAGTAGTCGGCCGTCCAGCTCATGAATAAGTCTTCACATTGTCTGCATGTACCCATAGTGAAACATTGTTGCAAATTGCAGGTACACCGAGAGCTGGGAACAGCGATGGTCCCAGGCTGGGAAGCTCACGGGCGCACCAATCAGAACATGGGGCTCTTATCACTGACGCCAGTAACATTAACCAATCATTAGGAGTCTTCATGTAACAATTCTCATGTATCTAATTGTAGGGACAACCCAGATATATCACCTGACTAACCCTTGTCCACTCATATTATTCTCTATACGTATGCTATACTAACCCTACCACTCGAGCAACCAATTAAGAGTGGCGATAGATTTTTTGTTAACTTTCTAAAGTGACGCAAGTAGCGCGTCATACTACAGTAAAAAGGGCCTGCGAGCCCCACGATTGTGTGTGTGTCAGGTCAGACGCGTATGATCCTTGACCCATCCCTGCCGTTTGTGTTTAATAAACAGCAGAGTCACCTTGCTTCTTGTGTGTGTCTCATACTCTATCTCTTTTGGGATATACGGGAGGAGTTGGGGCCTCCCTGCCCGGATGTCTGCGGACGGCCCGGCCGACCCCGGCAGAATTTCCCCCCCGACAGGTTGGAGGCACTGCTGAGATCTGTTTAAGATCGGCATTTTTATTTTTTACTTTCTCCAAGCACTCCAGTTGCGAGGAGGCCCGGCGGCGCGGCCCCCTCTGCCGTCGCCCCCTTCTGAGGACTACAGGACCATCGCGGAACTGCGAGAAGACCGGACAGCGCAATCCGGATATTGGCCCTCGGGAGCCGGTTGAGAAGTATCCCGCCCGCGGTTGCCGAGTGTCCAGACGTGGTCCAGATGAGGGGGGGGGTGCACGCAGTCGAGCGGCCCCGCATCAAGAGAACTTGGTGAGCATGCCACGCACAACAAACAATGTGAAATTGTGAGGGAGGGGGGAGGAATTAAATACGGGAGGCGGGAGGTGTTACACAGGTGAACGGCGAAGGTTTGACAATTTAGTGTTAGAAATAGAATGAATGATAGTTGAACAAGCGCGAGAGCAGTTGGCTACGTAACGCGAGAGAAGGGGGCGGAGCACGAAAACATCACGTGCGGCCGCTCGTAGACACTGATTGACCTAGGTCGCGACTACGTGTAAGGGTGTGTGTGTGTGTGGTTTCCTACGATTTGGCATTTATTGATCAATGAGTAGATGAGGATCCCTATTGTTCGAGCAAGACACTCGATAGGTAGATGACGTTTCCCTGTAGGCGGTAGCTAGTTAGTTGCCCAATACGGAAGATAATTGGCTGGTTAAGCCCTCCTGTTGAGGGGCGTATCACACGCGAGGCGACGCAGCGTGCGCAGTCCGATTATATTGTTGATTTGATTACCTTGTTCCAGGAGTGACAGGAAGACAGCTGTGGGGTTAACGGGGGTAGATTGGAGGTGTATTTTGGATTTAAAGAATATATGAAGAACATACCAGTAGCTCTACGTGATCGGTGACGTCACCAGTAGGGTTTTCATAGGATATCGCAAGCACGAGGCATCTTCGTTTTGAGAGTGGTGGGGAAGAGAACTGTGGTAAGGGAGTGGAAACGGAGATAAACGGTAAACGAGTTGATCGAGGAAAGGCGAAACGGGGAACGTGGCTGCGCACGGAGAACGCCGGCCACGGCAAGTGTAGAAGGGGGAGGAGCACGTGAAAACAGGACGACTGTATAAGAACGTAATAAGGGGTACGCAGCCGCAGGGGGCTACCTACGCCTCGGCCGCAGGGGGCCGTCAGGGTGTTGTATAAAGGAAGAAAGGCAGAGGAAAATCTACAAATGTAACATACTATATTTTTATAATTTTCCTTAAGCGGACTATCGTAAGTCCCCAAACTTACGGGGCCAGGTAACAATATAAGGCTGTATATTGTAAACTACTAGTGGGATAAACTGATACCAAATTAGGGAAGGGTAGCAAGTGGAGCGCTACTATGTCATACGGAACAGGATCGGGAGGGTGGGGGAACACCCTCACCACGCAACTACAATACATATGCACAACACTACCACCCCATAGGGAGAAACTGATTAAGTATAGCATAGGATGGACCCAGGGGACGGATAACAAAATGCTAACACCGTGGCCGCCTAACGGTAGCTTCGATCCATATGCCCAACATTCACTATTAAATCATCTGCACAATACATATAAAGGGAAGAAGTTGGCAAACTACGTGGAGGTGTTTAACTTATGGAGGATGTTCCAGGGGTCCCGACCAGGACCAAATGGAATATTCACTATGGGGGAAATACCAGAAGAAACCGAGATTAAGGAGGAAGGAGAGGATGGGAAACAGGGGTATGAGGACCCAAAGAACACGGGAAACAGAGGTGAGGGAGGAGAAAAGAATTATAAAGAAGATGAAATAAAAAAGGAACCGAGCAATGATATACCCCTAGCAACGGGAGTAAAAACAGAGGGAGGGGGGTTGTACCCTTTAAGAGAATTGGGAGAAATAGAAAGAGGACAGTTAAGGGCGGCTGAGGGTACCCGGCATACAGCCCTCCACCATATGTGGCTCATAGGAAAATGCCAGCAGGGGAGGGGAGGACTGGAGAAGACCAGACTGTGGAAATAGGAAATGATGAATGGGTAGCTGCACAGATATTATTAAAATTACAAGGTTCATTAACAGGAGAAGAGAAGGAGGTAGTAAAGAAAACAGACGAGGCTAATGCCAGGGAGAGTGAATTGAGGGGGGAAGAGCTGTTAAGACAAAAAGAAGAGATTTTGGAGGAACGATTAGCAAAATTAAGGGATGAACAGAATGAATTGATCAAGCAGCTTGAGAGGGAGGAGAGAGAGAGAGCGAGGAAAAGGAAAGAAGGTAAGAACGAATTGGAAAAAATAAGGGAACGAACTGAGGAGCAAAGGAGAGAAGCTGACAGGGTAAAAGCAGCAGCAGAAAGGGTATCAAGAGTAGTAATGCGGGAAAAGAAAAGGGAAGAAGAAGAAAAAGAAAAAGAAATGGCAATATGGAGGAGGAGGTTACTATCAGAATCAACTAAGAAATACAAAGAAGGGAGGGTGATGGAGAGTATAGTAGAAAAAGAAAGGGCGAAATGGGAAAGGAAGAAAGAGGATGAAAGAATATTAGAAAAGATGAGAAGTGAAGTGATGGAGGAATTGAAAAGGAAAAGGGAAGAAAATAGTAAGGAGATGGAGGAAAGGTATGAAGGAGAAAGAGGAGATAGGGGAAGGGAGAGTGGAACGTGGGGGGGTGTATATAATGACACAGAAGTAGCAACAACATCAGCACAAAGGGGAGCGGTTGATAAAGGAGAAAGAGGAGAACTGGACCTAATAGATTTACAAACAGTAACGATCAAGGGGAAAAAGACCGAGTGGGGGGTGCCGTTTATGACTAGCTTTTGTAGTGAGGAAGAGGGAGCGGAAATTGAAGGAAGAAACAGTGAAAGGGAAAGTTTAGATAAACTATACATCACCCGGACCAACCTAGACTCACCATGGATCAGTAGGAGAAAGGATGAGATGGAGAGAAGTGAGGGGGGAAAGCAAGGAATAGAGGAAAGACAGGCACATGAGGCCGCAACATCCCCATCACCATCATCCCCATCACGCCCTCCCCTATCGCACCCTACATGCTCAACCACCTCACAATCGTTACGCAAAATAAAACTAGCGCCCTTCACCGACGAACTGACACCCTATACATGGCGGCTTAGAGACCTCCCTAGTCGCAGGCAGGAAAGAGGTATAAACATGCCCACACTAAATACAGAGAAAGATGGAAGAAGGGGAAAAGATGGAGAAGAAAGAGGTATGAGCAGGGGAAATACAAACGAAAGTGAAAATGTGGAAGAAAGGGAAGAGGAGGAAGGGTGTGAGGACTCAATATTATGGAATACAAAGGGTGAAACAAGACATAATTTAATGCCACTTTTGGAGAGAGGTGGGGTTAGACCACAGTATGTTCCTTGGAAGCATACCGATAAAGAAAATATAAAATGTAGGCTCCCATCATTAAGTGGAGGTGCGGGTAAATGGATATATGAAATGGTAAAACACACCGCAGGACAGAAGCTGGCAGTAGGAGATGTAAAGGGCCTTTTAATATCAATATTAGGGGATAGAGCAGATGACATCTGGAAGAGAGCGGGATTTCATGGGGTAACAATAACAAATACATCGCACGATGGGGCACCGTTCGCAAACTGCAGACATGCACTATTGCAGGCACTGAGGGTACAGTACCCAGACACATCAGATATAGGAGCAATTACATCCCGCAAGATGCATGAGAACGAAGATCCTGTTGATTATATCCAGGAAATCCAAGAGAAGTGGCGCATGGAAACTAGAGAACAATGGGATAAAACACCAGCAATATTTTACCATAGACTGGTACAAGGGCTCCCAGAAGGAGTTCAGAAACAACTAAAGAAAGTAGTGGGAATGGAAGCAAACCCATGGCCCGAAATACAACTGACTATAGTGCATCATTGTAGGACATGGCAAGGAAAAATGAAACAAAAGGAAGAGGACAGGAAAACGGAAGAGGCTAAATTGGTGCAGAAAAAGCTTACTAAATACACAATTGAAGGGGCACTAATAACTACACCTACAACAATGACCCAAAGCCCCACACAAGTAGTGGCTGCACAAGATTCCTCCCAAATACCACCTTCACAGACTATAACACAACATGTGCCGCCACTCCAACCATACACGCCCAACATGGGAGGAGGATACCCAATGCCAGGAGCTGGGTATTATAATTATAACAGGGGGAGAGGAGGAATTATGAGAGGGAGAGGGTACGGATATGGCACCCAACCGCAGGTGGGAGGACTTAGAAATTCCTACCCCACAGGGCAACCAGTATACCAGGACAACACAGGGAGCTTTCCATGGCAGAATAGGGAACCACCGGTGTGTTGGAGCTGTGGACTATTGGGGCACATGTCACGCAGTGTAGAGTTAGACCAGGAACACCATCATGGAGTGATCAGGGACAACCAAGGCCCGCACAGGTACAGCAGGGCATACCACAACAGCAAATGTTGCAACAAGGAAATGAACAACAACAACATTTAACACAACAACAGCCCCAAACACTGCCACAACAACAGGTAGCGATGACACAACAACCACAAATACCACAAACACAACTGGGTAGGGTGACGGTTTTGGGACACAACCCTTATACCGGAAATGGCCAGTCGTTGTACCCCCAATAGGACAGCCCACAGACGGCCTTGGTGTGTCCCATCCTGTCAGTAACACCTAATAGTGCGGAGGAACCACGCATAGAGGTAACGATAGGTGACAAAAAGTTATCATTCCTTGTTGACACCGGGGCGTCCCGGTCTTGCATAAGGGAAGGTAAATTTAAGATGTCAGGCGAGACCATGAACACCCAAGGATTCTCTGGGGCTAGAGGGTTGGTTCCCTTTACTGATAACATTCCCTTATCTATTGGAGATTACGATCTGTCAGTTCCACCTTTATATTATAGTGCCTCACCAGTAAATATACTGGGGAGAGATATAATGAACAGGTTGAATATGACGATCTCCTTTACTGAGGACGGCATAATTTGCTCTACTCCGGGGATTAACATGCTCACAGCACGACAGATTATGCAGGCATACTGTGGACAGACAGCAATTAGGGCGGAGCCAGTAGATGGTGAACTCTTCCAGTATGGAACGGACATGGCAATTGCATGGTGCCAGGGATAGAAGGGAAAATATGGAGAAGGCCAGCAGCCTATCTGTTCAGACCAGAAACACCTGTTAATGAACCAGAAGGGAAGGTGGTTTCAATGGATATTGAGAGCATTATTGCAACAGCTGATTATATTGCTGTACATGCCCAAGACAGAGAAGGAAGAGCATGGAGGGCAGTGATAGCATTAGCAGAAGGATGTAGGCTCACCCAGGTGTCAGATGAGGAGCTGTTTTCAGATGAAAAGGAGGAAGGTGAAATGGTGTTTATGATGAGTGTGGAAATATGGCTAAGAGTGACCTACAAACAAGTAGCACAGGAAATTGCAATGGCACTTGAGGCACCCGCATGCACCCCGGTCCCTTTCTTTAAGGACGATATGTCAAAAGTACCCAAATCATTGTGGACTACTGGCCCCTATGATGTGGGCTGCATAAAAAGTATAGGGGGAGTAAAAATAAAATTGAAAAAAGGTGCAATACTCCCCAGAGTAAAACAGTACCCACTATCAAAAGAGGCAGATGAGGGCATATATGAAACCATAACGGCCCTTATAAATAATGGTATATTGGTCCCCTCAGAATCACCATGTAATACGGCCGTGTACCCAGTGCGCAAGGCTAAAGGGGGGTCTTGGCGCTTTATACAGGATCTCAGGCCCTTGAACAACATAGTAGAAGCGGAATATCCCGTAGCTGCAAACCCGGTCACAATCTTGTGTGGCATTCCAGCAGAAGCATCACGATTTACAGTGATCGACCTTAAAAATGCTTTTTTCTCAATACCATTACACCCAGACTCACAAGATCTGACGAGCTTCACTTACAGAAACACTAAGTGGAAGCACACCAGATTGCCACAAGGGTATTGTGAATCACCTTCAATTTTCAATAGAGTGATACAGATGGATTTGGGTAACATTGAAGTAGAAAGCACGGTGTTGCAGTATGTGGATGACATAATAATTTGCAGTAAAAACGAAAAAACATGCAGAGAGGACTCCTTAAAGATGTTGACAATATTGGCTGACAAAGGTTACAAGGTAGACATGGAAAAGATACAGTACTGTCAAGAACAGGTACTTTACATTGGTCAGCTTATATCCCAACATGGAAGCAAGATCGCACCACAAAGAGCACAAGCTATTTCGACCACTCCAATGCCACAAACTATAAGGGAACTGCAGCAGTTCCTGGGGCTCTGCAACTACTGTAGAGCTTGGGTATTTGATTACAGTTCATACATAGGACCCCTGCTTGAGGCGTTACGGGAAGCTAATAAAGGGGAGAAAAAACTGGGGTGGACGATGGAAATGAAAGAAGCTTTTGATGAATTAAAAGAGGCGATATCAACTGCTCCGGTTCTGGCATCCCCAGACTATGAGCGGCAATTTTTTATATTTTCACATTGCGACTCAGCAGTAATGAAAGCAGGGTTGGCTCAAAAAACAAGCATGGGCTACAAACCTGTAGCATTTTACAGTGGCCACTTAGATCCTGTAATGTTAGGCCACTTCCCCTGCGAACAAGGTCTCGCCGCAGCTGCTTTTGCGGTGGAAAAAGCATGAGCAATCACCATGGGGTGCCCGACTACACTATTTGTGGAACATGCACTTTTTGCGATATTAAATAAACCTAAATCCACCCTAACCACGCAAAGAGCATCAGGTTATGAGATCATTCTATCCAGAGCCGAACTATCAATTGTTAGATGTAGCACGGTCAACCCTGCAAGGTTCCTAGCAGAAGTAATTGAGGAGGGAGATTATGCCCATGACTGTACACAAATAACTGAAATGTACTCATGTACTAGAAAAGTTGACGAAAACGCACTAGAGGGGGGTGAGCTCTTATTTATTGATGGGTCATCAACTATCGATCAGAGGGATGGTGTGAGGAGAACTGGGGCTGCGGTGGTAAAAATGATGGCGGTACTGGTGTGTGTGGCAATGAAATGTGTACAATTACCACAGCATTACTCCGCTCAAGCAGCTGAACTGGTCGCACTGATCTTGGCGTTGAAGGAAAGCTTTGACAAACGGGTGACCATATATTCCGACAGCGCATATGTTACATCCACTGTCCACTCAGGGCTGTCGAAATGGAGAAGAAGAGGGTTTAGGAGAGCTGATGGCACTCCAGTGCAACATGCCCTCTTATTGGCTGAACTAATTGAAGTAATTAATGACCCCCAAGAATTAGCTTTAGTGAAATGCACCGCATACACCAATGGTGAGGACCACGTCTCGAAGGGAAACGCAGCAGCGGACGCACATGCGAAGTATGCTGCAGACTTTGGTGAGATATGGAACCCCCCAGAGTCACAGAGAGGGAGAGGGAGAGGGAGGGGAATGGCTAAGGAGATGTTGATAAGAGAAGGGTATACCCATCTCCCAGCCACACAGATTATGGAGTTACAAGCGGCTGCACCAATGGCCGAAAAAGAAATATGGGTAAAAAGAGGATGTACAATGTCCCCAACCGACGCACTATAGCGCCAGGGTGGCACTGGAAAGGTTGTAATACCATTGGCACTTTTGAACACCGCCCTGAACCAACTACATCATCCAGCCCACACAGGCAAGGAAGTAATTGCAGCACGAATTAGGGAAGACTGGTTCTGCCCCGAGTTAAATTCGCATGTGTCAAATTTTATCAGTAATTGTCTCACATGTCAACAGTTTACGGCCGGCCACACTCTAAAGGTGATAAGAGGTACTATACCCCGGCCAGAGGGACCTTTCCGGCATCTCCATATTGACTATGTTGATATGATCAATATATGTCAAGGAAATAGGTATATGATTGTAGTAGTATGCCCATTTTCTAGGTGGATTGAGGCAGGGCCCTGTTCACACCCAGATGCATTTAGAGCAGCTAAGTTCCTAGTGAGGGAGGTCTTCCCCAGGTGAGGAGTGTGCGAGGTGTTAAGGTCAGACAATGGCCCACATTTCGCAAACGAGATGTTTCAGCACATTACATCGCTGCTGAACATTCAACATAAATTTGCATGTGCATACCACCCACAGGCCAACGGTGTATGTGAGCGCCTGAATGGCCTATTAAAGGAGGCAATTGCAAAGATACAACAAACAACAAAAAGGACTTGGTTATATTGTCTTCCATTAGCCTTATTTGAGCTAAGGAATAGGCCAGGGTCCGACCACCACCTCACTCCCCATGAGGTGGTTACCGGACGCCAAATGCGCCTTCCCCTAACGCCAACGTCAAGAGCATTTACCAACCACGAAAGCACTGCAAGTGTTCTTGGTGATGAAATGTACCAATATGTGTCTTCTTTGATTACTAGTGTAGTGTTTGTGTCTCAACAGCTCGAGCGCACAAGGGGCGGGTCTAATAGAAGCCAGCAAGAAGACGCGGATAAAGAACTGGAAAAGGAAGGACTGTGTAAAATTGCTAAAGGTGACCACGTATTACTTTGCAACTTCAATAGGAAGTGGAACAGCCCACGCTTTACTGGTCCCCATCTGGTAGAGGAGGTATCAACAAGAGCAGTAAAGCTACAGGACAAGCGTGCCTGGAACCACCTACACGACGTAAAGATCTACAAACAGATCTACGATGTAAAGATCTACAAACAACAGACCCGCCCCAGCGCCACCGACAGGTCCATTGAGAGAACAGCAACAACATCGACAACGGAAGAAGAAAGTTCTACCACAGCCAGCGGCCCAAGTATTCCCATATCTTGTCACTCCCCAGAGACAATAACTGAAGAAGAAAGGGGTGATCCCCATACAGCCCACCCCATGATCACACGCTCAAAGAGTAAAAGCCACGTCCACCAGTTGAGCCCAAAAACCCCCTGCCCACCATCCACTGACCCCTGTCCCCATTACAGTAGTAACTGAACTAAAGGACATTGCCTTGCACAAATACACATGTAAACACGTGAATGCTCTCTTTTCTTTTCTCTCGCACATGCAGGAATTACGTATTATTGTATTGCTAAGAAAGTAGATAACTAACAAATTCACTGCCCAGGAGTAGATGGTACCCTCAGACGATAATTACCCAGAAGAATTGTCACACCAATTTGTATATGAAATAAAAAGGCCAACGTACCTGAAAAGGAAAAGGGTATGTGTCTACTACACAGCGTTCCTTTTGGCCATAGAATATTCGATGCCCCACCTCCACCCATACTTGCCTGCCCTAAGAGATAGATCGCTTAGTTTAGCGTGGGAACAGCTCTTCGCCTGGGCACTGAATGACTATTTGATAGGGAGAGCTTAAAAAACAACAACTAACATTTAATAACCAGCATATTGAGAATTTTCAGGCGGGCAACTCTAACGTCGCAAGAATACGCTGCCGGACTGCAGCAAGGTAAGAGCAAAATGCCGGTGAAATTAGCATATGTAATAAAAGTGATAGGGATTTTGATAATCACCGGGTTCGTAGCTGCCTCGATATGGCAGTACAGCTGTGCTATCAATATTATTGCTGTACCCAAACCTAACACACCCCCATCCCCAGCTGCAACAGGTGTTACGTCAGGTGATATTAGTAAAATTGCGCACAAGCAAAATAGAGTTCAACGCAGCACATACTCAGATAATAAAGGTATTGCCAATTATATACAAGATTCAGCACACGTCTCAAACAACATATGGTATCAACACATGACCCGCATTGGTAAGCAGACAACAGAAGACAGCTGCTACGTTTGCTCATTAATACCATACGCCATGAGCGCTTCTCGAACATTTGTTGCCACAGAAATAGACGAAAAAACAGCACGATGCATAATATACTTGGCACTGTTCCAAACGAAAGGAAGATTTCAAGGGACAGTGGTGCATATGACGTGGAAAACACGAGACTCATACCCATACGAAAACAACTTCCTCAAGACTTATTTGAGTTACCACAAGAGCAGTTTACATGCTGAAGCATTCAGATACATAACAAGTGGTCCTGCAAAAGGATAAACAAAGAAAGTAACACTGCAGTATTTATCATGTGATTGGTACGCCACTGAAGTTCCTGGTAAACTGGGATGCTGGGAGAGGCCACTGGTGACGATAACAGGGAAAGTGTACTTGGACAACAAATGGGAGATAGGAGTGGTTGGCAGTAACATGGTAACAAAAGAAACTATTTCAACTATCGATGCACACAACCACAGATGTTGGACGACTTGGATCAAATACGTGCCTATGCTCACATGGATAGAAACGGATGAAGACCCGATAACAATACTGCCGCTGACTGCGCCTAAAGTATGCTACCAACATAAAGGAGAGGTGGACGTAGGATACAACACCAATTGTGGAAGCGTGATGGAGTTACCTGAGGGGGGAGCAGGAACAGCAGTGATAATGGACCATTACTGGGCCTGTGGAGAAAAGGCATATCACACACTGCCCCCTCTGTGGAATGGTGTATGCACGATGGTGCACGTCAATGTACCATCACTAGTGGTACCCCAGAAGCATGTGAATGCGGCGAACTTTCCCAAAATGGATGAAGGGGACAAGAGAAATAAGAGATCTGCACCACCTCAGGAGGAGCCAGGGAACAGGACCAGCGGCAATGATACTGTCCTAAATAGACGGAAAAGACAAGGAGAACCTCTGACAGGAAATTACCTATGGGGAAGGTCGGAAACGGCACTCACTTCAATCCCGCCAGACTATTCAGCAGAGCAGCAATGTTCTTCTCCTCAATAATCCATCCGGGACTACAGGCTTACGCAAACGCAAAATGGCTCCAGATAACTAGATGGGAACTTATGATGACCATCAATTCTACAGTAAACGGATTCAACGCGATAAAAGAGGAGCTGCGAGCAATAAGGATGGTAGCACTGCAGAACAGATATGTATTGGACCTCCTCACTGCCATGGAAGGAGGAGTTTGCGCAAAGATAGGACAATCATGCTGCACATTCATTCCTGCCAACGATGCTGACAACGGTACACTGACAGAAGCAGTTTCACAATTGGCCCAGTTGCACTCCAAAATGGTGGATGAAAGTAAAGGTGTGAAAAAGGATGAGAGCTGGTTTTCGCTATTATGGTTATGGATGCCATCTTCGCTGTCAGATGGACTGAAAATTATAGTTGGTTGTATTATTTTGGCTGGAGCTACACTGATCATAATAAGATTTTGGAAAGCCCGGAAGGCACGCACCACTGACGAGTTGCTTGAAATGGTCGGTATGCACCCACTGATGCCAGCAGATGACGGCCAACACACAGGCATAATCATACAAGAGAGAGAGAAATTGCGCAACCAGATCATCACCAACCACCTGGACCCACCATCGGTGAAGGTCGAGAACCCAAGAAACCCCAGGAGTTACATAGGGTAATGGGTATACTGTACTCCTGGAGGAACCTGTGAATATATGTATTGGTCATTTGAAGATCATGTTAACCATTATGGACATTTAGGAGGAATAACTAAAATATGGAGAGTAAGAGGAGATAACGAAAAGGATATGTTTGTGGTCGACAAGTCGACCAGAGGGGGGACTGAAGTGGGAAAATGGAAAAACAGGCTCCCATCTTCCCCCTCTCGTGCCTGGCCTAAAGGTTCACGGCCCAAGCACCCGCCACGAGAAGAGTTTGCCCATCTACCAGACGACCAGATACCCTGGTACAGGAACATAAGGATGTGTCCATCTAACTGCCCAACAGCTCGCCCTGCCCATGCCGATGCCTGCGGCATGGATCAACTAGACTAAAAACTATACGTCGTTAGAGATGCCATGACGACCTAGCCAATGGATAGCACACCTGTGCCAACATACACACTGGACACTCCCGCACCAATCTACACGAAGCATATACTCAGTGCTATGACGTAGCCGACAGACATACTCACGGACGTGCATCTTTATTATTTTCCACATAGGCTCTCAAAATGCAGAAACGCAAGACGCACCATGAACTCATCTAAAGAGCTTGCTTACGCTTCTTCTAAACCTAGGTGCCATAATGAGAATTATAACGAAGACACGATACTGGTCATAAGACAATATGAGACTATAACCTAAAGCGCCTGTGCACCAAACGGTTCCACCTATACACCAGGCCTAAGTAGGCCGCAAGCAAGAGCTCCCGTGGACGTTAACAGAACAAGAGTCAGGTTGCTGATCCTGCAGAATGAGCCTGGCGAAAGCAGACAGCCAAGGTCGTAATGTTGCAAACCCACATTCCAAAAGCAGACCATCAAGGGCACGATGTTGCAACCTCGCACGCCGTGCACCAACATCAAAGTCGGACCTGCAAATTAAACCAGGCACACAGTGGAAAAACAATATTAATTGTGCAGAATTCTGCCTCAAACACGGTCCCACCTCACGTGACCAAGCCGAACCTGACAAGATGCCAAGCCCAGGAGGAAAGAGGCGTCTGGATCCCTTGTTACAAGACACAGGCAGATACACTTGAAAGGATCAATGGACATCTGCGACAGTGGGAGTAGTCGGCCGTCCAGCTCATGAATAAGTCTTCACATTGTCTGCATTTACCCATAGTGAAACATTGTTGCAAATTGCAGGTACACCGAGAGCTGGGAACAGCGATGGTCCCAAGCTGGGAAGCTCACGGGCGCACCAATCAGAACATGGGGCTCTTATCACTGACGCCAGTAACATTAACCAATCATTAGGAGTCTTCATGTAACAATTCTCATGTATCTAATTGTAGGGACAACCCAGATATATCACCTGACTAACCCTTGTCCACTCATGTTATTCTCTATACGTATGCTATACTAACCCTACCACTCGAGCAACCAATTAAGAGTGGCGATAGGTTTTTTGTTAACTTTCTAAAGTGACGCAAGTAGCGCGTCATACTACAGTAAAAAGGGCCTGCAAGCCCCACGATTGTGTGTGTGTCAGGTCAGACGCGTATGATCCTTGACCCATCCCTGCCGTTTGTGTTTAATAAACAGCAGAGTCACCTTGCTTCTTGTGTGTGTCTCATACTCTATCTCTTTTGGGATATACGGGAGGAGTTGGGGCCTCCCTGCCCGGAGGTCTGCGGACGGCCCGGCCGACCCCGGCAGAATTTCCCCCCCGACAACTGTAATGCATGAATACAATAAAGGTGCTTTCATTTCTTATGTACCGTTTGTGATTGCAGCATATATTCACACCCAGGATCAAAAAAGTATTACCACCCATCATGCTTACCCCCACCAAAATGTGGTACAACACCCTGTGGTATCACATGTGTTTCTCACTGCTGTTATTTCTGCAAGGTGTGTGCTTGCAGGGGGTTTGGCGGTTGTTGAATCTGTTGCTGTGGTAGTGTATTTGAATGTGTGGGGCCTGGGCATTGAACATTTTGTTTTTTTGTTAAGTCCACTGAATTTGGTGTTAGGTATTGCATATGTCGTGGCGGCATCATATTCTGTACATTTCGGAAGGGGTATTGTGTCTGTTGTTGCATGGGATTCTGAGTGCTCGGTGTGTGCTGTATCTGATACTGTGGGTCCTAAGTAAATATATTGTATGTTGGTATTCCCCTATTCGATAGGGACCCGAGCCATAAGATACTACCCCTCTGTGTGTACATACTTTCATAAAATTTCATATCTTTGCACATGTCCAACATTGTGCTCCAAATCCTCTGACCACCCCGAATCTAGGTCTTGCTCCATCCTATCCACCTTCAAATCACCCTCCAAATCTATTTCCAAATCCTCCTCTGTAACTATGTCCAAATACATCTCCTATCCCCCTCTACAAGCCCCTCTCTTAATCTATGGTAATACATCCCCTTCCCCATTCCTTGTATGTAGCCCATTGCCCCATTTGTGTAACAGCCTGTTCATATTGGCCCCCAACAAGGTTAGTAATTACTTTGGCTTCCAATGTCACTTACGCACATTTTTTCTGCACCACTTTTGCATCCTCCCTCTCTAACTCTTCCACTGCTGTCTTCTCTTTTTCTTGTTTCAATATACACAAATGGATAATTAGTGCTTCTATTTCAGCGCATGCCTTCCTTTCTAGACCTACTATGTTTCACAATTCTGTTTGGACCTCAGCTGGAAAACCCTGGGCTAATATGTGATAACAATTTGAATATTCTTTTCCCATTGTTCCATAATTTCCAAATGCCATGTCTCGCTCATCTCCTGAATGAAGTTTGTGGGTTCCTCATCTGCCATCGTTGTGTGTGACATAATAGTGCTCATCTCAGATGTATCAGGGTACTGTTCCAAACACGTGATTGACAATTATTAAATGGCCAGCAGTCATGTTCATTGTTATTTGATGTTACTCCTAGGCAACCTGCTATTTTCCAAAGATCATCTTCTTGTTCCCCAAAAATTGTGCCAAACAAGCTCTTCATGTCTTGTACAGGTAATGCAATTCCCATTGTTCTTTTTTCTAATTCATAAATCCAAATGATTAATAACGACAAGTTTCCCTTTTTCTTTCCTGTTCTGGTAGTCTTCTAAGTCTGTCCTTATATAGAGAATCTCTCCTTTCCTTCCTCTGATGTTCGCCACATTTTTTATATTATTTTACACAACAGAATTGTTTTTCAAAGTGCCAAAAGGCTAAATGGGAAGGGAAAGGGGAAATAATAAATATGGCAAAAACAATAAAAATAGTCATGGTCCTACTAGCCCTGGTGGCATTCGTCCGTACAAGTGCAATGAGGTAGAAGTGCAGGGGATGTAAGTGCCTAATCTTTCGCTATATTTGCCCTTTCCTCCACATGGCCTGTTTCTTTATTTCTTGCTGTTTTCTTGGCTTTTTTGCCTTTCTCGTGCATTTTTCGTGCATTTCTGTTGCTCTCCCGTGCTCTTTTCCCCCTCTCTCGCCCTCTGTGCCTCCTCCTCCACTGAGCAGTTTCCAGTTTTCCTTCCATCTTCTTGCTTTTTCCTCACCTTTCCCATGCTTTTTAATACATTATTCTTGCTCTCTTGTGTTCCTTCCCCCGCTCTCGCCCTGTGTGCCCCCTCCTCCATTGAATCCTGTTTCCCGCTTTACTGCCATTTTCTTGCGTGTTTTTCCTCAAATTTCCCATTCCTTTTTAATGCATTTCTCTTGCTCTCTTGTGCTCTTTTCCCCCTCTCTTTCCCTCTTTGCACACGTCTCCACTGAGGCTTGTTTCCCGCTTTCCTGGCATTTTCTTGCCTTTTTCCTCACCTTTCCCATAAACTATTCTGGCTCGCTTGTACTCTGTACCCCCCTATGTTTTTTCGATCCCGGATTGTGACCCCTCACCTGCCCTCCTTCCTCCCTCCACTGCCCTTCCCTGCCCCTGATTGGCTGCACCTGTCCCGACCAAAGCCAGGATGCTCTTACACATCCCTTGTCCTGTCCTGGCAAGATAAGTGCCCACTTGTTCGCTCTCATTGCCTTCTCCTCCAATTAGGCTTGTTTCTTTCTTTCCTTTTTTCTTTCCATTTTCTTGCCGTTTTCCTCGCATTTCCCATGCATTTTTCAATTTCTCTTGCTCTCTCGTGCTCTTTTTCCCCTTTTCCACTGAGGCATGATTCCTGACGTTTTCTTGCCTTTTTCCTCACCTTTCCCATGCATTTTTATTGAATTTCTCTTGCTCTCTGTTTTTCCTCACGTGCCCATGTGCCCCCTCCTCCACTGAGACTTATTTCCTGCTGTTTTCTTGCCTTTCTCCTTGCCTTTCTCATGCATTTTTAGTGCATTTCTCTTACTCTCTTGTGCTCTTTCCCCGTCTCTCGCCTTCTGTGCACCCTCCTCCACTGAAGCCTGTTTCCTCCTTTCCTGCCGAATTCTTGCCTTTTTCCTCACCTTTCCCATGCATTTTTAATACATTCCTCTTGCTCTCTCGAGCTCTTTTCCCCCTTCTCTCTCCCTCTGTACCCTCTCCTCCACTGAGACTTGTTTCCTACCATTTTCTTGACTTTTACCTCACCTTTCCCATGCATTTTTAAAGGATTTTTTTTGTACTCGCGTGCTCTTTTCCCCCTCTCGCCCTCTGTGCCCCCTCTTCCTTTGAAGCCTGTTTCCCACTTTCCTGCCATTTTCTTGCCTTTTTCCTTGCCTTTACCATGCATTTTTAACCCATTTATCTTGCTCTCTTGTCCTCTTTTCCCCCTCTCTTACCCTCTGTGCCCCCTCCTCCACTGATCACTGTTTCCTGCTGTTTTCTTTCCTTTTTCCTTGACTTTCCCATGCATTTTTAATTTCTCTTGCTCTCTATTGCTCGTTTCCCTCTCTCATGTTATGTTATCAGTATTTCTAACTTGCACAGTCGCCCAAGGGCATCATGGCGCCAAGATATAGCATACAGAGGGACAAATGAGTAGCAGCAGTCTAAAAGAGGTGAGTTTTCAAAAGACGGCAAAACTGAAGGTGATTCCCAATGCTTCTAAGAGTGAGAGGCAATTCATTCCATAATATGGCTGCTGCAACAGAGAAAACCCAGCCACCTATCCTAGAAAAGTGGAACTTCGGAGCCATCACCAGAAGAGCATTACTGGAGTGAATTATCCGACCCGGAAGATAGGGTAAGTATTTACCACAGAGGTAATCAGCTCCCTGCCCATACACTGCTCTGTGTAGCAGGAAGAAGGCTTTAAAACCAATCCTCTTAGTCACAGGGAGCCAGTGGAGAGCACTGAGTATTGGAGTAATATGGGCATGGTGAGGGGTAGAGGTAGTCTCCCGAGCCGCAAGATTCTGTAGGAGCTGCAGCTTAAGAACCAGCCCCATAGCCTAGAACAAGGCATTTCAATACTCAATAGAACTAAGTACAGCAGAAGCTACCACCAGCGGACACAGGTGGACAGGAAGAAAAGCTCAAATCCCTCGAGGTACCCTTAAAGAAAATGGGCAGTTTTGCAGACAGCACTGACTTGAGCCGACATGGACAGTGAAGCAGACAGATATACTCCAAGACTTTTTACCAAGGGCACAGGGGTAGGAACAACATCCAAAACAGTGGGCCATAGAGTGGCAGACCAGAGAACAGTGTCAGTTGGAGAATCCACAACCAGGACCTGCATCTTGTCCCTGATAAACTTCAGGCAGTTTCTGCCCATCCACTCCCATGGCCGCCAGGCAATCACACAGCTGTCCCAACACCTAAGAATGCTCCAGATCTAAACGGACTAAAATCTGGGTGACTTCGGCATAGGAATAGCACCGGAGACCATGGTAGTGTATGAGGCCCATTAGTGGCTGAACATAGATGGTTTTGGTCATTTTGACCAAATCTAATGGTTTGCATGAACCATTTGATCTAAAAATGCTACCACCAAATGTTCAAACACCAAAAGTTTGAACCTTTGGTATCATTGTTAAAAAAGAACAGGGGCTGCGGTGGTGTTTCCCGCACCGCCCTGCTCACTATACTTCTTAGTATAGTGAGCGGAGGTTGCGGGGGACACCCCACAGCCTTCTGTTAAAAAAAAGGAACCTGCAGCGCCAGTTCACAATCACAGAAGTGAAAGGGAACTGGCGCTGCAGGAACCCAGCGTGAAGAAGAAGGTAAGTGGGGTTTGTTTATATTGGGGCGTTGGTGGTGGTGTGCTGAGGGTGTGAGTGGGGGGGATGTTATGGGCGTGATGCGTGTGTGGGTGTGAGTATGTAAGTGTGTTTGCATGAGAAAGGTGCAGAGTTTTGGTAGTTTGCACCTTTCTCATGCGAACGTTCCGCCGCTGCAAATTCAGCCGCAGTCGGATCACTTAGAATCACATAGATGTTAAACAATATCGGGAACAATGCGGAATCTTGTGGAACACCACAGAAAAATGCACAGGAGGAAGAATTTAATGGAGAAGTGAAAGAGATTGAAACCTATTAGCAACAAAGAGAACCAGGCCAGGACAGGGCCAGGGAGGCCGGCAGACACCATGAGGGATGCGGGACAGCAGGGTGTCGTGGTCTACAGTATCAAAAGCTGCAGAAATGTCAAGCAATATCAGGGCTCCCACTCTGTTACGCTCACCTGGCTCCCACAGAGGCGTCGATCTGGAGTGGACTGCTGTGGTCTCCACCAATGTGATGCGTAGGGCCGAGATGACGGACTGGACTGGCCCACCTAGCTTTGTTCGCTTGGCCCGTAGGAATATTCTTCTGCAAGTGGAGAAAGGGAATTAACCACCCGTGGAGTTGAGCGTAAATCTCCCCACCCCGCTGTTCTCCCCACTGATCACCTTGGATGCTCCCTCTTATAGTCTCACCTGATGATTTGAAAAGATGAGCTCTCCATCCTGCACTGAGCGCAGAGGCACGTAGATAACCAGTTGCTTCTCTGGCTCAAAGGAATTGGTGAGTTCCAGGACAATATTGACTCTGATATTCCCAGCAAGACACCGTAAGTATGTAGTTCGTAGGAGTTCAAATGCCTGACTTTCACTCTTGTCCGATTCCTTTGCACGTCGCAGCTTGACCCTACTGAAGAGTTCCTCGTGGCAACCGGTAATGTTCTGGTAAGGATTTGTATTATCCAACACAGTTTGATAAAATAATGTCCATATGTATGTATATGTATATGTTGCATTCTCCCTTATTCATGCACTGAGAGAAAGTATGAAGTCTCGGGGAATAATGCCTCCGGCAGTAAAATTAGGTAAGTCTTTTGTGGTGAGGAGGGTTCCCCTTGCTAGTCCCTTGTTTCACCTTGCTGACCTTTTGTTTCCCCTCAGGGGCCGGGGTTCGGCTAGGATGCAGTGGAAGCTGCGCCGACCTGTGAAGAAGAATAGTACCCCCGATGGTAAAATCAGGTAATTCTATGGGGGGTATTCCTCTGTGTATTCTCTTCGCTCACCTTGCTATTCTTGTCTTCTCCTTAGGTTCCGGAGTGTGGCGGTAACATGCAGGAAGGTGCGGTGAAATGTGAAGATGCTGCGAAGGCCGGTGAGTTCAGCTCGGCGCTGCAGCAGGCGACGTGCATAAAATAACTTCTTTCTTCCAGCTCGAAGGCGCGATGGATCGGGAATTCAGGTTAGGATCAAAGGTATTGCTCTTGTTCTAACCTTTTCTCCTTCTTTCTCCCTTTTTCTAGGAGCTCCAAACTCGAGGCGGGCGTGGCAGAAGACTGGATGCAGACTTGCAGGCACGGTGAGCGTTAAACTGCTGGATGCAGAATAACGCGAAGCGTGTGCTGCTCTTCGGGCGTGGTTTAAATAGCCGCCAAAGTAGTCCCAGGTAAGTATTCCTCCCCAGCCCCACCCGAGTAAAAAAATAGTCCCTAGGTAAAATAGTCCCTTCCAAGCCTCGTTTGGCTTGGAGCTCTTGCAGCATGGTCTGCATCAGGTAGGTTTGCAGCATGGTCTGCATCAGGTGAGTTTTAATCTATGAGCCTGGCACCTATGGCGCCAGGACTGACTCTCCATATGAGCCTGGCGCCATAGGCGCCAGGACTGCACCCAAATAGCCCCTAGCGGGGGTTGTTGGGTTTGCTTGGGTAACTTGATGCCTGCTTCCGGGGTTGCTGGACTTGGTCTGGGTCCCCGGGGGTAGGCATCATGACACTCTACCCTGGTCAAACCAACAATTTCAGGTTGACAACTACGGACACCAGGACACTCTCGGTCCCACGACTTGGCCGAAAACCACACTGAAAAGAATTAAAGAATTTAGAAGAATCAAAATCCAAAGATAAACGTGGAGAAATGAGATATTCTAATGCTTTCATTAGAACCAGAAAGAGAAAGGTAGTACGAAGTGTGACCATGCTTGAGAGGTAACCAATGGCTCAGGCATTGTAATAGGTCCCGTATTGGAGGTGGTTGCGGTAATAAGATTGCAGATATCCACAATCTTAGTCTCAAAGAACTCTGAGAGAGAGTCACAGAGACCTTGAGCAGATTTGACACCAGACACAAAGCGGATAGCTGAAGAAAAGGATTTAGCAACTGTAGATAAATCTTTGGACTGGTTAACTGCGGATTCAAACTTGTGAGTAAAAAAGCCTGTTTTGCAGTCTGAATTGCTGCATGATATTGGTGGGTGAGATGCTCAAACACCACCCTCTCCCCGGGGGTATAAGTCAAATGCCATTTACGCTCAGCCTATCTGACCTTCAAATGGGTGAGTTCAATACCCCGGAAAACCAAGGAGCCGAATGAAGTTTTCTAATCTGGATATTCTTTAAAGGGGCTACTCGATCAGCGGCCTCATGCAAGATTGTAGAAAATGCACCTATGTCTAAAATGGGGGTAATATTACAGGCAACATAAATGTATGAAACCATATGAACTAAGTTGGCATTCCGCCAATTACGTTTCATGTCAATAAATGGACTAGCTTTAGGGATTGGGCCAGGATAAAAGATCTGAATGGAATAAGGCAGTGATCAGACCATAGAACACTCCTGACTGGTGACAACATAATAGAGGCCTGTGTCGCAAAAATAAGATCTAGGATGCCACCAAGACTATGGATGGCTTCCAGCACAGTTTGTTGGAGACCGATATCACTAAAAGACTCAAAGAAATGTAGCAGGTCAGGAGCTAGGGGGATATTACACAGCCACGTTAGTCATGTGTGTAATGAGTATATTAGCCTGAATAATGACAGTACTGGTATTACGGTACTTAGAAGAAATACACCCCTTGGAAGTACTCTTGCCTGTTGGAAACATCTCCACTTCTGAAAGCCCGGTCCATGTGATTACTTACACTCTGTCCCCAATGGAAGAAAGACATATGGAAGGGTATGGGAATAACACATTACTGCTAATAATGAATATGACTCATTCAATATTGAGAAAAAATAATTGCTGGGTATGTGCCCACTTGCCGCAGCATGGTGGTAAGGGAATTGGTTGGTATGTGCAGCCGTTGCCATTGAGTTCTGCATGTTAAGCTTCCTTGAGGGCATTATATTATGGGAAATGGAACGAAAGTGAAACTGGTCAGTTAGATAGAACAAATATGAATGAATCCGAAGAGATTATTATGAAACCTGTAGGTTGTTCTATATTTTACAAAGCACGACTGATCACACCAGTAGTGATGCCACAAGACAGATTATTTGTGCCCTATAAATCATCTGTAATCACGTTTCATATGAACCCAGAAGGAAATAAAGATACAGTGCCCCCTCCTATACAGTAAATTACAGTCCACGCTCTGTCCCATTTTGCCTGAGAAAAAAGGATTCCTATTCGGTGGGGACATTCACTAGATGTATGAATGTAGCATTCCTTGATAAAGAGGTAGAGCCAGTTTATGTAGGTGATCCTGTTTATTTCATATGTGGAGAAAAAGCGTATCCCTGGTTACCTACAAACTGGGGAGGTACTTGTTACTTGGGACTTGTGTTCCCGGGGTTATTCCTTTCAAGAACAGCAGTTATAGCCAAATTGGCCAGGTCAAGACCACGGCGAAATGAGGAAGGAGGTTTGATCGCGGAAGACATAGCAAAATCATTCATACCATTTTGGGGCTAAGCAATAAACTCCTATAAAATAAGACAACTGTCCAGAATATTAGTGAAAACAATAAATGGAACAACAGATATATTATACAATATGACATTAGAGGAAAAAGGAATTAGATTAATGACACTCCCAAACAGGATGGCTCTTGATATAATCTTGGTTGATCGTGGGGGAGTTTGTAAAATCGTGAGATCAGCGTGTTGAGTATTTGTAAGCGACTCCTCCCCTACGATTTTCGACGCAATAAGAAAGTTGCACGTTTTAAGCTCTGACCTACACCACCCTGAAGGAAGTCGGGAATTGAACATACGCTCCTAGTTCTGGGAGGTATTACGCTCATGGGGATGGAAATTATTTGCGATCCTAGTAGCAGTGCTAGGAATATTCATGACATGTTGTTGTATACACTGCTTACCTATAGTGTGTACTGAAATAAGTGAGGAGTGTGTACAGATGGTAGCAAAAAAAAGCACTACTAAATCAGGTACTCAGGAAAATGATGAATTGAAGACAGTAAAGGAATTCATGTCAATCAATATTGATGACAACGAGGAGGAGATTAGTAGTATGCAAGATTCAGAATCAGATACTTGGTCGGAAGAGGATGCAATGTACGGATGAGACGTTTGGCATATGGCCAAAAGGAGGGTTTGTCAGTCCAGAAAAAATAGACACCCCTCAATGATGGAGGCAATGTATTCTGTTGGCCGAAGGCCAACCTCCTCATGTGTTTAGTATTAGAAATACATAGCGATAAGCTTGATTAAAGTGCTGCCCTTTTGATGTGGTTGAAATCGCCATTTTGTTTTCTAACTTTTGCCTCTTGCCTTCTGTTAAAACTGCTTTGCTGAAAACTTATTCTGCTCCACTAATACATTATTGTTCATGCATAGAGCAAGGCCGCGAGAGACTTGTTGAAACATAACGCAGCGACCCAGACAGAAATGCCCGGTCTCCTCCCGCACAAATCTTTGAAAGTAAGCAAGAAGGCATTTAATCATTACACAGGTGCCAGCTAGTCTCGCTAATACAGTAGAAATGTTAGGAACAAACATTTAATGGCTTGAATTATGCTCTCCTTTACAGCCCCCCTTCCCTGAGCCTTGTAGAGCCCTGGAGAGCGAGTTGACCCCAGTACACAAATAGAAACTAGGAGATAGCGAGGCCTGGAATGTGTCTCTCCCCTGCACGCAGCTTGCTTGCAGAGAACAGAAGCAGTGTGTTCTTAAAACAAAGAATTGTGTCTGCAGGCTCATGAAATTGCAAACTGTTGCTAAATAAATGTCTGAAGGTGTCATACTCGTCACAATAGTCAATCATCGAACCCAATTCAAAGGAAATACATTATGGGCGGTATTGAATGTGTCACCAGTGATTGTAAGATGCTTGCTTTGTATATATGTAACTGTTGTACGATTCTCACTCTTTTGCATCCCACAGGGTCTGGAAACGGACATCGCGGGGCATGAGACCCAGTTGGCCAACTGAGACTATTTGCTTTGCAATAAACCATGGCTTTTGGGAATACAACCTTGTGTCTGTCGTATCAGTTTGTGTGTGGTGATTGTGCCTTGTTTCCATACACGCGGGTCCCCTAGGGGCCCCTTCAAGATGGCACCCGAATAGGGACCCTCGCCCACTTGTTCCATCGTGTATGTTGTAAAATAAGGAAGGCAGAGAGAAAGGCGAGGACGGGAGGATGGAGCCGGGATCCAGAGGTGGTCGGGGCGCCCCTGTGAAAGTGCTGAGAGACTCCCTTGCAGATCTGCACACAACTGATCCCTGATCGACGTGTTCGGCCAGAGAACAAGGAGGCGAGGGTCCTGAAATGAGGCAGAGTGAGCCAAGATACACAGGCATGACGAATATTGGTTGCGTCAGTATCCGGACGAATCGCGTCTTGAAAGACGACTTGATTGATCAGGTGAGTCGTGCCCCGATTCAAAGTAACCCTGATATTGGTTGAGAGTTGATTTTGCAAAATCAAACACCCAGTGTAAGATTGATTAGCTGAGGGTAAGGTTAAAGCATGCCTGGGGTATTGTCCACCTTAGCGGCATTTTTCCACTGCGGTAGACAATCTTTGGAAACTGGCCAGGTAGCGCCACCCATGGGGTTGCCGGCGTATGAGATGTAGGTGAAATATGGTGCAGGGGCGATAATGTTTTGTGAGATTTGGCATAGGCAAACCAGAAAAGAGGAAGATTTGTAATGGCAGAATCACAGGAGTTTTGAGATTCTGAGAATAGATTATTTGGAGAAGGTGTTGTTGAAAAAGAAAACACATTCTGTGGCATTTGATATCCTTAGAGACTGGAGAATGGAAGCTATGCTTTGTTGGAAAAGTAGAGAGAAGAGCGCACACAGGCATAAGTCGAAAGCAGAAAGAGTGAAAGAAATGCAGGAGGAGTGGGATGATAGTTTGAGAAAGTCAGATAGACGTGGTCAGTTCAGTATAGATAAGATATACCCACAACAAGAGTTGCATTCATCAGATGAGTTAATAAGCAAGATACTAACTGAAACAAGGCGAGAGCGTCTAAGAAGACTGCACCAGTGACTATTGCTCAGCCCCCTCCAGCTGTTCAGCCCCTCCCTATTGTTCAGATCCCAGCACAGCCACAAACCATACAATCAGCGCCTTCCATTAGCCAGCCAGCGCTGCAGTAGTTACTTCCCGTTGTCCCATCCGCACCTCTCTCCCAAGAGATTGTTGTTGTCCCATCCGCACCGTCAATTATTGAACTTGAACTCACTGAAAGAAGAGAGGGGACGGGACAAAGTGAATGCACTAGAGTAACTCGAAGCACGATTAGCAAGGAGAGAAAGCGGGAGCTGCAAGAACAGGCAGAGATGTTCATAGACGGGAATGATGAAACATCGATGTTGGCCTCGTTGTATGATTTCAGGAGGAGCAATGAAAGACAGGTAGTGTTGGAATGCATGAGGGAATATTTAAAGGGGAAATGGAAGCAGTTAATTGGGAGGGTACCGCCACAGCAGTTGTTGGATTTGAATGCGTTGGCACGATGTAGGGAGAGAGAGATGAAGAAATAAAGGAACACATAGACAGGCTTTTTGAATTTAAGAATGAACTTGATGATGAATATGCTGAAATGTTTAGCATGCCAGGTTATAGGGGAAAGGATATAAGGAGAGACAGGGGGGAGGTGGCGATACCATATGTACAGCAGCGATTTTTTTCGTCGTCAAGACAAACATGTGATAAACTAAAAGTATGTGTATGAGAGGCGTTAAGATGGATTACAGATCCTAATATTCCAACAATGGAAATACATGAGATATTTGATGAATACCCCTTGCCAATGAAAAGAAAAGCACTGCAGACAATGGTTGAAGTGTTACTTCAGCAAGTGACGGGACACAATAGAGGGAGAGGAAACGCACAAGGCATAAGTAATTCAAACATGCATGGAGGGCCTCTGGGATTAAATCAGTGTGCGTACTGCAGAGAGGAAGGTCACTGGCGAGCGCAATGTCCACATTTGCAAAATAGAAATGGATATGGGCAGAGAAGACAGCATAGGGGGTACCCAGGAACAAAGGGGCAGAATAGAAACAATATGCATCAGCACTAAAATAATCAAGGAAATGTTACCCAGAATCAGAACCAAGCTCAAAATCAGACTGCATTTAGCCAAAATCAGGGCCAACAGAACACGCAAAATGGAAATAGAGGGAGAGGCAGGAACATTTTTGATACACAACCAAATACGTATTATAGAAATGATTACACATCGGATGATGTATTGTTCCCTCAATAGGACAGCCCCAGAAAGGGGTCGGAATCAGTGCCTATTCCCGTGAATCAAAAAGGACCCTACGTAGAAATGAAAGTCGGGAATAGAGAGCATAGCTTTGTCGTAGGTACAGGAGCACAAAAGTGCTCGATAGACCATCACTTGGTTCCCGAAAATACCACTGTCAGGGCAAAGAAATATTTCAGTAGGGTTTACAGGTACCCCAGTGATCAATCCAGTGTCCCAACCAGTAGCAGTGACATTAGGTCCATTCACTGAATATTGTCCATTTCTCTTAACAGAAAATTGTGGGGAAAACCTTTTGGGTTTAAATATATTGAAAAAACTGAGTGCAGTTATCCATTGCACTCCTGATGGAGTGTTCTTGACAATTTCGCCACAGAATGTACCAGTGTCTGAATTTTTGTCCAAACCTTTGCCAGGAGAGTTGAGTAAGGTGCCAACTTGCATATGGGGGATGAATGACAATGATGTGGGATGTTTAAAAATAGAGCCAGTGAAAATTGTTTTAAAAGAAGGAGTAACGCTACCACGTATTCCACAATATAAAATTTCAGCAGAGGGAGAGAAAAGATTGAAGAGTATTGTTTCAGATTTGGTAAAATTGGGGGTGATTGAAGAGATTACAGGCAGTATATGTAACAGCCCCATTCTCCCGGTATATAAGAAAGGAGGTAAAGAGCTACCATATCGTTTCATAATTGATCTGCGCGCATTAAACAAAGTAGTAGATCCTCAATTCCCATTGGTTCCAGACGTCACCACAATTTTGACAATGATTCCCGCCTCGGCAGAGTACTTTAGTGTTATAGACTTGAAGAATGCCTACTTCAGTATTCCAGTACACAAGGAAAGTAGCTATTTGTTTGCCTTCACATTAGGAGGACGATCATTTACATTCACACGCATTCCACAGGGCTACACAGAGAGTCTGAGTATTTACAGCAGGGCATTGAAAGAACAACTAGATATGCTAGAATTACTGACTGGATGTGTGTTGTTACAATATATAGATGATCTATTAATTGTTGCTGATACAGAAGAGATTTGTAAAAAAAGTACTGTTTTATTGTTGTCAAATTTAGCAGCGAGTGGCCACAAAGCGAGTTTAAAGAAATTCCAATATTGTCGAAAGGAGGTGGCTTATTTGGGCTACCTACTTTCGAGAGAGGGGAGAAGACTAAACCCGGAAAGGATAGAGAGTATTTCTGGTATGCCTATTTCAAAAACACATGAAGGAGTCAGAGCTATAATAGGCATGGCTTCCTATTGCCGGCAGTGGATTGTGAACTTTGCATTGATTGTGAAGCCAATGGTGGCATTGACAAAAAAGGATGCTGTGATGCCTTTGCATTGGAATGAAGAATGTCAGAGAGCATTTGATCTGCTCAAAACTGCATTGTGTACTGCTCCAGTTTTGGGCACACTAAATTATGAAAACATTTTCAGGTTGTTTGTACATGAAAGTGAGGGCTGCGCGTTGGCTGTTTTGACACAGGAACAAGAAGGAAGAAATAGGCCATGCAGCTTTTTTTCTTCCTCGCTGGACCCTGTAGCGCGCGCACTACCACGTTATTTGCGAGCTGTTGCAGCGGCTGCTGCGTTAGTGAAAAAAACTGAAGGAATGGTGTTGGGGCACACCTTGATTCTGATGGTGCCACATGCCATAGACGTTCTATTAATTAGAATGCAGAAGCAACACCTCACATCTGCTAGATTGACTAGATACGAAATTGTCCTGTTTGCGCCACACATCGAAATTATGAGGTGTAGCACTTTGAATCCTGCAGAATTAATGCCACTGCCCACTGGAGAATTAGGTGAGAATGAATTACCTCCCCATGATTGTTTAATGGTTACTGAGGAAGAAACGAAAGGAAGAATGGATTTAACCGATACCCCACAAAAAGAGCCAGATGGAGAGCTGCTTTGTGACGGCTCCTGTTTTAAATTACCTGATGGCACATCAACTGCTGCCTATGCTATCACTACACTGGAAAGAATAGTGGAGACCAAAAGAATCCCCTACAACTCTGCACAACCCGCAGAGATAATAGCTTTGACGAGAGCCTGTGAGATTTCTGAAAATTTGAGTTTAAACATATATACTGACAGCCAATACGCCTTTGGAGTGGTTCATAACTTTGGCCGACTCTGGGCTGAGAGGGTTTTCTTGACATCACATGGGGCCAGAATTCAACATGGCCCTTTGATTGTACAATTGCTGTCTGCACTTACATATCCAAAGCACCTAGCAATAGTGAAATGCGAGGCGCATAAAAAAGTAACATGTAAACTGGGAGAGGGAAACACGTTTGCAGACAGAATTGCGAAGCAAACTGCCACTGATTTGAATATCAAAATGTTGACAGTACAGTCTGAGGAAGTGCCCTGCATGATAGAAAATGGAATTGCTACTGTCAAAGAGATGCAGGCAGAAGCCACTGCTGACGAGATACGAGGGTGGGCTGAGGGCTCTGCTGAATTAGATCTAGAAGGTTGCTGGGTAGACAAGAAAAGCAAAAACTGGATGCTGCCCAACTCCTATGTAACTGCAATGGTGACGATGGCTCACAACCCTACACACATTTGTGCCAAAAAGATAGTTCAGCATCTAGCCACAGTATGAGAGAACACACACATAAAGAAAAATGCCGAGAGGCTGGTCCAAAATTGTATCACCTGCCTACAACACAATGTGGGGAAGGGAATGGTGACTCCAACAGGCAGTTTCGGCCCTCCCTCTATGTCATTTGAAGTAATCCATTTTGATTTCATAGATATGGAGAGGTCCCAAAACTTGAAGTACGTTTTAGTGGTTATATGTGCATTCAGTAAGTGGGTGGAAGCATATCCATTAAAAGACTGCAACGCAATGAGCACTGCAAAAGTAATGTTAAAGGAGTATTTATCCCGGTTCGGTCTGCCCCATTTCATATGGTCAGATAATGGCCCACATTTATTGTGCGCAGTGATATTACAGATTTGCGTCTCCAGATTGACAAGAGATCCCATTGTTCTAAGCACCCCATGAGCGCCGGTCTTATTGAACGTCACATCGGCATTTTAAAGGCCAAAATAAGTAAAATTTGTGCAGGAAACAAGTTGAGCTGGGTAGACGCATTACCGCTAGCGTTACTGTGCATGCGCACATCTGTGCAGGCAAGAACTGGTCTCTCCCCATACGAGATAGTGATCGGGAGGCCGGCAAACATTTGGTGTGCACCACAGCCAAAGCGGCTAAATGACATTGAATATCCTGTGGTCAGCATTTACTGTAATCTGTTAATTCAAAAATTGCGTTTGATTCATAAGCTGGTGCAGGAGGATCTACCCATTAGATATACTGGTCCGGGGCATTCACTGGAACCCAGAGAATGGGTTCTGGTCAAGAATTTTGAGAGGAAAACATCACTTGCACCCAGATGGCTTGGACCCTACCAGATACTTTTGGCAACACAAACTGCAATCCGCGAAGACGGAAGGAAGGAGTGGATACATGCAATGCATGCTAAAAAGGTCCCATCGCCGTCTGAAAAGCTGCCAAATCGAGACGACCAAAAAGAGACAGCGGCCCCAGAAACAAAAGAAACTGTTGCCAGTTTTTTGCCACAAAATCTGTCTGATCCTGAAACGAAGCCTGAAAAGATTGCTATAAAGGAGAAAGGGCAAAGAGTGCCCCAACGTTGTCCAGCAGAATCTGCATCATTGCTGGCTGACACAAAACGTGTACCACTTTGGCGCCCACCATCTGCCGTTGCGCCGCAGGCTGATTCCGAGCTCGAGTCTGGAAGTGCGTCCGCACTATTCATTGATCACACGATACCAGGAGCAAGGCAGTATAATTTACAGCCTCGGAAGAAGGAGTGATCAAATCTTCATTTCTTTTGATCTTTGTTGCCTCTGGTTCCTATCACGGATGAAGTAGGAACTGGAGGCCTAGCGGAGATCGGCGTGAGGGTTGTGCAAGTGGGAAAACTCAAGAGCGCGGCTCCTCGGTGCTAAAAACAATCCATGTGCAGATCACCCCTTACGGACAAGAGGGGCTCACATGGTACGAAGGCAATTGATAACTGCTCTGGAGTTCTTTGAGCAATGTGCAGATGCACAGAAATCTTGCCCAACGTATAGCAATCCAGGCTGCTAAGAACTGGCAGAACAAACTGTTGACATTTACCGAACTTATTGACATTCGAACGAGTGCAACGATAAGAGACATTCATGATGAATATTGTTGGAGAAAAAGAACAGCGAGAGAAAAATGCCAGAACCAGCTATTGCCCCCTCCTGCACCACTGCTGATAATGAGTTAACTATAGAGGCTGGAAGGTTACAAAAAAGAAAGTGCCAAAAAAATTATATGCTGATCTTAACGATAGCCATGAGTGTAATGAGTATATTAGCCCCAATAATGACACTACTGGTATTATGGTACTTAGAAGAAATACACCCCTTGGAAGTACTCTTGCCTGTTGGAAACATCTCCACCACTGAAAGCCCGGTCCATGTGATCACTTACACTCTGTCCCTGATGGAAGAAAGACACAGGCAAGGTTATGGGAATAACACATTACTGCTAATAATGAATATGACTCATTCAATATTGAGAAAAAATAATTGCTGGGTATGTGCCCACTTGCTGCAGCATGGTGGTAAGGGAATTGGTTGGTATGTTCAGCCGTTGCCATTGAGTTCTGCATGTTAGGCATCCTTGAGTAGATTATATTATGGGAAATGGAACGAAAGTGAAACTGGTCAATTAGATGGAACAAATATGAATGAATTAGAAGAGATTATTATGAAACCTGTAGGTTGTTCTATATTTCACAAAGCACGACTGATCACACCAGTAGTGATGCCACAAGACAGATTTTTTGTGCTCTATAAATCATCTGTAATCACGTTTCATATGATCCCAGAAGGAAATAAAGATACAGTGCCCCCCTCCTTTACAGTAAATAACAGTCCACGCTCTGTCCCCTGTTGCCTGAGAAAAAAGGGTTCCTATTCGGTGGGGACATTCACTAGATGCATGGATATAGCATTCCTTGATAAAGAGGTAGAGCCAGTTTATGTAGGTGATCCTGTTTATTTCATATGTGGAGAAAAGGCGTATCTTTGGTTACCTAGAAACTGGGGAGGTATTTGTTACTTGGGACTTTTGTTCCCGGGGAAATTCCTTTCAAGAACAGCAGATATAGCCAAATTGGCCAGGTCAAGACCACGGCGAAATGAGAAGAAGGTTTGATCGCGGAAGACAAAGCAAAATAATTCATACCATTTTGGGGCCAAGCAATAAACTCCTATAATATAAGACAACTGTCCAGAATATTAGAGAAAACAATAAATGGAACAACAGATATATTATACAATATGACATTAGAGGAAAAAGGAATTAGATTAATGACACTCCAAAATAGGATGGCTCTTGATGTAATCTTGGTTGATTGTGGGGGAGTTTGTAAAATCGTGGGATCAGCGTGTTGCGTATTTGTAAGTGACTCCTCCCCTACGATTTTCGAAGCAATAAGAAAGTTGCACATTTTATTATCTGACCTACACCCCCCTGAAGGAAGTTGGGAATTGAACATAAGCTCCTGGTTCTGGGAGGTATTATGCTCATGGGGATGGAAATTATTTGCGATCCTAGTAGCAGTGCTAGGAATATTCATGACATGTTGTTGTATACACTGCTTACCTATAGTGTGTACTGAAATAAGTGAGGAGTGTGTACAGATGGTAGCAAAAAAAAGCACTACTAAATCAGGTACTCAGGAAAATGATGAATTGAAGACAGTAAAGGAATTCATGTCAATCAATATTGATGACAACGAGGGGGAGACTAGTAGTATGCAAGATTCAGAGTCAGATACTTGGTCGGAAGAGGATGCAATGTACGGATTAGGCGTTTGGCATGAGGCCAAAAAGAGGGTTTGTCTGTCCAGAAAAAGTAGACACCCCTCAATGATGGAGGCAATGTATTCTGTTGGCCGAAGACCAACCACCTCATGTGTTTAGTATTAGAAATACATAGCAATAAGCTTGACTAAAGTGCGGCCATTTTGATGTGATTGAAATCGCCATTTTGTTTTCTAACCTTTGCCTCTTGCCTTCTGTTAAAACTGCTTTGCTGAAAACTTATTCTGCTACACTAGTACATTATTGTTCATGCATAGAGCAAGGCTGCGAGAGACTTGTTGAAACATAACGCAGCGACCCAGACAGAAATGCCCGGTGTCCTCCCGCACAAATCCTTGAAAGCAAGCAAGAAGGCATTTAATCATTACACAGGTGCCAGCTAGTCTCGCTAATACAGTAGAAATGTTAGAAACAAACATTTAATGGCTTGAATTATGCTCTCCTTTATGGCCCCCCTTCCCTGAGCCCTGTAGAGCCCTGGAGAGTGAGTTGACCCCCAGTGCACAAATAGAAACTAGGAGATAGCGGGGCCTGGAATGTGTCTCTCCGTTGCACACAGCTTGCTTGCAGAGAACAGAAGCAGTGTGTTCTTAAAACAAAGAATTGTGTCTGCAGGCTCATGAAATTGCAAACTGCTGCTAAATAAATGTCTGAAGGTGTCATACTCGTCACAATCGTCAATCATCAAACCCAATTCAAAGGAAATAAATTATGGGCGGTATTGAATGTGTCACCACTGATTGTAAGATGCTTGCTTTGTATATATGAAACTGTTGTACGATTCTCACTCTCTTGCGTCCCCCGGGGTCTAGAAACATACGTCACGGGGCGTGAGACCCAGTTGGCCAACTGAGACTATTTGCTTTGCAATAAACCCTAGCTTTTGGGAATACAACCTCAGGGCTCCTTCAGGAGAATCTGAGTTCAGTCCACTAACTGCTCCAGAGACATCTTCAGAGGAAAAAAACAGGGAAGTGTGACCATGCTTGAGAGGTAACCAATGGCTCAGGCATTGTTAAAGGTCCCGTATTGGAGGAGGTTGCTGATATCCACAATCGTAGTCTCAAAGAACTCTGAGAGAAAGTCACAGAGACCTTGAGTAGATTTGACACCAGGCACAAAGCGGCTAGCTGAGGAAACGGATTTAACAACTGTCAATAAATCTTTGGACTGATTAACTGCAGATTCAACCTTATGAGTAAAAAAGCCTGTTTTGCAGTCTGAATTGCTGCATGATATTGGCGGGTGAGATGCTCAAACACCACCATCTCCCCGGGGGTATAAGTCAAATGCCATTTACGCTCAGCCTATCTGACCTTCAAATGGGTGAGTTTCAATACCCAGGAAAACCAAGGAGCCGACGGACGTTTTCTCATCTGGGTATTCTTTAAAGTGGCTACTCGATCAGCGGCCTCATGCAAGATTGTAGAAAATGCACCTAGGTCTAAAATGGGGGTATTATTACAGGCAACATTAATGTATGAAACCATATGAACTAAGTTGGCATTCCGCCAATTATGTTTCATGTCAATAAATGGACTAGCTTTAGGGATCGGGCCAGGATAAAAGATTTGAAAAGGAACAAGGTAGTGATCAGACCATAGAACAGTCCTGTCTTGTGACAACATAATAGAGGCCTGTGTCGCAAAAATAAGATCTAGGATGCCACCAAGACTAAGGATGGCTTCCAGCACAGTTTGTTGGAGACTGAGATCACTAAAAGACTCAAAGAAATATAGCAGGGCAGGAGCTAAGGGGATATTACGAAGCCACGTTAGTGGCTGTGTGTAGTTATGGTTAAGTTGCTAATACCATAGGAAGAGCACTTTTTGGGCGGCTTATAACTTTGCTCCTCCTGGACGAATCTTCACCACAATTTGCAAAAAAAGTATATGGCCCACTCAAAATTTTAGTGAATTTTGGTTCGGGGGGGCAACGTTATAAGGGGGGTCCCAACATGTCTTTTTTTCCCATAGACATAATGGGAAAAAACTTTGTGCATGCCTACAGCTCAAACCGCTGGATGGATTTCCACCAAATTTGCGGCAGGAGCAGCGGCTTAGTCCCAAAAGCGTCCTTTTTTTTAATTTGTTGTAAATCCATCCAGTAGTTGTTTTTAAATGGCCGAAATGTAAGGCAACAAAATGAGTGAAAACTATGTCCGCTCCGTGGACACACTTCCCTGTTCTCTCCACGGATAGGACACCGATTGGATAATTGGCTTAAGTCATGTCCGCGGACATGCAACGTGTTTACCGATTGGCTGGGGTGAGGTGTGAGGCGCATCACATTGTCTCGATGCACCCTCCATCTTTTATCCGCTGACAGCGTATTGGTGAATAGAGGCAAACTGCAATTTTGGGGAGTGTGTTTGCGCAGGAGTGATTGGGCAGGGTTGAGGAGTAAGAGATGGGTCAAATACTGTATTTGTTTAGGTGTCCTTGATGTGTTCGGCATGCCTGCGGTCATAGCGGCTGTCCGCTGACATAATGAATGCACTACTAGCTAATTTACTTTAGTAATTTACTTTAGTATGGTGTTGGTTTTGAGTTGTTAGGATAGCCTTGACTTTTATTAATATGATCTATAAGCAGCCCACATACCACAGTCAAAATGTTTGGTAGTATAGGAGTGTTATGCTTCGGTGGTTGTGGCCGTAGGCCATGCACCCAAAACTCTAGGCCCTGGCCACAACCACCGGAGCATAACACACCCATAGAATCAAACACCCATAAAATATGCACAACCCAAAAGTCTTTGTACTGTTTCATTTTAAGAGTTTATATGTGAAGTTTTGGCTAAGTTATTCAGTTAAGATTGTAGAGTTTGTAACAAGGAGTGCATTGTTTCTGAGTTTATTTATTGGATACTTACTGGTTGAGTTTTTTTGTGGTTGTCTGCAGTTTTTTCATGACATGGGTAACTGGACCAGACATACTTTTTCGATCTCTGTGATAAAAGAAAAAAATCGTATGTTTGAGCAGGTAGTCCATAATGAGTTATTGCGTTGCATAATAGACATTTCTGTTTTTTTTATCCTCATATTTAGTACTTTACAAGTACTGTAGTTCAAACCAGCGTGCTGCGCCATTTGATCAGTTTCTGTGTTTGTTTTCTAAATCATTGGGTCTGTGGGAAAAAAAATCCATGCTGGATTAAAAAAAAAACCTTCTATGTTGTAGTACGATATATTGCTTTCATTGTTTTACTGTTTATTTCTTGTTTCTTGCTAATATTCTATCTGTTGGGTTGTTGCAGATTTTTTGGGGCAGTTAGGTACCTGTTGGCATAATCTAACTGTATATTTCTTGTTTGACTTTAGTAGTTTTTGTTTATCTGTTTGCTTGTTACAGATTTTTGGGGCAGTTAGATACCTGTTGCGTATTCTAGCTGTATATTCCTTTTTTGATTTTAGTGGTATTTATTTATGTGTTTGTTTGTTGCAGAATCTTGGGGCAGTTAGAAACATGTTGGTGTACTCTGCCTGTGCACTGTTTTGAAGTTGAAGTTTTGCTTATGTTCATACACAGATTACGTATAAAATTTTGGTTTTAAGAATATTAAGTCAGAGTTTACAAGATTTGCTGACAATCTCTGCTTTAGAGTAATGGTACTATCATTACATTCAAACCATCCACAATTCTTTTTTATATATGCAGTGTAATGACCTGCGTTGGTTATACCTCCTGCGTGGTAGATTACATCTATTGTGAAGGTTTTCTTACCAAGTGATACTTGACCATGTGTAAATCCAGTCAGCTTACAGTTGTTTTTGGTGCCATTTGCATTGTAACGTAAAAGCATTACTATTACGTATTTACTATGTGTCTGTATTTGTAAGGTGGAATGATTATCTGAATTGCAGGTAGTACATAATCTGCCTTGGTTTGCATTTTGTACAAGTTGCTGAAATGAAATGGATTCACAGTTAGGTATGGATACATACACATAGTGTTCATTAGGGACTTCTTCCTGTGCCACATGGTTGCAGCGAGTGCATGTATGTTTCCACATGTATGAAATCTGAAAGATGTTTTTGTTTCCAGTACTTGTAGTAAGTACATTAGAAATTCTTGTGGATCTTCTTCTGAGTTTATAATGAATTTTAGACCATTCCCGCACAGTAGTCCAATTCTTGTCTTAATCCATGAACACTGTAAGTGTTGTCAGGATTGTTGGTTGCATTTCTATGAAGGACTAACATTTGCAAACACAATTGGTCTGTACTGTGTAAGTAAATGTTCTCAATAATTGGTGGAAATTTGAAGAGAATATTTATTGCTACGTAGCAATTTACAGCAGTTACATTTGAAAATTTGAATGGACCTGATAGTTCTGCGTGGAAGTCATTTGTTTGTAGTGTGTGTTGCTTCTTTGAAGAAGTAGTCAAGTTACTTTGACCACTAGATTCTTGTTTGATTGAGGTACTTGATGAGGTATTTGTTTTTTTTTTTTCTTTGGAGGAATTGTAGTGATATCCTGTATCATTTGAGTTTGAAGTCGTTTTCTTTTACAATGCTTTGCTTGTTGTGGAACAGAATAGGTTTTCATAGGGGGGTGTGTGGAGTGAACGCAGCCTATTGTATTCTAGAATGCAAGGAATATCAGCATTTACTTTACTTGCATCAAAGTTGATTAGAAATAGCCCGTCAAGTGTACGTAAGCGTTATAGTGCTACGTAGCTCATTCCTTCTTTAAAAAATGCGCTACCAATATCTATTAATGCTTTATCTAGGGTAAGACCTTGTGATTTTTGAATGGTCACTGCCTATGCCAGAGTTACTGAAAATTGTTCTCTGCGTACATACATGTCTTTGAAAAGAAGGAACCTTGCTGTTGAGCGTCCTATCCTTTTAACTTCTGATAGTTTATCAAAGAGAATATTGACAAATTGAATGTTGTTGTCACGTGGGTATGTTTGAAAGCCAACAACTGTATCAAGTGCTCCATTGACTAATCCTTTCTCCACGCCAAGGTTACGTTTAAGCATTACTCTACAGTTTAAAGATAATTTTAATATTTTCTCTAAACCAGCTGTGTTGGATATAGATTTTTCTAGGGTATTTAGTGTTGTTGTGGCTTGTTGACACATGGGTAGTGCCACACCATGTACATCCAGTTTATCTGTGGAACAAATTTCAATTATTGGTTGCATTTCTTTTTTCAACATTGTTTCATTGAATTTGGAACAGCTTGCAACAGTTGGCATCAAGGACATACAATTGACATTTTTGTGTGCTAATTGTTGCATTACATCAGTAGCACATGAGTTATGGCCATAGAGTGTATGGATGTGCCTAGTTGTTAACATTGATTTTGCTTCTTGAGATAGTACACCAACTCTAATACTTTTTTAAATGTTGGTGTATGTGAGGCCTGCACACTGGCACATGTTTTCAGTTAATTCTCTGTATTGGAAATGTTGCCAAAGGTTGAAATTTCCTATGCTTTTTTTTACGGCACAGTTTGTGCCCTAAAGTTTTAAAAATAGGTTCAGCTTTCACTAGTGTCAATTGAAGAAGATGTCAGAAAACAATAATGTGTTTTCCTCCAAAGAGCTGTTCGTAGTCTGTTTTGAGGAACTCTTGTAATCTGAGGTGAATCAAAGCCAGCATTAGGTTGGAGACCATTCTCACCTCATCTATTAGCAGCATTTTCATTTGTTTGAAAACTCTGTGTAGTTCCAATTCAGCTTCTGTGGAAAGGTTGTAATAGTCTAATTTGTTTTTGTGTTCTACTGGAAGGAGTAGTAATTGGTGTAACGTGACACTGCCTATGTTGTAGGCAGCTAAACCTGTGGGGGCAGTTACAACAGCTGACAGTTTGTTGTTTGTCAATTGTTGAAGGAACTTGCTGATGATTTTTATTAAGAATGTTTTGCCTGAACCAGCTTCACCACTCACTTATAGAAGTATTGGGTTGTAGTCTCGGCAGGTACAGTTTTTATTTTCATGTTCCACACCATGTTCATTTTATTTTGTTATTTCTTGGAAAGTACTATGTTGCTCATTGTTCAGTTGTGATTTCAGTACAGCAAAGTCTTCTGTAGCTTGTTCATACTGACACATGGTATGTTCTACTTCTGTCAAGGCTAATTCTGCCTCATTTGCTATTAGTGGCTGTCCAAGTGGTTCTTGGCTTCCTCTTCCAGAAGGTTGACTACTGTCAGGAGTGTCCACTTGTAGTTGGGCCTGGAGTTCTTCTTCAATTGTGCAACATTGTTTGATACTGTGTAAAGTTTACATCTTTTATAGTGCTTTCATTTGCTTTGAAAGCGTCTTCATAGGAGTCGTATGTATCCAGTAACTCTTCTTATTTTCTTCATGGTTTAAAAAGTTGTAGCAGGGACATATAATACAGTTCTTTATGTTGAGGAGTTTTTAATGACAATTTGATATGATTAATTAAGCTGCGTTTGGTAAGTTTCACTAAGCTGCCTTCACAATATACCACTCTGTTTCTACCTATCTTTTCATCTGGTTTAACATTATTTTTGTATGTGAAGTTTTGGGCTATGTGGTAGAGACACGTGGTTTCCAAAGTGGTACTCCTGTTTGGGTAGTATGTGTCTAGTAAATTGTTTTTCAAAATGTCTTGGCTGTTGGGATAATTTTTGGCTATTGTTTCTATGTCCTCATATGATTTGAGAACTATTTTTTTAGATTTAGCAGGACCAAGACTTAGCCATACTATATTGTCAGATTTTCCATACAAGGCAGTACCAGTTAAACGGTCTGCAGCTTCATAGCAGCCACATTCTCTATGAGAGAGCATTTTTATGCCTAAGCTGTACAATTTCTGTGATAGTGTTTTGTCACATGATATGTCATCCCAGAGGTCCTGAAGCTCTGTTTCCTCTGCTTTGGTTAAGTAGGCTGTAACATATCGCGCAACTGCAGTGGAATTGTCTGCAATGTACTGCACATCTGTACTGCACATCTATGTTTGCATTCCATAGAGGGCAATGATTGCATTGTAATCATTGATGTATTTTGATTCTTCTGTTCTTTTTATGTAATATGTGTTCTTAGGTGATTTAACTTTGACACTATGGGCCTCATCACGAGTTGGGCAGTAACGCCGGTGCTGTTAACGCCAGCGCTAATTGCCCTACTGCCAAACCACCCCAGCGCTATTAGCGCTGGATCACAGGTTTGGCGGAAGGGTTATTGCCCATTCCCCATTGGGCCCATTTGGTAATTCCTCATTCCCCATTGGGACCAAAGGGGAAAATGTGCACTATTACCACTGACGGATTTCCCGCCGGCGGTATTCGCGCTGAAAATTGGCAATTTTGCCATGGATTTCTCCCCAGCTCAGAGCTGCGGCGAAATCCGCCTAAGCCATGATCTGGCAGACCCTTAAATGTGGCGGTAATAGCGCTACTGCCACATTTAAGGGTTACCGCCAGACTCGTGAAGAGGCCCTATGTCTGACTGATGACATGAGTTGTTGCTGAAAGTGGTCTAGGGAAACCAAAGCAGCATTTGGTGTAGTATTTCCCTTTTTTTATATATTTGCGACGGCAATATTTCCCACATTTGTGTCTTTGAAATTGTAAAATGTGTGCATGAAGGTCACTATGTGTTGTTTGTGAAGGGATTTCACAAGTGACATATTGTTGGTTGAACTGCAAAACAGTGGCATCACTGTCCTGACCATATTTAGGGGCATCTTTAATCCATAATAGCATTTGGATGTGTGGTGATCCTCTGGCTTGGTATTCTTTTCTCCAAAAAAAGTGTTGAACTTCTCTGAGGGGAGGAACAGTCTTATTACACATCAAGTGTAGCATAGCAATGAAGCGATGATTGAAATATCTTGATACATTTACAGGATCTAAAGATCAGAGTTCTCCTGGTGTTTTTATATCTATGTTTGTTTTATTTTTGTTTGCTATGGGTAGGAAATCGTGTAAATCTTCCCATGCATATTCTGCACAACTTAATGTTACAAAGCAAGTGGGTGGGCGAAGGTTTCTTATCACACAGCGTACATCTCTGTGACGTCGGAACCAGTATTCTTTTGTACCATGCATGTTTGCTAAAAGATTTGCAATACTTGACTGTGAAACCTCATCTTTTTCTTGCACTTTTTGTAATAATTGCATAGCTGACATATTTTGAAAATGGGTACCTGATTTTAATGTGTGCAACTCCGTACCATAGAGTTGCTAGTTCACTTTCAAAGAGAAGGTGGAATATGTATTCCACGTTTTGTCTGAATCTGGGGTTGTCAGAATACATTCGTAGAGAGCGATATTCTGATGCTGTTATCTGTGTGGGCCTATCATTGTACCTTCTTCCTTTTCCAGTAGGAAAGAGTAGCAGAAAGGCCCGTGGTTCTATACTTTTTTCCCATATGCTGATTGGAGATCCTTTGGCTTGTCGCATTTGGTACGTTTCAAGTGTATCATCTATAGCGTCTTTAGAGTGTAAAGGATGCATTGTATAATGGTCTAAAATATTAGAAGTTGAAATTGACCGGTTTCTGGTGACTCTTGAATTATTTCAATGGTTTCTCTCAGGTTTTCTTCAATATTAATTTCTTTCTAGTATTCATTGTTGTTTTTTATATATTGCATGGCCTGTCTAACTTTATGTAAGTCTACAAGTTTCTGCCAAATTGGTGTGTCTTTTGTAGGTACTCCATTCACTAAGACAATTAAAGATTGATCTATTGGCTGTTGCACTCCTAGAGTGTATACATTTCCTGTGAGATCTAATGATAAATAAACTACTTTCCCACAAATGCCTTTGACTAATTCAGAGGGAGGTAATTTAGCTGTTTTTGGTTGGAGGCTTGAAATGGGTGCACTGTTTGAATTATGATGCTCTCATATAAATGTAGTTGTTGCAGGGGTTTTGGTAGTGGGACTAATTCCAAGTTATTTGTGATAGCACGTGAAGGCGTTTGGTTGTTGTCAAGTTGTGCAGTGCAGTAATTGCAAAGTATTAAGGGGTCAGTAAGGTCGCATTTGTTTTCTGCTATAAGGTAGAGAGGTAATTGGAACCATTTTGAATGTTCATTGTCTTCTATTTTGTACGTTATGTCTATAGTTTTTGTGGTACTTTTATAAGAAGTCCTGTGGCAACACACACAGACATGGTTTGGTACTTCAGCAGAGGTACTTTTAAACTTTAGTATTTCTTTTTTTTATGTGTTTAATAGGAGGTTGCTATTTGTACAGTAGTTGCTAGTTTGTTGTACATCTATTTCATTTTGTAAGTGGCTTTCAATTCCAAAATATTTTCTCTGGATATGGTCTATTTCTTTGTGTAGTTGTTCGGCTGTACCATGTAGAAGTTTGTTATTTAAGTTGGCTAGTGCTAAAGCAGGACTTTTAGCATATTAGAGTATTTGGACTAGATTTTTTGTAGTTGAATTATGTGTTGATATCATTTTGATATGATGGAAGGTGTTTTTACAAATAGGTCCTGAAATGCAGGTTAATGAATGCCATTGTAGTCCTGTGTATTTGCGCACTGAACAGGCATCCATATGTTCTAGTATTTTCATTTTGAATTTGTCTTTGCTCTTTACATACCGATTGAGGAACTGGCGTAAAGATTTGAATTTTTTTTTGGCAATGTTACACATTGATGTGCACGGCCATTTGTAGACTGGACATTTTGGTTCAGTAGATTGGGGAGGTGATCCTGAGTTTTCTGGGGATATTTTTGTGAGCAAAGTTTCTTGTTCCATAATGGTGTTATTAAGTTTTTCATACCCTCGTCCCCTGCTATGTATGGCAATTGGGTTTGTTTGCTTTTGTGTATATGCTTCTTCATTAAAATATGGTTCGGTGGTCGTGGTGTGAATGCATTCACCTACACATATGTTTAAGAAGCTATTTTTGGTGACATTCCTTTTATTGAGATGTCTTTTTTGTAGTTTAGTAGTTAGTTTTGTTAGTGGTTTCATGCAGTTTACAACTAAAATAAATAAGTTCCTTTTGAGAAGGATTGCACTGTCTACGAGAACTTCTAGGATTAATTTTCTATGGTAGGTTTTAAGGGTTGTCCATGATTTCTCTCCTGTTTTTAAAAGGTTCTGAAGCACTCTATGGCGGAACATTTTTTGTAAAACTTTTTTTTGGTATGCTTACTTGCCACTACATCAAGATTTATAAGTCCAGTGTTAGCAGTAGTGGGAGTTGAAGTCCTGTTAATTACTTTCTGTTTGGTTTTACATTTTGATAGAGGAGGTAAAGTTTCTGTACTGGTAGCTTGCTTTGTTTCGCTTAATGACTGTATTGGCTGTTTTGTTTGAAGTTTTTGTACACAATCTGCTAGAGATGGATTCTTATTTTGGACACTTTATATTGATTTGCTCTACTTCTGCGTTGCTTTCTACATAGTTGTTTTTTGGTAGGCATTCTTTGGGGTCTGTTGGAGAAAAAAAAGTGTGGGTAGGGGCTATTGTGCATTGTATGCATGCTTTTTTCATGAGTGTCTGAGTATGATGGTAAGTATGATTGTGGAGGTGTGTGATTGTGCAATGGGCGGGTACATCAAGTTGGGAAGGCTATTCTTGTATTTGTGTGTTATTATACTGGGCTTCACATGACAATATAAAGTATGTAGCTGGCAAGGGGAAGCACTAATACTACTTCTAATGATAAAGGGTTAATATTTGTGTTTCTTCTACAACACTAAAATGCTAGTGTGTTTGTGTAACAGTTAGAACCTTATGTTAGTTTTGTACTTACTTTTTTGTATGGAAAGAGTAGGTTTCTTTAAAGTCCTTGTTTGTACTTCAGACGCTGCTGCTTTTCAGGAGACTGGTGTTCACCGAAAGTGTAAAAGAAAGAAGTTAGTGCGTATGTGTGTTTATAGCACTTTTGTTAATGTAGACATTGTTTTGCACTTTTCTTTGCCTATGTGCATCCTGTATATTTTATTTAGAATCTGTTAGTTGAATATGTTTTTCGAATGAGTATAGATAAGATGGATAGTAATCATGCGGGATGGTGAGATAGGTATCTTAATGGATAATAATTATGCTGAAGGCAGGGTTTGGCTGGCAATGCTCCTTAGGCCTAATGCTGTTTTAGAAATAAAGATGATACCCCTACCTTTGGTTAGGTTGGACTCACAGTCAGGACGAATGATGGAGTAGTTGTCAGGGATGACAAAAGAAAGGGAGGGTCCAGCTGCGGCATGGAGCCAAGCCTCTGTAATTGCTAGAAAGCCGAGGTCACGTGATGTTATGTAGTTGGCAATGTTTAGTGCATGAGCTGGACACTGCCAGATCACTATCTGGCATTGATAAGAGCACCTCTAATCAAAGAGGGAGAGTTGTCCAGTTTGCATTTCGATTGTAATGTGCAGGGTTTGGGTGCGGGTGCATTGAATCCTGAGTTCCTTGAGCAGTTGGCTGCAATAGTGGTGTGTTTAGGAGTAGGAGAGGTGTGCAGTCGAGTGAATCTGGAGCATATACACGAATTACTGTGGTTTATTGGACATGGGCGGTTGTTCATAGATGTTAAGGTGACTCGGTGAAACCTTGGAGTAGGTGAGCTGCAGGTAAGCTTGTCAGTGGGTTTTGGTGCGGGCAGTGCAGGTTCAGGAGTTGTCAGTGCTGTGGGGAACCTGGTGTAAGCGTATGGTTCATGGATGGCAGACTCAGAGGTGTGATGAGAATCACTTTGGGTGTTGTTTGGAAGCAGGGAGGTAGGAATGTGGTTCAAGTAGGGTAGGCTAAGTGCCATGGATATGCAGACACTGAGCGTAGAGTTAAGGTCCATTATGGAAGGCAGTGGGTGATTACTTCTAATGGGGCCATCGTGGATGTGAACTTAGTCGTAAGGTAGGTAAAGCTGTAGACTATAATAAAGCTTAGAATACGCATGACTTAGCAGCTTGAGAATTATCCTAGAGTCATTAGTTTGAAGAGACTGCTAGTGGTAAGATTTGATGAGATGGAGTCAGCATACTGACTAAAGATCAAAGCCTACCATGGGTACTAGATACTTTGAGCTGTAATGGGCTAAGGAGCAAAGCTGGGAATACTCTGATTTCTGGAATGTCTAAGAGCAGAACAGGAAGTACAGTCGTATCTGTTGGGATTCAAGTTGGCCTGGAATAGGTCACCAAAGAATATATAAGCTAAGGCACAATGCTAGTGAGGCAGACATATAGGCATAGATCATGCAATCTAGTTAAGTCCAATGGGATGCAAATAGGCACAAATAGGTCGCCAGAGCTAAGGTGCGCTAAAGACAGTGCTAGCGAAGCGACATGTAGGCATACATTATACAATGCAGTTGGCACCACAAATTGCAATGGCAGCGCTAATGAGCATTGCTAGTAATGTGGCATGTAGATGCCGATCATACAATGCATTTGAATCCCACTTATGGATAATGCTTACGATACGGCAAGTGAGGCGCAGCAGATAATACAGTGCAATAGAGAATACCAAAATGCAGTTGGTAGCAAGTTGGTGACCAGACTTAAGATGCACGGCAGCAGCTATACTAAAGTGACTGCCACATATGGCCGAGTACAGGTCGTGCCGTACAAGCATAAATTACCATGTACTGATCGTAGGGAGCTTGCCCAATGAGGTGGTAGACTGATGAACAGAGCTGGCGTTAGATGTCACAAGTACGAGATGAGGTGGGATGGCAAGTATTGGGCTCACAGATGTGGATAATCATGAATTAGAGTACTAGGATTATTGCCTAGTAGGCAGCTTATAATAGTGTTGGACTAAAGCGGTGCAGTAGTCCGTGCGTATAAGGAATCAATGGGCGGCCGTTAGCTTACCCTGCTGAGTGAGACTGGAGCTGATGGAGGTCCGGGCAGCATGGCTGGCCCCTCAGCTTCGTTATGGCCCAGACAGGCCCAGGCAGGTATCTCGCCTTTATGTGGTGTCCTGTGTGTGCGTGGCCGGCTCTCGCCTTCTGGTCACGCACTTTCTGCGAAATAGGGCAATGTAGCCAATGGGAGTGCACTAGTCGGTTTCAGATTGTTGCTTAGCAACATGTATACAAGCTCAATCCACCATTTTAGAATCGTCGGCTTGTATCAAATAACGATCGACAGACTTGCAGGACATCATACGTTTGGAAGGGAGTTTCAGTCAACACAACCCCATTACAGAAGGCAGTCAGGCGCTGAGTACTCGGTGCGGTCACAGGAATTACAGGCTTATCTGCAGAGGATGCGTGGGTATTTATTGATGGCGTGCCCTTCTCCTGAGGCAGTGCAATGATGAGGGATGGGCTCCTGCCCTCCCGACGTAGCAATGTTAAAGACCAAAGGCCAATACAGGTATCTGGCTTTTATATGGTGGCCTTTGTGTGCGTGGCCAGCTCTCACCTTTCGGTCCTGCTCTTGCTGCAAAATAGGAACATATATCCAATGGGAGCGCAGTAGTCCATTTCCGATTGTTACTTAGCAACCTGTATACAAGGTCAATCTGCCATTTATAGAATGGTTGGCTTGTATCAAATCATTATTGACAGAATTGCAGGACATTATGTGTTCGGCAGGGAGTTTCAGGCAACACAACCCCATTACGGAAGGCATTCAGGCACTGGGTACTGGGTATGGTCACAAGAATCACAGGATTACGTATGTATGGGCTCCTGCCCTTCTGATGGGAGGTAGGGGCTTGAGGGATATCAAACACGATACACTATGTTTTGTAAGAAGGACATTGTATGAGTCAAAGTTCTTGATGGGCTAAATCAGACCTCACTGAGATATGTTCAATTCAATCATGGTGTGCCCTTCTGATGCTGCTTACTTTTACGTTGTTGGAGGGAATCTGTACTAGGTCATCCCTTGTGGTTCACACGACAATGTTAGTGTTGTTGGATGGTAGCAAGGTATGTATGGCCCACTCCCTGTGGACCATTTATAATTGAATTACAGTGATGTATCTAGGTGCTCATGAAGTGTTTCCATTCGACTGTGATGTTGAGTCCTTCTCTTACTTTGTCCAGACGGTGCACCCACTTTTGTTCTAGCTTTGTGAGGGCCTTATTAACATCTCCACCTCTTTTTTGTGGGGCCATCTTCTGTAGCACGAACCGCTTGAGGTCCATGTTCTTTGTGGCATAGTGTTCCACTAAAGGCTTGTCTGCCACCTCATTCTTGATGCATGATCTATGTTCTGACATCCGTTGCTTCACAGCTCTGATGGTTTTTCTGACATACAGTAGGCTGCAGGGACACTTGATGATGTAAATGACTAGCTTGCTGTTGCAGTTGGTGTGTTCAGCGAGTTCCCAATGAACATTCTTGTGATTGAACACTTTTTACGTCTCAGTGAAGTTACATGCTACACAATGTCCACATTTGTAATCACCCTTCCCTGGTGGTAGGTCGCAAAGGGTTGTTGGAGCTCTTGGGGGCTTAATGTATGTATGATCTAGATTCTCCTTTAGCTTGTGGTTCTTTTTGAAAGAAAATAAAGGTTTTCTTGCCACACTTACTATGTTCTTGATCATGTGCCAGTGTTTACTGACCATACAGTTGATTAGGTTGCTGAGTGGGCTGTAAGTAGTTACAAACACCAATCTGTCCAGTGGCCTTTTCGTATTTGGAGTAAGACATATATCTGTATTGGTGTTAGCTGCTCTCTTTCTGGCACATTTTAAGAATTATTTGGGATATCCCCTATCCAATAGTCTTTTCTGCAGGTTCTCAGCGTGTGTGTTAAATTTGACATTGTCAGAACAATTTCTCCTAATCCTTAGGAATTGTCCCTAAATTAGGTTGTATTTCAATCCAATGTGATGATAGCTAGAAAAGTGCAATAAGTTGTTGCCGTCTGTCAATTTCCGGTATAGCTCTGTTTTCAAAACATCACCTGATCTGTATATATGTAAGTCCAGAAAAACAATGGCATGATAATCCATTTGCATGGCAAATTGAATATATCTGTTACATTCATTGAGCCATTGGTGGAATAGGGTCAAATCGGTGTCTGTGCCGTCCCATATTAAAAGAACATCATTGATATATGGACGCCATACTACTATTTTTTCCTTGGTGGGATTTGAGTGGGAGTTTACGTGGTCTGTTTCATATTATGCCATGAACAAATTGGCCACGACGGGGCGAAAGTTGCCCTCATGCTGACTCTGTTAGTCTGCTTGTACATCTGATCATTAAAAAAAAAGAAATTCTCTAATATGGCCAGCCTGACACATTCTAAAATGAAGCAAGTTGGTATTGTCGAAATGTCTGTTCTTTGGTCTAGGAGGGTTTTCAAGGCTTCTAATCCTTCTTGTTGTGGAATGGACGGATATAACGCCTGCGTGTCCATTGTGACTAGAATGCAGTTTGATAGTTTGATGTTATCCAGGATGTGTAATGTATCTGTTGTATCTTTGATTGTTTTAGGAAAAAGTCTATGTATAAAGACAGTGGTTCGAGGAGAGAATTGCACGCTGAAACTAATGGTCATCCCGGTGGCTTTTTCGCATTTTTGTGTTCTTTAGTGAGGATATATAAGGCCGGAATCCTCGGATGTGATTTATTCAAAAATAGCCATTCCTCTTCACATATCCAGCCTTTGTCTTCCGCATGGCGTGTAAGGCTTTTGATCTCTTCCTGGAGTTGCTCTGTCGTGTTGTGATTAAGTTTAATGTAGGCCTCCATGTCAGACAATAAATGTAGACATCAATTCTCACAATTTACTGTGTTCATCAGGACTATGCCTCCACCCTTGTCGCTGGTGTAATAGTCAAGGTTTTGTCATTATTCAGAGACATGAGGGCTAATCTTAAGTCTTTAAGTAGATTATCTTCGTAAAACTTCTTGTTTTTTAGACCTCCATCACTGCTTTTGTGACTAGTTTTTTTAAGGTGTCTAACTCACAAGGTGTGGTGTGTGGAGGAGGGTACAAAACTGATTTTGTATTGAATACGGTTTTGTTCTAGCATGGAATTTATTGTTGTGTTGTCTCCTGGAGCTGTTACCATACAATGTTCCGGTAAATGTATATAAAAAAAAAATTTCAACCTTGTATTTCTAAAAAAACATTTGAGTTCAAGTTCGGTCTCGAATGGCTCAGCCTTTGCTGAGGGTACGAATGACTAGCCTTTACTGTTGTGACTCCAATTTAGGATTTCACCCTCTGGCCAGAGTTCAGACATGTGTCACACTTAGATTGAACTGTGAAGTTTAGCCAAGAGGCACACAGAGTAAAATGTGAAGTTTAGCCATGTGGCACACTTAGAGTGAAATGTGAAGATTAACCAGGCATAGAATTGTAAAGTTTTACCATGCTTCACACTTGGATGGAATTGTGAAGTTTAGCCATGTGTCACACTTAGATTGAAATGTGAAGTTTAGCCACGTGTCATACTTACATTGAAATGTGAAGATTAACCATGTGTCACACTTAGATAGAATTGTCAAGTTTAACCATGTGTCACACTTAGATAGAAACGTGAAGTTGAGCCATGCGTCACATTTCTATTGAAATGTGAAGTTTGGCCATGCATCTCAGTTAAATTGAAATGTGAAGTTTAGCCATGCAGCACACAGAGTGAAATGTGAAGATTAACCATGTGTCACACTTAGAATCGTGAAGTTGTGCCACGCGTCAAATTTGGATTGAAATGTATAGTTTGGCTATGTGTCACACTTACATTGAAATGTGACATTTAGCCATGCGTTACACTTAGATTGAAATGTGAAGATTAACCATACAGCACACTTAGATAGAATTGTGAAATTTAGCCGTGCATCACACTTACATTGAAATGTGAAGTTGAGTCATGCATCACAGTTAGATAGAATTGAGACGATTAACCATGGTTCACACCTAGATAGAATTATGGAGATTAGGCATTTGTCACAAACGAGGGGGACTAACTACAACACCAAACACACAGGATATTTATAGATGCAGCAATGTAAAGACAAAGAGTTAAGGAAAACCTGCTAACCCAAACATAAAATCTCAACTTTCTGCATACGCTTCTTATACAGAAACTCACGCAACCACCTCTCTGCACAGCAATCCACACAAACTTCACCACATTGAAAAAACAGACAAAACATAACCGGGCACAATAGCACATGGGAATTTGCACCGACCCGAAAACCGCACTTAAACTCAGCGAATGGTCAAACCTAAATGAAGCTACCAACAGAACATCACAACTCTCAATTTCCTATTCGCACTACACCCTACTAATCCCCCACCCACTCCCTCTTTTTTTCACACACCCCTTTTCAGATCCGCCACAGCATCTAGGGACCACTCCGATGTTGACAGTGCGCCATACAAATACCTTTAACATTAGCGGTTAACATTAACATAAAATACAACAAAATTCAACAGAAATGCTCACTATATATACTACTAATAATTGATAAAACACTCTATATTTTGATAACAACAACTTCACTTCTTCACTTCTTCCTCCTCTTATTAATATGAAGGTGTCCACTCCTCCTCATGCCCCCTTTCCTGGGACAGAGGGAAACTAAGTACTTTCCTTATATAGGAGCTTCCCTAAGCTACACATTCTATACTCTGCACAGCCTTTCCCTTCCCCATATATAGGGGAATATCCGCTTCTTCAATTCAGTCCAATATTTCACCATTAAACACCTAACACTACACCATGTGGTCTTTCCCCTTTTACTGGCAATAACCACTCTTAATCCTTTAAACCATCACACAATAATAATACAAGTCAAAATATATACACTGCTGTTCTTTCATGTACGTTTACACTCACGTGTTAGGGAACTACGAGGACCACAATGCTGAGCCTCTTCTTTCAACTGCCTGCAGCACCCTGGTCTTTGTAGAACTCGGTCCCTGCTCGCCTTCTCGTTCGTGTACACTACAAACGGTCTCGGCAAGCACATCCTGCTGCCAAAGGTGTGCAGCGAGGAGTCTGCAGCCTTCTCTGGCACACTGGGATGCCCACAATAATCCAATGACACAGCAGAAAAGAAACGCACCAACTACAAGAAAATAGCAGCTTTAATTACTTTGTTCAAAACAAAAGTAACCGGCCAATAGGGAAACAAAAGTCACATAAAAAAATGTCCACATCTGGTCAAGGATTACATAGCGTTAAACCACATTATTTATTAATAAATGTGAACAGAGAGAACCAAACTTGGTTGTAGGAACAAAAAGATACTTCCATCTCATCTTCCCATACAAAGGCCTCAATGGTCCCACACATTTCACTAAACTTGAATATATAATTCTGCAACTTTCCGTCTCATGCCAACAAAGGTGCATAATCTGAATGGGTCATGGGATGAGTAACTGTTTTAGAAAAAATCTAGTGAGGCCCTATGTGCAGAGAATAATTTCTCATATGTATTGGTTTGACCAATGCCTTCTATCACTGGTGCACTGGCCTGGCATTGGAGGCACTTTTTTATGTATCTTAGTTATAAATCTTGGCAATGTTTTTTTTTCTGTCGATTGTGCAGCATCTGGGGATGGTAGCTCTGTGTGTTCGTTCAGCTACCGACTGGCACCAGACTTATTGATGCTTATCTATTTGCAAGTCAAGAGAACAGCACATTCTCACACCGCTAACTGACACCATCTTGTACTTCTGAGATGACCTTGGTTGTCTATCATCTTCTAGGGGAAACAAAGAGAAAACCTTTTCATAAAATGAACACATTTTAGTAATGTAGCCTAATAATTTCCAAATATCACGCTATGTAATTTTAAATGGGGACCTCATCTCAAAATGGCAATACCTTTGTTAATGTAGAACACAAATTCAACAAAGCTACTATTTCTTCTATTGTTTGACCATCTATATTACACCCTAAAAACGTCATTTAATTTGCTCCTTCGTGTATTCTGCAATCTAAACTCCATATAGTGTGGAAAGCCTAATCTGCTTCAATTTGGCAAAACGAGCTCTACTTTACTTTTCTATGCACTCTTCAAAACAACATGCCAAATACATTGTCAACAAAGGCCTCGACAAAACTATAAGAGTTTTCTAATCCTATATTTCCGCTCTTGCCTGCAGGCTATGGGGGTCGTTCTGTGATGTTGTGCTTGCACCATTACACCTTGATATTGCAGTGCATGCATTGTGCGCGTCTTGCCAAAGATTGAAGCTTAGCTGGAGGTAAATTAAGGGGATTTGCTTGTCAATGATGTTCTAATCCCTGAGGTAGCTCCACACATGCTCTTCTCAGCTGGCAGTATTCACTGATATTTCAGGAGTTAGCGCTGCAGACTGCAGAGGCGTCTGCTGACTAGGTTTCCAATGTGCATTTGACCCCACATAAGTAATTGTACTTTGTTGGGCTTTTTTGATCTATTGTTTCACAGCTTTTAGAGTAAATTACACAATTGCAAGACATTAGTTAAGCAATATGACTCGAGGAGGGGGAAAATACCGGTCAGGTAATGCCCCTGGGGCCATAGTTAGACAGGTAAAATTGCAATTAGTACGTTGTACCGGGGGTACTAATGGCAATTTTTCTCGAGTCGAGAAACGGCGCTGCATCCATTTCACGACTTGAGAAAAAAAGAAAAAAAAATGGCTGCCAGGAATCAGGAGAACGGACTGTGCACGTAATCCCTTCTCCCGTTCCATTGTGAAAATTGAAATTAATAGAGCAGGGAGAAGGGACTACAGGTAGCCGCTTCTCCCTTTCCATGGAAACGATGGTCGGGACTGGCGTGAGATGCATGCCGCAACGGCGGTGGGATTACCATCAGGTAAGGCTCTTAAATGCACCAATCGTTGCATTTATTTTATTGACGGTACTAATTAAACATATTTCTCTGTTGAGAACTTAATATCCCATTACATTACGTTGCGCTCCATTGCAATGCGCTGATACGGATAACATATGAAATCCGCTCCACTAAAAATAATCCCTTGCCTCCACTAACCGGAAATCAGTAGAAATAGTTGGCACACCCTTGGAGCAATATGCCACCTGACTCTACAAAGTTGTCTCTGAAACTGGTCTGAGCCAGGGGGTTTGTGTCTGTGCTTATCCTTATATCCACCCACTACTGAAATGAATGAAGAGAGTGGAGGGAAGGGCTTCGTGTTCATATATTTCATTGACCCAAAGGTTGACTTGTATACTCAATGTGCATTTTTAGTGGACTCTTGGAAGCTGGTGTCATGAAGGACAACGGTTAAACAAAAATGGTCACATCGAATATTGTGCTTGTTTGTTGATGAGTGGAGCGATTGAGAAAAACAGGGAAAGTAACTTACTTGAGTTCTTCTTGTTCTACTGAGCCCTCTGTTGTCTCTAAATCCCTCCTCACCTACCTCTTTTGCTTCTCTCCTCACTTATCTCTCCCATTCTGTCTCCTCTTTTGCTTCCTACCTCTCACCTTCACCCAATGCATCAGCATATTTCTCTTATTGTCTCTTGTCCCATACAATCTGTTGCTCGGTAGTCTCCCTGCTATCTATAAGTATTCTTGCCTATGTTGAAGACGCTACGCATTCGAGGAAGTAAGTAGATCCTTTGGTGCATGTGAGTTTGCATTTGGCACATGATGGTAGCAACTGGACATGAAGATGTGCTTTACATATAGTATTAGACCATTTATAGGAGACACATTGTCATTTCTAGAGCATTTGAGACATGGCATATGAGACCACAAGTGCACATAGGAGGCTGTGCATCATCTATAGTAAATAAATCATGACCACGAAGAACTAAGAGCAACTTATGGGGCATTTAAAGCTTGCCATATGATGACGACAATTAAACATGAGGCTGCACATATATCACATTATACCATGTATATGAAATGTATTCACTGGCAATGAATGGCATTACAGGGGGATACACTTCACTTAAGATGTCAGCAATCAAATCTCAAAGTCTTTTTCCTACATATATTGAGGCAATATGCCCCGAGGTGACAGGCCATTACCCACAAGGTGGACCCAGCCACCGAGGGATATATCACCATTAGCACCCATGTAGCGTGCTACGTGGGTTATAATGTTTCTGTTTTTTTTTTAAATGGAAAGTATTTTCATGGAGAGAAAATACTATACCAACATGGCTGACATGGATTAGGAAGGTGGGGCTCCGTATGGAGCCCCTCTTCCATTTCCATGGTGGCCAGAGCAGGGACGGGAGCAGCAGCAACTGTGGCCGCCGTAATTGCCACCAACGCTAACATGTAAATGAAATTGTGGGGAGGGATTTTGAAAAAGTGGGAACGTGGGGTGAAGATGGCGGGTGGGCGAGCTGGCCGTATAGGTATAGGGCTGAACATCATACGTTACAGTGTAAAGCAAAATCAAATTGCACAAAAACACAAAATCAAGTGAAAAGCCTTGCATATATAACTACATAAAATAACATGATACGTTTACTGCTGTCGATATATCAGAAAAACGACAGGGGTCAATGCACATAAACACGTGGAACAGGTATATAAAATGTATATATGCAAGAATTTTCACTTGCTTTTGTGTTTTTGTGCAATTTGGTTTTGCCTTACCCTGTAATGTATGATGTTCAGCCCTATACCTAAAACCATCAGCAATAACATGTTATTAATTACAAAAAGAAGTATTCCAAAATATCGAAGTGTGGTACTTTTTTGTTATGTAGAAATTGTGAATGAATAGTGAGGGGTTCACATTTTGACCCGTTCACCTGTTTTTGTTAACTATTGAGCCTACGTTCCTAGCCACCTGATTGGCTGGCTCCCCCGGCCAGGGTACTAATGATTATTACGGGTGTATGAGGCAGTCATTGATTTTGGATGGCATTACTGGGCATTTAAGCCTTAATTGGGCATATTATGAAAGCAATTCATAGCTGGTCTGATAGCACATCGAGTAGAGTGCTCGCTTTGACATCTGTGCAAAGCCTGCTGACGCAAGTTTGAATCACAGTGGGGCCAAACTCACCCTTTCCTCTTTCTGAGATTGATAAATGAGCACCGCACACCATGGGTAATAAGCAGTGCTCAGATACCTGAGGGTTCGTAGTGCTATATAAATGCTAAATTATTATGATTATTGAACAAATAAAGCTGGCATTTACAAATGCTGACTCTATGTTGCAAGCCTATGCAATGCATACAATGACAGCATCCACATATATAGTCTATGTTTGGCCCATAATATTTTGTCAGCACTTGGGAATGTGGGGCCTTACTTACATTCCCAACACATATTATGATTACGACTTTGATTTGCAGCTATAACTGGTACAGGATGCAGTATCTGGCCAAATAAGCATCCAGTTGCCTTTGCATGCCAGTTGGCCTTGGCCTACATTGGTTCTACTGCACATAACTTTATCAAATCATGACACCATCCATAGCATATCAAGGCAAAACCCATTTAAATATGGTTGGTTTCTCAAACCATGTTGTGTCTGCTTTAGTACCGAGTTGATAGTGTATTAATTGTATGTTCATTTACTTTTTTTACATCAGCGAGTTACTTCAGGTGATGTCATCAAGGTAAAAGTTAAGGTGCTGTCATTAAATATGATGTTGTCAGGGCCAAATTCCATGACGTCACTTCCTCTGATGTCGTCAGGTATGGAATGTCACTTCCACTACCTCTGGCATTTCGATGATTTGCGTCACAGCCCAAACAATTAGTAATAGTAAAACATATGAAAGACAACATACATCAATTCGGGAGCACCTCACCACACCCCCACGGAAATGTCCCTCTTGTTAAAGCTCTCCAAACCCCCCAAAAGAGTGGATGCCTTCTCAAACAGTACGTGCTCTCTATGCAGTGCAGCTGTGCAGAAGGCACTCCAATGGCTATCTGTGTGTGTGTATGTGTCACGATAAAGGTTATAAACAGGGCGAGTTATTATAACGAGTTCTCAACATAACAAGGACACATGTTTATGTTTGCTTCTGCCATTAGTTATCAACTTTTTTCCAGAAGCAACAATCTTAAACCAAAAGTCCTATATTTATGTTGGTGTTGTTGAACTGAATCAATTTTGTAGGTGGGCCTACATGATTCGTCACTGCCCTCTAGCGGAGGAACGGTAATGCTTTCAATGGTTCATTAACAGACAGCATTTAAAACATACACTAGAAAAACAAACAAGAAACTGAGCTGTGTTACTTCGAATGGGTGCTGTTTTGACCATCTCAAAACAAAGAAATCATTCTAGCCGGTATGTTCTTTTTTTTATGTAAACACTCTTAAGAGCTCAATCATAACTGAAGTGGTGCCAATCATAATTCCTAAGCAAACAATTGGTATGACACTATGCATGCAATATTTGCATGACTCTTGTTGTGCCTTGTAATATATAACAACGTACCACCACCAAAATGTCCTTGTCAGCAACCACGCACACTCTCCTGTGCACTTTTCTTTCTAGGAGAGTCATTCTTCTACACCAACACCTCGAGGATGAGGTTTGTGGGCCAAATTACACTAAGTGGCCTATGAAACGCAATACTCACAAGTGATCATTATTCTAAAACATAAATGACAATAGCAAGCATGAACAAATCTATTAGTTTGACCTATTTAATCATATAAAAATCACGGTTTCAAATCAACAGGATCATCTGAAGTTGCCTTTGGCACTCACCGACTTTTGAGCAACAGTTCCACCTGTGCAAGGGAGTTTGCAACAGCCCTGTGCCAGCTGAAAAATATCATTGCCTCAGCTTAAACAAAGAAGCATTGCTGCACTTAAACCGCATAAACCCATGTTCGAACCACCCATCTCTTCGTATTCAATCCAGTTGATGATCTAACCGACCCTTGTGTTCTCTCTGAATCGCATCCTTCGAGCACAGCATTGAACTGGCTTGCCTCAGCATCCAGTCCTCAGTCCATCTGTAGTTGAACTTCGACTGTCGAACCAAACACAATGACTGCCACGATTGGCATTGGTCAAGCACTGCTTTGAACCACAGCCTTCTTCAGTTCGACTCCACATCTGCTTACCATAGGACAACCGCAACTGCTGCATTTCTATTGGAATCAAACCACAGATCAGTGCTGATAAGAGTGTTTCGCTATTTTTGAACTGCAAAGACATGTCAGTGTTTTTTTGCTTAATAATTTCCCCCTTGGTCCATGTTGGGTGCAGAGACTGGCTATGTCACGTTCATCCCTTCTGCACTTCAAGAATATATCCTTTTTTTAACATTATGTTTTTCATTGCCTTTTCTCCACAGTACATGACCTAGAGTGCTGGATCTTGATCTTGCATACTCTTTGTTCTTTCCAGAAGGGTGGGTTTTTGCAGTGTTTTCTAGTTAGTTATTATTGCATATGGTGTATTATGGGCCACATTTTGCATCATTGTCATCTGCCTATATCTTCTCTTAGCATCCTGTTTCCTCACCTCTTGCCTGCCCGCCCACTCCCCTGATTGGCCTCTGCTCCCCTCTTAGGACCATCTCACAGGGCAGCCTCGTACCCTTGCAGCCCCCTGAGCGAAAGGCTCCAAGGCTAAGGGCATTTCCTAAGTAGCAGCCCCTGACTGTGTTTGACTGTGTCCGGTGGTGGAGCATGCAGCACAGCCGTCAACTAGCAGCAACTGACAAGGTAAGTAAGGTGCAGTCAGGGTAAAAAGCCATTACTGCTCCCTATTAAACTGTCCAACCTCTCTTACTTCTCGTTTCACCAAGGCTTTAGTCTGCTGTATGTCTTCCGTAAGTGTTTGTTGTCCATCTCAGGCAACTAAACCCCTCCATGTAAATCACATCTTGGTGTTTGTGCTTTTCCTTCTGTATGTTAAAACCTATGTGTTTTCCCCCTTCCAGGAAATGTGTATCTAGGTGTTTCACTTTTTCTGCTGTATGTTGAAACCTAGGCTTGTTCCCCCTTTCCAGGAAACTCGCATCTAGGTGTTTTGCTTTTGTGATGTATGTTGGAACTTAACCTTTACCCTTATTCTACACTTGTGTTTCTAGATGGTTGCACTGCCGCTGTATTGAAATTGCTTTGTGCTTCTCCCTCGCCCAATCTCAATCTGCCCTTGGCCCCTCTGCCCCATTCCCTTCCACTCTACTTCACCTGATGAATTCTCTAGACATCCTGCCCTGTGAGAGTTCTCTCTGCGATAACTCCTTCCACTGTGCTCCTTCCCACCTCGCCTCAAGCACTCCCTTGTCCACCGTCTTCTCAATGTGCAAGTGAATATGTTCACTTGCGCTTAATGTTCCCTTCTCCTCCCTCCCTCTAAGAATTACCCCTCCACCCCATCCTGGACTTCTCTTCCTCCTGTTCTCCCCTCATTTCTGTTACTGCACTTGCATGCTCCAAATTATCTCATGACCTAGTAGGAATGTGATGTATTCAGGACGGACACGGTCTGATGAACAAGGTAAGTTTATTTACATCAGGAAGGACCCGGCGCCCTGCACTCCACTCTCACCCCCAGCTCTGTCCTCACACCATCAACCGACCACACTCCGAATCACAGACAAACCCAAACATTCTCAACATCTCTTGCGCAGGCAGGAGCGCCGTCACCAGCATAGGACACATGACACAACAGAATGTTACTGTTTGTCTTCCATGTCCATCCCCATCCTCTCATTTACCCTCTTCCCCCTCTCCCCTCTTTTTTTGTTGCTGCACTTGCATGCTCCGATTTGTCTCACAACCTAGGAGGAGCATTACTGTTTGTCTTCTTTCCTTTTCATCCTCAACCTACGCTTCCCATCATCCCCTCACCTCTCTTATTTTGTTACTGCACTTGCATGCTCCGAATTGTCTCTTGACCTAGTAGGAACGTTATTGTTTGAATTCTTCCCTGTCCCCCCTTCACCTTCACCTCCCCTCCGTTTCTTTACATTCTTGTTAACGCACTTGCACGTTTCGAATGTCTCAAGACCTAGTAGGAACGTTTTTGTGTTGTTTTGTTGTTTTCTCCCTTTACCTCCCCCTCCCTGGTCTTGATTTGCCTTGAAACACCATTTGGCTGTAAAGGTGCATTATAAATACCCAATAAATTGAAATAAATACAGTAATATGAGATCTAGAGGTATTGGAACTTCTGCAGAGGCTGAAAATGGAAACCCTAGATGAAGCTGTCTCAGACAGAGCTTGGCCATGTCTCCTTGCTCACTGGGTAGACATCACAAAATTCTTCTAGATAAGTATGTGTGTACAGAAAGTTAGCGCTTTCATTGCATGAGTGTTGATTTGGTAGCAAGCTAGTAAAACAGAGAAGAACAAAGAATAATGGAATTCGGGCATTATTGGTGGTTAGGGCCTTTATTCTAAACTTTCTCATTGTTTAAAGAGAATAAGACATGCCCTAATGCTTTCTGTGTTTATTTCAGAAATGATAGTATCAAAAAGGAGAATCTCTGGGTGTGTACTTATAAAGACATAACAGATGGTATTGAAAAACATATATACATACGTCTGTGTGGACACAATGTTACACACATATATGCATGTGGAGCGGTCCTTTATAGCTGCAAGATTCATCCAATGCATTTGAAGTTCTTTTTGACTCTCCTGCCATCAGCCGCTTTAATCCACATTGTTTGTACCATTTGTTTGACTGGTTTAATGCCACCTTACTTGTTGGCTGTCAGAATTCGGGGCACAGCCTTTTTAAAGGCATTGTAGGTAACGGTTTTTATAGTTGTTGTAATTCATTTGTGGACCTGATTTCTCAATTTACAGTAGAGCTGTAATGGTACTGCAACTTCCCTGAAGGTGGGGTTTATCACCGGCGCACATAGACACTGGTGAAAATCCCTGGCACCTGTGATGCAATAATTACATCTTGATACAACCAGCCATTCGACTGTGCGTGTTCTATTTAGTTTCAAGCCCCATGATGGGACTGTGCCCTATTATTTCCACATCTAAATTTGGACTGTCACTGTGGGCGCTATGTGCTGTGTTTTCCTTGTATTGAAGACTGGTATTCCGCTTAGTCTTTGTGTGAAGCAGTGTTGCCATCTTTCAGAAATTATGTCATTGTATGTTGCAGTGCTCCCCGTTACAGTAGCATGGCTTACCAAAAAACAGAACAGTACCAGTATCATTAAGGAACATCTTCATAGGACCGTTTTTGCAGCAACACAAGAGCAAAAATAACTGCGAAGAGGGAAACGAGGCCCAACCTGGAGCCTACAACACCCCCTCTCTGCTCCATCACAGAATGCAAGGTCTTAAACGTGTATTAAAATAATGAGATTCATTGCATATCATTATATTAATTTAATTTAATAAAGGCTTTATTTGGTTCAACAAAAAAGAAAACATTTTGCCTCACAATAAAGATTAAAAATACGTTAAAAAGTAAGTTCATAGGAAACAAACAGGCTGACACAAAGAACGCAATTAATTCTTGAATCGTCCATGCTTTGTGCTACTCATAGCCCTGTCACCTCCGAAGTCCTCGCCTCTTTGGTTTGAGCCAGACTTAATTCTTTAGATGTTGATGCCGGCCAGTGTCATACTCTCAAGACCGGCACTGTTCAGTTGTAAGGAGCGACGGTCACTTGGCTATTCAGCACCACACCATGCGTGAACGCTCCTCCTCCTCAGCAATCTGAAAACCGCATTAAGGAGAGTGAGTGATTTCTTCAGTATGAAACATTTTAGTCTTATCAACGTATTATCCATTACCTGAGAACCCTGAAACCCCACACTTCAATGCTAATGTAAAGCGTGGGGTGGCACCACACAAAGTAATGATAACCTCTCACCACTATATCAGTGATGTACATAGCAAAAACACAGTAGAATGCAATGGAGCAGTGTATTGTATACCACAGCCATAAACCAAAATATCCAAAGAGGAAACCAGGTATCAAAAGCAAACACAGCGTTTATTTCCATACTTTGCTGAAATGGGTCGGGAAAGCTTCATAGTGTCTAATCACAAAATTGTAGGCCTCGAGTACAGAAACCTTGATTTTTTTAGTATTGTTTTTGTATAGGGTTATACACAATGGGCCTCATTACAAGTGTTGCGGAAAGGCAACAACGGCGCCGGTAGTGCTACCGGCGCCGTTGTTACTTCTCTGCAACATTTCGGGTATGCTTGCGGGTACCGCTCTGGAACGCCTGGTCAGACCTGGCATGCAGAGCGGCACCCGCGAGCATTACCGGATGGCGACAACGGGTCAACGGGGCAGTTGTTGCCATCCTCCCCATTCCCATTGAGCCCTATGGGAGCTCAAATGGGAATGGAGACGTACCAGGTCCGGGTCCCGCAAAAGGGATTTACTGGGCCCTCCAAGGTCAGAATTTCCTGGTAAGTCTCCTTTTGCGGGACCTGGACCCGGGTTTGGGGGAACCATGCCCTTTATTTCTCTGCCACCTTCCTAATCATGGCTGCATATTTCTGCATCATCTGCCAAGATGGCTGAGGCTCAGCTCACTTCAAGGCTCATGTATTTCCTGGACCCCCCATTCAAAATAAAACATCTGTCGGCTTTGTGAGTTTTACAGTAGAGCGAGTGCTACATAGTGTGGGGTTTAATCTTGTCAGTATATGGTCCTCACTTGTCAGTGAATTGTCCCTTGAAGTGTGGATTTTGCAAGAAGGAAGGGGCCAGCTTGATGTCAGCAGAGGTTACTGCAGTGCATGGGATTGCAAGAAGCTAGAAGACAGTCATCCAGCTAGTCAGTCGCTCACAGACTGTACCTCTCGGGGTTACTGTAGGCAAATAAAGTGCGTGTAGTTAGTAGGTCTGCCAAGCGTCGGAATTGTTAACAGTGATCTGTTCATACAAAATTAAAGACCATGGACGTTTTAGTGATCAAAACAGTTTATCAACTCTATGATAATTTATTATAAAATCAGAGGTGAGCATTCACTGGAATACATGTAAGGCTCAATTGCAAATGCATTTCAGAGTCAAAATACTCCTTTTTCAGAGCAAAACCCTATTTGTAATTGCTATTCACAACATCATATTCAGTAAATTGAAAGATTCAGCAAGGTTAAAGGTGTACAGTTAAAGTTAATGAGGATAATGCATAGTTACATACCCAAAGATGTCCATGTTCCACAGGGTTACCCAAAGGCAAAAAAAAGAAAAAGGGGAAAACAAAACACGTAATGCAATGTTTAAACAGTACTACCTTGTTCGTATGCTTCTAAACATAAAGTCACTTTCCCTTAATATTGCTTTCCTAATGAGTGACTGAATGTTGATTTGTCTTTATTTAAAATGGCACTGTGAAAAGTCAGATAATTGGCTTGCTGGTGATATATTGGCATTGTGAAATAAGCGTCAAACATTTACCTGTGTGCTACATAGGTTCAAAGAACCATTGTAATGATCGAGCATGGAGGCGCTTCCTGATTTAGGAGTCCATGAGAAAGTCTTCAGCTAGTGAAAGTGAAAGGAAAAATATTATAAATAATGAGTTTAGGCTAGGCCACTCATTACTGCTCAGTGTGTATCTAGGTCGTCTTACCGAAACCATAGCTTCGTTTGTATGCTGCTGTATTTTGGGTCCTGGTGTCTTTGGACCTTCTTCAGTCAGCTCCTCTTAAAACTTTGTATATGAGCACAGACGTGGAATTAAATACATAAATATTTGAAGCAAGCAGATTAAGGGGCCGATTCATGGAATAATTGTGCACCGTAATCGGTGGTGCAAGCAAGAAAAACCATCGCACGCGTGTGATTCGCCCGCAAGCGATTCATGGAAATCTGTGTGCCTGTTTTTCCTGGGAGCTGCGCAAATCGGTGCCTACCTCACACATCACTGTGACATCCCGAACACCGTGCGCGACGCGCACAGCAAAAGCGCACAACATGTAGTGCACACACCAAAAAGGGGGTGGAACATGCGGAATGGGGAACAACGCGTGGAAATGAGGGAGTAACTGTGGAGGTACTGCTGGGAAATACACGTAATGCCCACATGCGCGTGAACAATACGTATTCATGGAATCGAATAGGGAAAACCCGTGCACACCAAAAGACACACACAGGCATAAACATGTCCGCCACACAAAGGCAGGCGGAAGCGCCCACACGCAGCATAAAAGTGCGCACAAACAACAAACACGCATATACAGCTACGATGAATGTCCCATTTCTCGCAGCAGTGATCGTGGGACACCTCAGGAGGAGGAGAATAGCCAGGCCCCGCCTTTTCTTCCCCAGTACCAGTCTTTTTGGGATGACTGATGACAAGGTCTATGGCAGGTATAGGTTTCCACCACATATCATCCTAGACCTGGTCACTGAGTGGGGGGATGACCTCACATCACCCACCTTGTGCTCCCAAGCACTGATCCGCTTGGAAAAGGTGCTCAATGTCCTGTATTTTTTGGCCACTGGGTCATTTTAGCGGACAACTACCATAGTTGGGTGCGTCTCACAGCCCATGCAGTTACGCTGCCTACACCAGGTGTTGGCAATCATTACTGTGCGCCCCTCAGTCCGCAGGAACATATACATGCCCATAACACCTGCAGAAAGCCAGGCTTTGGTCCAGGACTTTTACAGGATGGCACACTTCCCCAAAGTGCTTGGTGCCATAGATTGCACCAATGTGGCCCTACATCCACCTAGGGCCACTGAGAACATCTACGCAAGTGCAAGCATTAGCATTCAATTAACGTACAGGTTGCATGCAATGCCCATGGAATCATCACCTCTGTCTATGCAAACTATCCTGGGTCTACTCTTGACAATTTCATATACAGAATGTCCGCCCTGAGCCTGGCCCTGGAAGCTGGAAAGCATGGCAACACATGGCTCATAGGTGAGAAGAAATGTCTGTGCACATGCATGCATGTCACACACGGACAAATACACACACCCAACTAATGACAACCATCATCACCTCCCCAGGGGACAGCGCCTACCCTCTGAGCACCCACATGATGACGCCAATACGGAACCCCACCACACCACCCCAGGTAAGAAACAACGCAGCCCATATTGCAACCAGGGCAATAGTGGAGCGCACATTTGAAGTGCTCAAGTCACGCTTCCACTCCCTTGACCACTTTGGCGGGCAGCTACAATATGCGCCCCCAGTAGTGTGCAGAGTCATTGTGGCAGCATGTGTCCTGCACAATGTTGCAACACGGCAGGCGTACCAGTGGACATGGTGGTGCCCCTACATCCCCAATCACATGCACAGGCGTTGCACATGGCAGGAGAAAGAGCACATGGCAAGGCAGCCCGTACCCAGCATGTGGCCACATTTTTCCACTTAAACTCCCACCCCTGCGGAGTGCACACAGGCCTGGCACATACCAGGTGACAATCGATGATGACAAAGAGACAGTCAACTGTCACAACCTTACCACCCTGAGAATGTTTCCATGGAAGTGCTACATTGTGTGCATCCCTAGATACTTAAACATAACCAATCTGGTGGGACCAAAAGGAACAAATGCAAGATGCATATCGCACCACCCCCCTGCAAAACAGGCCATGAAAATCCCTGGTATGTCACCCAAACCCTCCCAACCCCCATTACCCTCGTCGGCCACACCATGACATGGCATGCAACGGCAAAAGAGCAAACCAAATGCACAACACATGACAAATTAGTCACGAAGTACCATGTGATAAATGTAAACAGGCCTGAGACAATCACACCTGACATGGAATCAGATGAAATGACTGACCAACAACCTGCCACACATACAAAGTCATACACAAATGCATGCCACCAGCGGTATCATCAACAAAAGAAAGAATGCCTATTGGCATGCACATTGGGCAATCAAAATCTGCAAATCCAAAACCGTGTGCCGTGTGTGTCTCCTGCAACACACCGCTCAGCACTCAGCACAGTGAGCGGCCATTTTGTTGGGGATACACCTTGAGCATCATATAAAAAAGGACAAGCAACAATAATTACCCAGTGATGCATGTACACGATCTGATAATTGTAAGTGAACATGCGCTGCAGGGACACAGCATGGCAGAGAAGGCAATCTGTGTGCATGGATGGGTGGTTGTATGTGTGGTGGTGCGTTGTGTAAGTGTGTGTGTCAGTAGGGACATGCACTCAATACATGCATGTGAAATGAAGTGACCCTCAGTGTCCTGTACACATCACATGTGAACATTGCCCATGTGGACACCCCAGTGTGTCAAACCACACCAATCCCCTGACACCTGAAAAGTAAACCCAACACAGGAACATCCATTGACCAGCAGAACATATCATGTACATAGTACCGCACATTCACAATGTCAGACAGTGACCAATCACTGTAGCCCGAGCGTACTGTCAGACAACAAAAGCCCCTCCCTCATTTCCTCATCACCTTGACCTTCAGAAGAACTGTCTCTGAGGTCCGCCGGCTTCTTCCTTCTCATCTACCTGGCTTCTGGATTCCCCTTCTCCTTGGTTTTCTTGTTATTCCTTTTGTGTAAATAGAGTCTAGCTCCCTCAGAGGCCACCTTGATTGGTAAAAATACCAAATTGCAGAGAACTCCAAGGAACCAAACCCCCAAACCAGGGAAAAAGCCACTAGTCACAAAAAAATCCTGGAAGAGTCTCTAGTAGATGACTTGAAGTTGTAGAATATGGGCAGGTAAATGTCCAAGCTGAATGATGGCATAACTTCCAAGGTTGCACAGTTGTAAAATGGTTCAACAGGATGGGTAGGAACTTGAGCAGACTATAATCAATGAGGATGCCACAACTGATGGATAGAGCTGAAACTTGAGTAGAAAATAACCAAGGAGGCTGGCACAACTTGATGGTTGAGCTGAAACCCAATCAATCCTTGATAGCGTGAACGGAGAAAGGCAGAGACAGCACAAGTCCGGAAAGGCTGAGTGAACGCGAGATCGCCGGAAACAGCTGACAGCAAGTTAAGAGCCAGAACAGTTGAATAGCTTTGGTAAAAGGCCAAAGTCCACATAAAGGTATGGATGTAATAGATGAAAGATAGGAGCAGCCATCTGCAGGGTTCCAGTTGCTGCAACCACCCCTGCTGGAAGAGAAGACTCCTGATTGCTGTTCTATCACTCCACAGCCCAGCCCCAGGACCCAGATGCCCACCCACACCTGCCTCAGGGCTTGCCATGTTGGGGCAAACACCATCTGAGACCACTGGCAACCCCCAGGCAGAGAGGCAGAGGCTGTCAGCTTCTCACCATAGAAGTTGGAATCCTGGTGGAGAAAGTCCTGGGACATTATGATGCCCTCTTCAGATGACTGTCCACCAACATGGAAGGACAGAAGAGGACCTGGTCAGACATTGTGGTTGCCATCAACGTGGAGGGGGTGGCAACCAGTGACTTGAAACACATCCAGAAGCAATGGGAGGACTACAGGTCCAGGACCCTCATGAAGGCCCAGCGCCTCTTGCGTACAGCGGATGCAGGGGGGCACCAGGTCCAACTTACCATTGACCAGATGAGGGTCCTGGAACACATCAACCCAGTGCTTCACCACCAGGTCCTAGAGAGGCAGACCCGTCTGGAGTAGAGCGGTGAGTGTATGGCCTATCCCATTCCACACAGTGCATGTTGAGGTGTGGCAGGAGTGTGCAGCTTGGACATATGTCTTACATGGCCCATGTATGGATGTGTGTGTGCAGGGACATGCCCGTGCTGCATATGAGTCCAGTCATGTGTGATTCACATCGATGGTGTATGTGTTCCAATGCATGATGCCCAACTGCATGTGGAAATGCACACATGTTTACATTTCTGTTTACTATGCCATGGTTGGGGTGTGACACATAGATGCTGGTCCCACCTTCATGTACGTGCACGGTGTACATGTGCGTGTGTCTGTTTGATCTGTGTGTGTGACAGTGAGACACCATGGATGCATGTGACCCAGACATCTCGGTACCTGATTGGCAGATGTGACATGGTTACTGATGATTGCATTGTGACAGGTGATGGAGATATACAGATGCATATCTGTCTGGTGGCGTGTGTGCATGTGATTGGCACTCCCCATGTTGCTTGTGAGGTCATACCAACCTTTGGATGTTCATGCAGTTATGTGTGTCTGGATGCTGATGCCTGCTGCACCATACCAGTTTATTTGTGCATGTGTGTGGGTTCAAATGACATGAATGTTGGGAGTGTCATGTCATCTGTGATGTCTGACACTGACACTCATGTGCAACTGTCATGTGTGTATCAGACAATTGTACAGTGCCCTGATGCCTGTGTTCTATCTCTCCCTGTCTGCAGTGTCGACTGATGAAGAGGGCGGAGACGGTGCTGTGGAGCACAGCGGCAGGGATGCCACCGCCAGCCGGAGATGCAAGGCCCAGTTCCCCTCCCAGGTAATCATATCTTCTGGGAGTGAGGAGTCTAGTGCTGCGTCCATGGCCGCAGCTGCCGAGGGAAGATACAAGAGGCAGAGGTTGGAGGTGGACTCCTCGGTAGCAGAAGGAGCAGCTGATTCCTGAGGAGAGGCCGTGACAGCCCCACACATGGTGCTAGTGATGCAGTCCAGGGGCAGGGACAGGAGGCAGCACAGGCTGCTGTGAAGGTGCCTTTGTGTAATCCTGTCCCCGATCCTGTGACTGCATCATCCCGCACCAGCATGGATGCCTTCATCCAGACCCATTTTCAGGGAGGGAATGCACGATCAACAACTAGCCTTCCTCTCCCTGCGGACATGGCAATCCGTGACCAGGTTGAGTCTGTCCTAGCTGGGTTGGTTGCGCACACGTGGTATTTGGGATGATGTGCAGGGTTCTCGTCAGGACAATGCATGTCATTTCGAATACCTGTTTGGGCATGTCAACCTACTGGACGGGTCATCGGCAATGAGTTCCTCCGTGTGCTGGAGGGTCTTGCGACCCCCTCAACTGAACACCCTATGCGCCAGTCATCCTCTGTGCCGTCTTCCCACCCAAGTATCACCTGGGCCCCCTGTGGAGCTGCCCCTGAGCCAGCGGCCATGCTGGTAGAGAACACATCCCTACCACAGTGAGGGGTTGGAGGTCCAGCAGGGGTGGCCATACCACCAACTGGACCCCAACAAATGGAGGATGTGCAGGCATCAACAAGCAGGGCATGTGCACGATGGCGCTGGGGGATTCGATCAGCCCAGAGGCCATTGTGGTGGCAGAGCCAGTTGCATTGGAGGCAGCAGCAGACTCAGCATGGGAGGCATCATGGCTAGGGGTCATCAACATCCCAGAGGCAGGCATTGGCAGAGGGGCAGGAGGACCCAGGACTGGGAGTGTCTTCCGTGTGGCAGCGGTTGGGCCAGAAGATAGATGCAGAGCGGTGGCGGGCAGAGAGGGCACCGCTCAGGATGGCCATGGCAGAGAACTCCACGAACCGGTCTTTGAGACGGGCTGAGTGGCTCGAGGAAACTCGCAGGGGGTTTGTGGATGCCATGGCTGCATCCCTGCGAGATCTCGAGGCCAGGGAACAGGCTTGCCTCCGGATGATCGACGTGGAGTTCGATGATGCCCTGGCCCAGAACATCACAAAGTGAGCCGTGGGACTGACCCGCCGCCTTTGTACATAGTTCTTTAGACATAGGTTTCCTTTTATTTTTTTATTATTTGGAGTGCCTGGACATGACTCCACCTTTTTTTTTACATAGTTATGTTTTTTATAGGTTTTTGTATAGGTTTTCTTTCTTCTGGGGATCATGGACCCTTGTGACTTTCTTTGTCAATAGTTGCAGACATGTACATACTTTATTTTTTTTGGACACATGGAGTAATGTTTTTTTTTATTTTTTTTATTTTTACCTTTGGATTTCGTTTCTTGGACATTGACGATGGGCCACTTTTCATTTGGCTTTTCATGGATCTCACTTTTTTTCTTGGACTTGATTTTTTTTCATTCTGACTGTAAAATTTCCATTTTCATGTGTGCTTTTGATTTTGAGTTTACATGTTAGATTTAATACATTTATTGGATCTATATTATTTGAGTGTTCTTCTCTCATTGGTTTAATGCATGTCTCTATGAGCATTGGCTCAGTCATGTGTTGCCACTGTGTGTCTCTGTAGGACATTTATTCATGGGCATGCTGGTTCTTTTCAAACTCTCATGGCATGGGTAATTTACTAGGGAGTGGGTGCAGTGGATGGTTACATGTTTGAACTGGGGTGAGGGTGTTAGGGAGAATTCTCATAAATGGCTAATTTCCCTTACCTATTGAGTCCCTCAGCAGCTTTGCTGGATTTCTAGGATTTATTTTTGTCACCTGGTAAGAGTGGGAGCCTTTTTGCCACTCTTTTTTAAAAAATATTTTTATTGGCATTTCTTTAAACATAAACATGGGGACTCAACAGTGTCCCGTATCAACCCCCATCCCTCCTCCTCCCCCCGCACCAGCCGCATCGTTCTTCGGTGTCCCACTGAGTCTCTTTTCCCGCTTCAGAGTTATCCTGTGAACAAGTCAGGTATTCAGAGTTTATGTGGACACCATTGGAGCATGTAGTTGCTTTGTAAATACTCTATCGCATCCCCCCAGTCTGTTGCAAATCTCTGTCTGTCTCCTTGTATATTGTATGTGATTCTTTCCATTGCCACATATGTCCATATCCTGTGTAGCCATTCTTGACTGGTTGGAGGTGATTTTCGTTTCCAGTTTTGGGCTATCACTAGCCGTGCTGCTATGAGAAATCCCATAAAGTTCCTTTTTTGTGTCTTTGTGTGAGACCTGTCTCGAGGGTCCCACATGCCGCACATTCAGACTTCCTCTCCTAGGTTTGCCGTCTCTTTGAAGAGATTCTGCATTTGTGATTTCACCTCTGACCAGAATGGTTGCAGTTTGTCCAGGCCTCTCTCATCTGGATCGACCTAGTCCATTTGGGGATTATTTGCCAGATGTAAATCCATTGTTCCCTCGTTAGTTGTTTCCCTAGGGTCTTTTCCCATTTCTTCATGTATAGCCACGTCATGCTTTCGTCTGGGCATTCAGGAACTTATATAGGGTGGGGACAAATTTCCTTTCGCCGGTTTGGGACATTATATACGTTTCGAACGGTGCCAGTGTTCTTGTCAATGCCTGTGTTATTCTTGGAGTTGTGAGCCAGTGATTCAGTTGTTCGTACTGATATCTGTCCTTCTCCGTGAGACGCAGTAAGTCTTGACATTCTTTGAATGTTCTGATTCGTTGTCCGTTCACCATGTCTCCTACTTTTGTGCAGTCAAGGTCTCGCCATTTCTGGAATGCTCCCTTTCCCATCCCTGGGGGGAAATCTGGATTGTCTAGGATTGGAATGAAAGGGGCTGCATTTATTGTGAGTATTCCTTTCTTGGTCGATCTGTCCCAGACGTTCATTACGGAGCTCATGATCTCACTTATCTTGATGTTCTGGTGTCTGTGCTCAGGTTTGCTCCATAGTAAGTGACGTAGGTTAGATCTCGCTACAGCTCTATCCTGCACTTCCCACCACTTGTCCGACGTGTTGGTGATCCATTCATTCAGCACCCATAGTTGGGCGGCCTCATAATATTTCTTGAAGTGAGGGAGTGCCATGCCCCCATCTAGTTTCTGTGCCATGAGCGCCTCTTGTGACAGTCTGGGTGTTTTGTTTTGCCAGATATATTTCATGACTATTTTGGCTAGGGTCTTTAAGAATGTCGGCGGTATCCGAATAGGGAGTGCTTGAAAGTAGTAGAGTAGTCTTGGGAGTATTGTCATTTTGATGACTGTTATTCTGCCCCACCAAGAGACTGCTAAGGGGTTCCATCTGTTTTGGTCTCTTTTCACTTTTTCTATGAGCTCTGTGTAGTTTCCTGCGTAGAGGTTCTTTACTGTGTCCGTTAGGGTGATTCCTAAGTATTTCACCCTGTCTTCCGCTGTCTGCAAGTGGAGATCCTTCGTCTTTTTGTAGATTGCTTGTTTGTCTCCTGCCAGAGCCATCACTGATGATTTCTGCCTGTTCATTTTTATGCCTGAGATTGCTCCGAATTCCTTGATTTGTTGGATGAGGAGAGGGATTGTCTTGATTGGATCTGTTAGGGTCATCATCATATCATCCGCGTATGCCGCTGTCTTGTGGGTCTGTCCGCCTATTTCCATGCCCTTTATCGTGGGTCTCTCTCTGATCTTTGCCAGTAGTGGTTCAAGCAAGACTGAGTAGAGCAAGGTTGATAGAGGACAACCCTGTTTGGTACCCCTTCCAATTCGGATCGGGTCCGAAAGTTCTCCATTCCCTGCTATCCTAGCCATTGGTGAATTGTAATTGGCCTGAACCATGTTTATGTATGAGTTGCCCATGCCCATTTTCTTCAGTGTTGCGAAGAGCATTGTCCATTCTACCCGGTCAAAGGCCTTTTCCGCATCAACTGATAGTATTGCTGAGGGGATATTTGTGATTCCGGCTTTCTCTATAAGATGAATTATTCGTCTAATGTTATCATGGGTTTTCCTATTCGGGATGAATCCTGCTTGTTCTTGATGAATTAACTTCGGGAGTAATGATGAAAGTCTATTGGCGAGCACTTTAGTATAGAGTTTCGCATCGATGTTGATCAGGGCTATTGGGCGATGGGAGCTTGGGTTTTCTGGTTCTTTCCCTTTCTTGTGGAAGACTAGTATCTTTGCTTCGTTCATGGAGGGAGTGATGTTGGCCATGTCTTTAAAGGTGTTGAAGAGAGTCGTCAAGATAGGTGTCAGTGTTCCCGCATATGTTTTGTAAAAGGCTGCTGTAAAGCCATCCGGTCCTGGAGATTTATTCCTGGGAAGGTCTCTGTTTGCCTTTGCAACCTCTTCTGGTGTTATTGGTTCGTCCAGTGCTGTTTCTTCGTCTGCTGTTATGGTTGGGAGCGTAACTTCCTTTAGAAAGGCTGCCTGTTCCTGTTCGTTGGGGTTCTGTGATGTGTAGAGTTCCTGGTAATAGTCTCTAAATATTTCTTTGATATCTTTTGATTGTGTTCTTATTGACCCCTGCCGGTCTTTTAGTGTTTGCACAGTTTGGTTTTGCTGTTTGCCTTTTAGTTGTCTCGCCAGTAGTTTGTCTGCTTTATTTGATTTCATCGCATACCAGTGTTTTGTGTTGAGAAGTTGTGCTTCCGCTCTTTTAGTTCTGAGCATGTCAATCTGGCTCTGGACGTGTCGGTATGCTCTCTTTATTTTCAGGGATGTGTTCTTAGTCATTTCTTCTCTTATCTCTTCCAGTTTTTTTTTCTAATTCGCTTTCCCATTTGTAAAGTTGTTTGTCTTTTTGTGCATTTAGTGCTATGATTTGACCTCTTAAAACCGCTTTAAAAGCTTCCCAGATTGTACTTGGTGATAGATCTGGGGTGTTCGAAGTAGTCCACTATCTTTTCCCTTATTGTTTCCTTCAGGACCGGGTCTTGTAGAGTATCTCTGGGGAGCGTCCAGCGCCAGAGACCTGACCGTTTATGTATTTTGGGGAGTGTGATCCATAATGGGGCGTGGTCTGACAGTGATATATGTCCTTTCTCTATATCTTGGATCTCGCCCATTAAGCTTCCCGAGGCCCATATGTAATCTATTCTGGAGCTTGTGTTGTGTACATGCGAGTGGTACGTGTAGCCACTGGTCATTCCTCTGAGTCTCCGCCAAACGTCTTCTAGTGCCATCCTGTTCATGATCTGTTTTAGTGCTGATGAAGGGGTCCCTTGATGGGTGTGTTTGGGGTCTGATCGGTCTACCAGGTGATTTCATGCAATATTAAAAGTCCCCTGTTAGTATCACTTCTCCTTTTGCGAAATTTTCTAATTTGTTAATCGTTTCTTTGATGAATCCATCCTGGCCCGTGTTTGGGGCGTATATTGTTGCTATGGTTGGTAGTCTATTTTCCTACTGGGCCACTGTGAACAGGTATCTACCATTTTTGTCCGCCATTGTCTCTTTGATTTGTACGTTGAGGTGTTTGGCAAATGCTATCAAGACTCCTTTTTTTTTCTCCGTGTCGTTGGATTGGAGTATTTGATTGAAGTCTCTTATGCGGGTTAGGGTCTTCCTGTTTTTTGGTATGTGTGTTTCTTGGAACGTTATTATATCAAACATTTCTCTGTGCAGGAAGTTTTCGATTTTTTTCCTTTTTACTGGCGTGTTCAAGCCTCTGATGTTATATGTCAGGATTTTTAGCCCCATCTTTTCTTTTGCGGTCGGTTCTGGAAATGGGGTCCTTCTTGCGGGTCGTGGTGTTGCGGTGTTGCGCTTTAGGTCCTGTAATTGTGTCTATACCCCTCTGAACTTCCCAAACAACTCCCCCCCAACCTTTTTCCTGAGGAGGGCTCTGGGCCCTATGGTTGCTCGGGCGTTCCGCCTTTGCCCCATGCCCTCTAACATCTCAGGTGTACAGTTCCGCAGGGAGTCCTACACCCTGCTTGAGTTGTGGATTCCAAGAGTGTCCCCCTGCTCTGCCGCGTCCTTAAGGGGGCACCTGCCTAGACGGAGGATTATTTCCTTTTCATCGCTCTTTTTCCTTGAGGCCCCCTCCGTTTTTACTTAAGTCTGTCATCCGTGTCCGAGCCTTTGTCTATTTCCCTCTTATCTGCGGGATTGGAGTCTTGTCTTTCTTTTCTCCGTCTGCCATCCCTTCGGTTCTTTCCTTCTTCTATTTGTTTCACCATCATTTGGAGGTTCTGGCTCATGTTCTTGACACCCTATGATCTTGAGGCCTTCCTCGCAAGTTATGATGTGGTGTTGCCGCTCCTCCCATGTAAATAGTAGGCCGAACGGGAATGTCCACTTGTATCGTATCTGTTTTTCGGTTAGGAGTTTTGTTATTGGGAGCATTTCTCTTCTCTTTCTGAGTGTGGATTGTGCCAGGTCTGGTATAGCTGAACTTCTTTGCCGTTCATTCTTATTTGTTCTATTGACCTGGCCTTCTTAAGGATTTGTTCCTTTTGCATATATTGTGTCATTGCCACTAGAACGACTCTCGGCGGGTTCCGGGTTCGCCCGTTCTTTTTGGGCCCACTATGTGTATCCTGTCTATCTGGATTTCTTCCCCGGTGTCATCTGCGAGTATATCTTTGATGTTGTGTTGCAGTGCGAAGGTCCTTGTCCTCCACCGTTTCCGGCATATTCTTAATCCTTATATTCGACCTCCGGGATCTGTTTTCCAGGTCTTCACATTGTGCTTCTAGTTCCTGCGCCAGTCGCGCTAGTCTGTCTTGCGCTTCTGCGTGTTGGAGAGTTTCCTCGTCTATGTTTTGTGCTGCCCTTTCCAAAGTGTCCGTTCTCTCCTCCAGGTTTTCTATGTCCCTCTTTAATTCTTGGACCGCTTGCTTCATTTCCCCCTTCATGTTCCCGAATTGTGTCTGCGTTGTGGACATGAATTGCTCCTGAAATTCCTTGAACCAGGTTTTCATATCGTCCTTCGAGGCCATGCCTGCTTTCTCTTCTTGGTCTGGCATGCTTTCCCCCTTGTGTCTTAGTTTGTCGGTTTGTGTTGCCGCTATTTTTCCTGCACCCCAGATTTGGATCAGGTCCTGAGCCTGTTTGGTTCTGTTATTGCTCGTTAATGCCGCCTGAGCTCCGTATCTGGTCCTGACTTTTGACATGAATGTGTTTTAGGGGACCTTGGCTGCTTGTCTTGTGAATGTTTTGTGTTGATTTGAATTGTAGCTAGGCCGCGCTGGTCTGCGTGTATTTCCTTTGCGTTTGTGGGGGTGTCCGCTTCTGTGACCCTTTATCATGTATTACGCGCGATCTGTGTGCGGTTTTCGGTGGTCTCGGTGCAGGTTTGTTATTTGTGTGGGAGGTTCTTTATTGTTTGCCGAGAGCCCCTTTGTCGAAGTCTCGGGGGCGTCGGTGTGGGCCCTCGGCAGTCTGCTTCTCAGTGCTGCCCCTTCTATTTGGAGGTTTTGTGCGTTTGTTCTGTCCTTCTCGTTGTCCCTTAATTTATTCAACAGTTTTTCCCCCTTCGTTTGGCGGAGTGAAGGGCCAGCACCCCCCGATGCTTTTGGGGGGTATGAGTCTCAAGGGGGGGATGGGTTGGCGCTCTGTGGCCTAGCGGTGTTGCGTTACCAGCGCAGGGGTAGGCCCCGGCCTGCCGTTGCGCGTAGTTTGATTGGTTATATTTAGGGCCTTGCCCTCCCCTCTTCGTGGCGCCGGGGGCGTTTGCTACTTGGATCCCCCTTCCCGCTGTGGTGTCCTGGGGCGCCGTGGTATTTTCTGGGGGGGGTGCTCAGCCGATGTTAGGCTCTCTCCCCCCCATCTCGTACCTGAGTGTCCGTGGGTCCAGCGCTTCTGTGGAGCCCCGTCGTCCTCCGGTGGTTTGTTGCCGCGGCTGGATCTCCCTCCCTTTTCGATCGGGATCATCTGAGAGCAGGTCTTCTGCTGCTTCGACTGCAGCGGCCTCTTCTTTCTGGGTCCCGGCTTCGCCTGGATTGCTGCGTCGTCTGCGGCTGGGCTCGCGGTGTCGGGCTGGCGCCCTCCCCGTTTGTGGCTGGGAGTTCTCCGGAGCCGCTCCTGGGTCCTCTGAGACAGACCTCTTCGTCTAGTCTCCACTCCTTCCTTTCATCGATCGGCCCTTCTCTCCTTGCTGCAGGCGGGGCGTAGACGGGCTCCGCCGGTGGTTGGCTTCCCCGTCTGTTGCGCGTCTCTGGGCTACTCCGGGGCCGGGCTTCCGGATCTCGCCCGTCCCCCTGCGACGGCATCTCTGGAAAGGATTGTGATTCGTGCGAGGTCCTCGCTACTCGGGGCTTCTCTTCTCGCCTGAATTTGGAGGGAGGCTGCACTCCGCAGGGCACGGTGAGCGCTTATGTGTGGTGCTTTATTGTTGCGGCCCGAGCTGAGGGGTGGAGCTCCGCTCACGCACGTCCACTCGGGTCGGCCGCCATCTTGGAATCCCTTTTTGCCACTATTACATGTGTTTTGCTGTGTGTGTTTATTACCATTTGTGTGATCTTGGGCTCTCGAGCCTCACCTACTCCATGAGCACCATTTTTATGTGTGTTACACAGCACCCCCAGGGTAGTAACACAGGGTTGTCTTTTAGACTTCCCTCTGACTCAATTTTTCTGAGACTGACTACTGTCTCCCTGAAACATGTAAAGTTGCCATTAACTTTATGTAGTCTCTTTAAACTACAGACCCAGTACACCCCATTTTACATGGAGTATTGGAAAGGGTTAATTCTTATCCTTTTTTGTCTGTGTCTCTTGGAGCACTGTTTTGCTCGTTTTACATTAAGACTTGGCTGGTGGCAGTGGTAACTACCCAAACCTTTCTACCACAGTTATATTATATAACCATGGTATTGTTTTAGGCTATTATATTAGCCTCGAACATAAACCCGCTTGACTAAATACATTTTATTTTGGCTCCGGCTGGGTTTAGTCACCATTTCTTTTTGTTAAAGTCTTTCTCGTGTTCTTCTCTGTGCGCCAAACCGGGGATGATTCCTTTGTTCGCTGGCTTTTTGAGACTTCTGCACAGAAGCCCTCCTTAAGGCGCCTGAAAGTCTGGGTAGACAGGATCTGAGGGAGGGGACTTCGGACCCCTGCCATGGGTTCCCTTATTAACCTAAGTCACACTCTGGTCTGATTGGCTAAGGGGACAGGCCCTGCCAGGCCAGCCACCCTGCTGTGTGATTGACAGCCACGCTGTATGAATGGGGGAAAACTGCATAAAAAGCAGGTCTCTGGGACTGGAAAGACAGAGTCGCCACTGGAACGAAAGAACCAACGAGGAACTGGCAGAAGAGGACCCCCTACAACGACTAAACCGCCCGGTGAAGCCCTGCTGAAGGTCCTAATCTCCAGAATCTGTCGACAGAGAAGATCTTCCAGGAAACTTCTTCCGTTGAGCTGGTGGGACCAACCAGTTCGCCCAAACTGCAAGCCAGGACCCCTCCTCTGGTCGAATTCACTGTACAGAGCTACAGTGGGCCGGATAGCCAGGAAGGTCGGACACTGCTTGGGTTTTAAGGAGTACACCTTTTATTTGTTGCTTTACTCTGCTGCTGGTTTCTTCCCTGGGTAGTGCAGGGCCCTCCAGTCTTCCTACTTCTGATCCATCCAACAGTCGCTTCAGGAACCATGAGCCTGCAGGAACTACCAGGAATGTTTGCCTCAGCTACAGCTTCCTCTCCGTTTTAAGGTACTGTGCAAACCCCGTTGCTCATTTCGTTCAGCCGCGGGGAAAGTGTGTGAAATCTTTCGCCAATCCGAGGGCTTGTCCTTCTCTTCTTTTTAAACTAACTTTTCTACCAACCAACCTCGTCCGGAAACCATGCCACAAACTTTACCGCAAACTACCCTGAACTGTGTGATCTTGAGCAAAGACTTTTGACCCATTGACTTTGGCCCTAAGCCTTTTCTATCTGATCTACTCACTGAAGTTCCTCTTGTTCAACTGCCCAGAATACTTAACTGTTGGTTGGATCTAATTACTAATAACTTTTGCCTTTTCCTCCCTTTTAAATTGCTGCAGTGCCATTTTGCTCCCACTTCATTTTGTGAGCTTATCTTGTCTAGGATTTAAGGGAAGTGGTGTGGTGTATTGAGAGTCTGATTTTTCAACTGCTTATAATGGTGTAATGTTATACAACTGAAGAGTGAAATAAACGTATATTTTTTTTTAGTTGAAAACCTTGAGTAAGTGTTTGCCTGAATCAAAGTAATTGCTGTCCTTTGTGTAACTATTTGATACTGCGCACTTACTCTTGAGATACGTCTGGCTGCTCCGCTACTGCTACCACTTTAACAGTGTAGTACAGGCTTGTACCAAAGGTGAATTTGTACTGTCACTTATAGTCTTAATTGTGTGTTGTGTTCCCAAAGGGCATTGCATATAATTCTGCCTAAAAGTTGGGGGGTGGGATTTGGGTTGGCATTAGGGCCATGGGTCTGTATTGTTATGATGTTTTGTTTGGGGGGCATGAGTCGGGCCTGCTGGCAGGTTCCTGTCAATCGGGTTGGGGTGGGGGGACACATGAGTCAGGGCCTGCTGGCAGGTTTGCTGGCACTGGGAGTGGGGTGGGGGGACACATGCATTGGGGCCTGCTGGCAGGTTGCCGTCAATGGGGGTGGAGTGGGGGGACAGGAGTCGGGGCATGCTAGCAGGTTGCTGTCAATGGGGTCGGGGGACACATGAGTCGGGGCCTGCTGGCAGGTTGCCGTCAATCGGGTTGAGGTGGGGGGACACATGAGTCAGGGCCTGCTGACAGGTTTGCTGGCACTGGGAGTGGGGTGGGGGTACACATGAGTCGGGGCCTGCTGGCAGGTTGCCCTCAAAGGGGGTGGGGGGACATGAGTCGGGGCATGCTAGCAGGTTGCTGTCAATGGGGTGGGGGTGGGTGGGACACATGAGTCAGGGCCTGCTGGCAGGTTGCCGTCAATGGGGGTGGGGTGGGGAGGACACATGAGTCGGGGCCTGCTGGCAGGTTCCTGTCAATCGGGTTGGGGTGGGGGGACACATGAGTCAGGGCCTGCTGGCAGGTTTGCTGGCACTGGGAGTGGGGTGGGGGACACATGAGTTGGGTCCTGCTGGCAGGTTTCCGTCAATGGGGGTGGGGTGGGGGGACATGAGTCGGGGCATGCTAGCAGGTCGCTGTCAATGGGGTGGGGTGGGTGGGACACATGAATCGGGGCCTGCTGGCAGGTTGCTGGCACTGGGCGTGGGGTGGGGGGACACATGATTCAGGGCCTGCTGGCAGGTTGCCGGCACTGGAGGTGGGGTGGGGGGACACATGAGTCAGGGCCTGCTGGCAGGTTGCCGTCAATGGGGGTGGGGTGGGGGGGACACATGATCGGGGCCTGCATGCAGGTTGCTGGCACTGGGGGTGGGAGGACACATGAGTCGAGGCCTGCTGGTAGGTTGCCGACACTGGGGGTGGGGGGACACATGAGTCAGGGCCTGCTGGCAGGTTGCAGTCAATGGGGGGGAGTGGGGGAACATGAGTCTGGGCATGCTGGCAGGCGGGTACACATATTGCAGGGGGTGCGTGAGGAGATTTTCACGCGATTGGGCTGGCAGGAGCATGGTACGTGTATTCTGAGAGGTACACAAGGAGTTTTACACACGATTGGGCTGGCGCGAGTGGAGTACGTGTATTACGAGGGGTGCGCAAAGAGTTTTACACACGATTGGGTTGCCGTGAGCGGGGTGAGTGGCATTTTTAGCGCAATTTCGTTGTTGGTGGGCTGTATGCTGGTCCACTGGCATTTGCGCCATGTAGGGAATTTGTGCGGCTGTTTTTGACACAAGGGGCGGGGTTGGGGTTGTAACTGGCGCTGCTGCAGGGTCGCTGCACCACGCAGCACCACGGCTGGATATGGATGGGGAAATCCATGAATACGCGGTGCGTGAAAATGGGTTTTGGTGCACGTGGCTGGCACAATCTGACGCACACTCCCTCTGTGCGCCAGCTGCGTGCGCCACTTCTGCGCTTGATTCCATGAATTATCCTGTAAGACTTTTGTGGTGCCCACCATTTTGCATTGATACTGCAGTGCATGGGAGCATAGCAAGAGAACGTGTGTTTTCTGGTCTTTTTCCTCTTGCACTTCTTGGATCACATCATGGCAGTATGTTTGCTCAAATGGGTGATGTATTGGCTTCCTGGGAGGGTCTTCTTTTTCAACTAAGTATAATAAAGAGTTCACATCATACACACATGCATCTAAGCTCTAAAGAGACATGTATTTTAATCATCGGGGCCTAATTTGAACCTTTCATTCAAAAATAAATTACACTGTGCATCCTATGGCCTCCAAAATCATCACCAAGACTAATGCATTTCGATGGGTAGTTGCCACTAGTGACCCCTCAGACAAGCTTTTACATACCCGAGGACACTGGTTGCAACTTACTAGAGGCATGTTTTAATGTTAACCATCTGACAATAGAAACAATGGCCCTTGTTATTTTGTTTTACTCTTATTTTTTAACTAGTACACACATGTTGAGGTTTAATGTAGAGTTGGTGTGTGCCATTGCAAGACAGTTGTCCATTCAAATAACTCAAATACAAAATTATTTTTTGAAAACTTTGATCTAAATTGAAAGGGGTTTCATCACAAGACGTTCACATTTACACACGTCCTTGCAAGACCAACTCTAGTTTATTGTCCAGCCATGTCGAATGCTGTTATGCTACAACATATAATTTCCGTTTGTTGAATTGTCTGACAAAAGTACAGGAATCTGGCGCAAAATAGGTCCCTTGGAAATGCCATTTAGAAGCAATGTTTAGCATTGACAAATATTGAGTTCTCCTTTAATTTTACTTTGAAATACTTCACCTGCAACACTCTTCTTTCCTTTGTGTTTTTTCTGTATGTTCTGCCAAGCAGGAGCATTGGTGGGGTCCTTTTAATATCAACTTAACAGTCACAGTGTGATTTTCAACGGCGAGGAGAATGTGAGTTCATCAATGAAGAAGTGAACCTCCTCATGCTATTACAAGGAGTTTGCAAGCCACATAAATCAACTTAGATTCAAACAAACACAATAAAGGGCAGTTAACAGTTATGCTAGTAATACAGTTGTTAATGTACCAGAAGTCTACCAAATTCATTCGGGTGCATATGCCGAAGTGTTTGCAGTAACACGTTGGTGGCTCTCAAATGCCTGAGTACTGCCAGTAGGACAGGTGTGGTTCTCAAAATGTCACATCTTGGCACGTAACAGAAAGGTTGGACTCACCATAACAGATAACTGGCATAATCCTATGGATGTTCAGTATTATACTGAGAACTGCCATTAATGCAGGAAGGGTTCTCAATATGCTATAGTATTGACAATGAAAAGGTGATTGCAATCATTAAGCCAAGATATTGCCGGCTTAACAACCATGCACCATTTATAAGGTCAGTAACAATACACTAGCTCTAAATATGCGACAATGTTTCCATTTCAATCATAACACAGCTTTTAATGTCCTTATACAAGTCCATAAATAAAGTCCTTATTTCAATACAGTGGTGATATCACTTAAGCAATCATTTCTGAGCTGCGGGGGCATTGCTGAGTCAGGTAATGCCCGGGGGCCCATAGTTACAGTGTGGATTAACCCGATACAGATCAAACTTCTATCGTTTACTAAAGAACATACAGCCATAACGAGTTTTTCAGATTATTGTCTTCTAAGCGATCTTTCTGTGACACTTAACAGCCATTCGTTGTTCACGAACGTTTTTTTGCTAGAACATGTATTTTGTGCACTTTTGGAGTTTCACACAGCAGAGCAAGAAGATCTCAAGCTTGGGAGTTTGCAGCAAAAATGTATACATTAAATGGGATGACGATGATGAAACTCCTCCATGAGTTGCGGTATCCTTATCACATACGGTAGGGAGTACATTAACTTTGGTTATTGGTATGCCACTGTTGCAGGTGATGTTGGTTAATATCTGAAATGTTTTTTTTTTAAAATCGGTGCAATAAATGTCATGTTTTCGTTTGGCAACATGAACATGGAAAAAAAAAATCCTCTTAGATTATCTTGGCTGTGGTACCACCAGTCGTAAAACCATGATATTTCCAATTCGTTTATTGTCGATTACCTGCATATTATGAGAGCAAGAGGAAAACTTTTCAACACAATCATACTGCACAGCTATAGAATGTGATATGAACGTGTACATTGTTTTACAAGCAAAGGATATGAGACGTTTGAGAGTCCTGTGGATGAGTGATGGACAAGAAAGTCCCTGGCTGCGGCTGAGTGTCTAACTGTGCCTATGTTCAAAAGTAATAATACTGATGAGACAGTAAGGCTGTGTCAGGCTATTCAGGTGCCATGGGTCACACATTAGCACCTTGAAGGATCTAATGATATGATATGATATGATGTGATATGATATGGCATTTATAACTCGCCTGTACACAAGTGTTTCAAGGCGTTACAAGGCAAAGCGAGGAGAACAGAGGGAAGACAGAGACAACGATCTTTCTAAGCCAGGTGACATCTAGATTGTGCAAGTGAAGGGGAAGGGAAAAGTGTGGGAGGGGGAAGTGGGAGGTGAAAGTTCAGTACATGAGATCGACAATAAAAAATAAATAGAATAAATAACAGCAATAAATAAAAGTGCAGCCAGCTTGTGGCAAGGGTAAGAGCAGGCATCAGGTGTCAGCGTCAAGTGCTAGTAGGGGACTGTAGGGATACAGAAAACATTCCCCAAGTGCGGGGGTTGCCAGGATGGCAGTGCATGTGTGAAACTGGTGGGAGAGGGGACCTGGGCCCGAGATCAGAGGGTGGCCAGATAACCAGTGCAGATTCAGTTTAGCCAGAAGCTCATCAGGGGAGAGGAGGAGAGAAAGCAGAAGCAAAGAGGAATGTTTTGAGGTGCTTCTGGAACCGGAGGTGTTTCTCCTCAAGTTTCAGGGAGGCAGGGAGGCTGTTCCAGAGGGAGGCCCCAGCCGAAGGAAGAGATCCTCCACCAACTTGTTGCTTAGAGAAGAGACTCACCCTGAGGGATTTGGAGGCAGATGAGTGAAGAGCTCATGAAGATAGATATTTAGGAAGGGAGAGTTCAAGGTATTGAGACCCCAGGCCCCAGAAGGCCTTGTGGACAATGCAGAGGGTTTTGAACTTAATGCTCGCAGCCATTGGGAGCCAGTGCAGAGATTTCAGTCCTGGAGGGATACGATCCCTGGGCTTGAGGCCAAGGACAAGTCTTGCAGTTATGTTCTGGATGAGTTGCAGAGGGCGGAGAGTAGAAGCAGGCAGATTTAGAAAGAGCCTTTTGCAGTAGTCCAGCCTAGACAGAACCAGAGCTCTGTAGACAGTACGCTTCTGGAGGAAGGAGGGGAAAGGAAGAATACCTCTGAGGAGGTGCTGCTGGTAGTGTGACTTCTTAGAGATCTCAGAGATGTGAGGAGAGAAGGAGTGTGTGGAGTCGAAGATGATCCCAAGGTTTTTAGCCTTGCAGGTGGGAGCAGGAAGAGGGCCAAGAGAGGCCGGCCAGTGAGTGACAGGAAAGGATGGAGTGGGTGTGCCGATGAGGAGAATCTCAGTCTTACTGGCATTAAGGCAGAGATCATTGGCGGCACACCACTCCTGGATAGCAGACATACAGTCAGAGATGAGAGAAGGAGAAGAGGTGGCTGAAGGTAGCCTGACAATAAGCTGAGTGTCATCTGCATAGCACTGAAAGTTGGGGCAGAGAGTGGCAATGCAGTGGGCAAGAAATGTCAGGGATTGGTTGAACATCCAGGGAGAGAGGTTAGACCCCTGGGGTACACCACAGGTAGAGATAGAGATAGAGGAGAGGAAGGACCCAAGTTGGACCTGGGAGAGTAGATCGGAGAGGCAGGAGGTCAGCCATGCCAGGGCCTGACTGGTGATACCCAGGTTATCACGGAGGCGGTTGAGCAGGATGGCATGGTTGACTGTATCAAAGACAGGAGAGAGATTGAGTAAGGTGAGTACACAGGGGTTTTGGAATCATAGTTGGAGAGCAGGTCTTCATGGGTGTTCAGGAGAGCAGTTTCTGTGCTTCTGGCAGCTCTGAAGCCATACTGATGGCCATGGAGACAACCACAGATTAAGTGTGAAGATTAAGCTAGGAGATGGCTAGATTTTCCAGAGGTTTGTCCATGAAAGGAGAGCTGGACATAGGAAGGATAGGCAGAGGGTTTCTTAAGCAGAGGGTGCACCATGGAGTGCTTCAGTGGGAAGGGACGACTCGAGTGGCAATGGAAGGGTTGCAGACTTCGGCCAGTGCAGGAGCCAGGGAATCAATGTGGTCCTTGAGGGTTTTGGAGGAACAGGGATGTACCTGTTTTGACGAGACCTTCATAGATCAGACTTGTCTGGAAACATCATCTGGGGAGAACAGGGGAAAGGCAGAGAAGGGTGGAGGAGAGGTGGCCAAAGAAGTCCCAGAGGAAGAATATGGAGTAGAGGGAAGGGGGGAAGAGAGAGAGGACAGGATGTCCTGAGTTTTAGAGATGAAATGTGAAGCCAGAGCCATGCAGAGGGCCTGCGAGGGGACAAGAGAGGTAGAGACTGCAGCAGGATTGGCCAGTTGCTTGCAGATTTTGAAGAGTTTGGCCGAGTTTTTAGATGCCGTAGAGACGCGGCCTTGGATGTGAGCTCTCTTATTGGTGTGGACAGAGAGCCGGTATTGCCTTTTGATATTGCCTTTGGAGCAAACGGCAGGCCGGTTTGTCAGAGGATGTACCAGAAGCACGCCATTTCCTCTCAGCCACCCTGCACTTGCGTTTGAGGGTGATGAGGTGTGAATCGTACAAGGAGTTGCACTTGGCTTTGGGCATCAAGCAGATCCTCATGACAGGGGCAAGACCATTGAGAGTATCTGATATAGCAGAGTGGAGCATGGAAAGGGCTATGTCAGGGTGTGATTCAGCTGAAGGGGGATAGGGGGTGAGAAAGTGGCGGAAGAAGCCTCAACTGACCCATGCTTCATGGGTCAGATAACCGAGAAGGTGGGTGCAGTGAGAGGGTGAGCTGGGAGGAAAGGAGAAAGTGATCAATCCAGGAGAGAGGAATGGTGAGAGGGATAGAAAGGGGAATGTCTGAAGAGATCAGAGCATCCAGCGTGTGCCCTTCAGAGTGAGTTGGGCTAGAGGGAGAATAGAGAGTTAGAGAGAGTCGCAGAGGTCGCAAAAGAGTCCAGAGGGAGGACAGGAAGCCTCCAGGTGGATGTCAAAGTCTCCAAGCATGAGGAGTTTAGTGGTTGAGACCAGGAGGGAAGAGGAGAGGTCTTCCCACTCAGAGTGGAAGGAGGAGATCTGACCAGGTGGCCGATAGATAGTAGCCACAGTGAGGGAATGGCTAGGAGAGAGAGAGTGCCTGCATATGAGGCATTCAAAAGAGGAGTAGGCCTACGTAGGAATGAAAGAGGCAGAGATCCTCTCTGGGAAGATCAGGGCTACACCCCCTATGGATCGGTTGGATCTAGGCACGCAAAGGATCTTGTAGCCATCAGGGAGGAGAGTGTCAAAGCTTATGACAGAGCTGGCTGTAAACCATTTCTCCGTGAGACAAAGGACATCAAGGTCAAATTCTTCCAGGAGACGGCAGATGTCAGAGGAGTATTTGACAGCAGAGCGAGAGTTGAGATTGGCAATATGGAGAAGGTTGTCATCCTTGAAAGACTTTCGGGGAGGGGTACAAATCAGAGGGATGCCCTGCGGAGGTGTAGAAGAAGCCCGAGGGGGAGAAGAAGAGGAAGGAGCAGAGGGCAAGGTAGCTAAGGAGGAGACAGCAGGGGGAGGCAAGGAAGCTGTGGGGGGATAAGAGGGGAGAGCAGGACAGGAAAGGAAATTGATGAGGCACGCGAAGCATCTATCAAAGAGGAGAAGGTTAGCTTGAGGGACTTGGACCAAGACGGTACCATTCAGATAAACATTAATGGGAGAAGGTAGAGAACGGAGAAAGCACAGAGCCCATATGAAGAGTCCATAGGTCTGTCGAGGGAACAACAAAAAGGATGTTGGTGAGGGTTTGCCTGGAGGTGGTGCTGGTTTAGGTGTCAGTGATAGGGAGGCCTGGGTTGGAGAACAGGATGTCCTTTTTAAACTTCTTCCTACCAACTTTAGTCAGTATAGTAGGATAGTCAACAGAGAAGCAGTTAGAAAAGATTGGAGAAACAGAGAACACCATAGAGTAGGTAGGGGAGACAAGAGGAGAAGAAGGTGTAGGGGGCGGGGAGAATACTAGGGAAGGACACTGATAGGAGCACAAGCAGATGAGACAGAGAGAGACGAGTCAATAGGACAAGACAACAGGAACTCAGATAATGGACGCCTAAGTCGGAGAGTCCTGTATTGTGGGGAAAAAGGCTTAGGTATCAAAATGCAATTTTGAATACTTTCACAATGCAATTTTAACTACTGGAGAAAAAGACACCTTTGTTTGAGAGTCCTGTATAGTGGGGAAAAAGGCCTAGGTTTCACAATGCAATTTTAAATATCGGAACACAACTAAGGCTACAAAGCTGCTATGTGACCGGGTTAACAGTGTAGAGTGAAGGCTCTGTGCCTGACCCGGCCACTCCTACCTTACTTAGTCACTGCTAATGGCTTGCAACTGGATTACACTGCAGACACCTGCAGACACTAGCTGGAGCCGCCGCTGTAGGGGCCACCCTTTGCCATTGGGCCTTAGCCATAGGGGCTGCCCTAGGAAGGTCAGCAAGAGGAACTATCAGGCCAATCAGTGGAGAGGGGGTGGTTTGGGAGATTGAAGGAGGGAGGAACTTGAAACGGAGAGGAAACAGGACAGCAAGAGGGATACAAATGGCCAGAGGGCCCAACAAAGTCCACAAAAAGTTAAAATAGATGGTGCGGGGCAGACTGCAGCTCCCAAGCAGAACCTGCCTTCTCTGCTGTGACACCAGACTGGCGAGCAGGCAGGGACATAGGGCCACTAGGCCCAAACTAATACAAACAATCAAGGGGAGGGGGCAGGCTGGGAGGCTAGAGGACGGAGACACTGGAAACAGAGGGGAAACTGGACAGCATGAGGGAGACACACGGCCAGAGGACCCAAAAAAGTCCATAAAAAGTTACAATAGATGGTGCAGGGCAGATTGCAGCTCCCAGGCAGCACCTACCTTCTCTGCTGCAACACACTTGAAACAGAGGGGAAACAGAACAGCAAGAGGGAGACACATGGCCAGAGGGCCCAACAAAGTCCACAAAAAAGTTAAAGTAGATTGTGCGGGGCAGATTGTAGCTCCCAGGCAGCACCTACCTTCTCTGCTGCGACACCGGAGTGGCGAGCAGGCAGGGACACACGACCACTATGCCCAAACTAACACATCCAATCAAGGCGAGGGGGGCAGGCTCGGAGGATGGAGGCACTGGAAATGGAGGGGAAACGGGACAGCAAGAGGGAGACACACAGCCAGAGGTCCCAAAAAAGTCCATAAAAAGTTACAATAGATGGTGCGGGGCAGATTGCAGCTCACAGGCAGCACCATCCTTCTCTGCTGTGACACCGGAGTAGCCTCTGCAGTGAGATTTGTCACAGTAGCCAATATGAAATAGAAACAGAGCACTGACTATTTATTTTTCCATATCTGATTTACCTGCTGTTTTCACCCTCATACTCATGTTTTTTTTACATCGAATTGCAAAATATGTATCGACATTTTGAAATTTGTAACAGTTAATTTTGGTATCCTACATTTTCTTTGGTAAATCGTGGGTATCATGTTTTCTGAGCTGCTCTATTAGTTTACTTCTCTACAAGTCTCCGTTCTGACTAGTGGTGTGTTCTGCTACATATTGTGGTATGTAAAACATGTTGAAGGTGTGATGAAATATAATCAGCAGTGTATAGTAAAACTATCTAGTATTTTAAAATCATACTTTAGTCAATGACTTCTTTTAATATTATTTATTCTTTTGTTTTTACTCGTCGGACAAAAAGTTTTTGTTCCAAACATGATATACTCTGTGTACAGGACACTGTATGAAGTACAAGCATATGTACACTAACAACTGGTGAATTGTTTACTTGAAGGGTCATAAACATGTCCCATGAATATGGAGGAGCAACCACGTGTAATGAGGGAGCCCAAAACACTCCAGAGGCTTTGTAGGGGCTCACACTAAAGACTCCAATAAATGCCAAGTCACCAACAGAGCGCATACATATTCTGAACACAGACTGATACTATAAGAACACATGTACATGCTGGCTATGCCAATATATGGTAGTACCCCCATGTAAGCACATACTTCTGTTGTATTTTATCATATTACCAGTAAAACATGTCATGCCACTGTAAAGGAAATGTCGGAGTGGTGGGCACCACACTGTTCTTCCAAATGTTATGAATATTTAGAACCCTCACCAATTATTTCTTAAAAGAAGTTTTAACCTGGAGCTACCAGTTCAAACTGGTCCTATAGCACAAGGACCTCTAATTCACACACTTCCAAAAATAAGACAACGTTGCCTTATTATCACTGGCGCTTCTCAGTTGGCCCCCAATCCTAGGGGCTGAATGTTTCAAAAACCTGAATTTTCCTGAAATCTTAATGCTTCATTCATTGGGTAAGTTAAGTTAACACACTTGTTGAGTCGGTATAAATAAACAAAGGAATGTTTATTCACATTCCTGCTCTTGAAATAATAGCACTTATTTTCAATCCGCTATGTTGAGCAATCGCATGCCATCAGTGTACATTTAGCCTGTGCATTTCGGTGAAAACCTTCAACAGGGCTGTACATGAATTATTTGTAGAATAATTAGGCTTTAGTTATCATCAACATTTCAACAATATTTGTAATATATCAGCAGGTTAACACATACCATTATGATGTCCCACGGTATGTCCAATGGTAGTAAAAGAAAGAAACAAAGAAAGAAAAACGGAAAAGAAATAAAAAATGTGATTTAGTTTCAAAAGCTTATATTGCATATTTTCAGGTTATTAGGAAACTTAAATCAGTCCTACCTGATCGCTTGAAATTTAATCCTCGAGTGCGTATACGAACGCATCCGGCAATATAGCCGCTTCAAATTCAAATTTACCAATGCTTATGTTAACACATATGTCAAAGTTGTCACTGCTAAAGAGACAAACAAACCTTTAGGTACTATTACTCTTTCTACCAAATGAGTTTGATAGACCAGCGTGACTCAGCCGCCGTTTACTTTTACTTATGCTGCCGTTCTGCAAGCCGCGGAGACGCTCGCTCGCGCAAGCTCGTGAGTTGTATTTATAGGTTGCCATGGAGACGGTTGCGAGGCGCTGTGGTCCAGCTGGGAAGCCGTAGCACGTACGCCTCGTGCCCCGCCCCGGGATTGCTCCCTGGGGAAGGGATGTCTCCATGGCTGCCTCTAGTTGCTATGGCTGCTAGAGCAAGGTGACAGAAACGCTGTCAGTACTGCTCGCATTCAGTTTGCTAAATCGCTGTTAACCAGCTAATGATTGTACATGTTCCTTCATCATGTTGGTGCAACACAAATAAAAATTCAGGCATTACATCCTCTATTGGGCTAACACAGTCGTGTAACACAAACCAGTTAAAGCATAAGAAATGAAAGCATAACAAAATCTAGTGGAATCATTTTTAACCGGGGTCCGGTGACTGATGGGCACTAGGTCCAAGGTGACGTGCATCAATGTTGAGACTGCACAAAAGTAAATGTGGAATCGTGACAGTTTCTAAGGATTGAGAGCATGCAGTCTAGCTTGTAATGTTCAAAAACACACACAAACCCAGATCAAATTGGAATATGCTTGAAATTAACACTTCTACAAATTTACAAAAAGCACATATAATTGATCTCTTCGTTCATCCCCTTTGGTATAAGGGAACTCAGACAGTCACTCCAGTAGCTTTCCCGTTGGTCCATGGTTTTTTGAAAGTTCTCATGTAGATCTCTTTTTTCCACGACTTCCAAAACAGCAAATCAAATCTGTGCCAAGTTATGTTTCTTGTCATGCCAATGTCTGGCCACAGATGAGGTTCTGTTATTGTTTTGTATACAGGACCTATGTTCATTCCATCTTGTTTTTGCCATCCTCAGAGTCTGTCCTATGTTATATAAGCCACTAGGGCATTTGATGGTATATATCACGTTGTGAGGGTCACATGTTGCAAAACGTTTTAGTTTTATTGTCTCTCCTGTGTAGGGATGTTTCAGAAATTCACCTTTCATAATGTAGCCACAAGTACTGCAACTCAAGCAGGGAAAACTACCTATCCTGTTAGTGATTTTCTTTTTTTGTGCTGGTTTGGTCTTAACTAGTTTATCTTTGAGATTATGGCTGCATTGGTACACAAATGTTGGAATCTCTTTGAATAAATGATCCACTCGTTGGTCACATGTCACTGTATTCCAATGTTTTTTGATGATAGTACACAACACCAATAATGAAGGTATATGAAATGTATTCAAAAACGGATTGAAATAACAATGAAAATTCAAATTTGCAAAGTAAGAAATAATGAAAGCAAAAATAATAAAATAATATCCAATGTAAATTAAAAATCCACAACAGGAAAATGGAAAAGTGGTCCATTGCCAATGTCCATATAAAGTTAATAAAAATAAAAAAATAACCATTGATCCATGGGTTGTCCAAAGAAAGAAAGTATGTACAAGTCCGGAACTATATACAATGGAAGTCCAAAGGGTCCATGATCCACAAACAAAAAGAAACCTACAAAAAAGTCCTATGAATAAAAAACTATATACAGAAAGTGGAGCAATGTCCATGAACTCCAAATAAAAATATAAAACAAAGGAAACCTAACCCTAAAGAACTATGTACAAAGGCGGGGGGCAAGTCCTACAGCTCACTTCTTGATGTTCCGGGCCAGGGCATCATCGAACTCCACATCGATGTTCCGGAGGTGGGCCTCTTACCTGGCCTCGAGGTCTCACAGGGATGCATCCCTGGCCTCCTCCAATTCCCTGCGAGTTGCCTCGAGGCACTCAGCCCACCTCAATGCCCTGCGCATGGAGTTCTCCACCCTGACCATAGTGAGCCGTGTCCTCTCCGCCCGCCACCTCTCTGCATCTATTTGCTGGCCCAACCGCTGCCCCACGGAAGGCACTCCCAGTCTGGGGTCCTCCTGCCCCTCGGCCGATGCCTGCTCCCGGGGTGTTGATGGCCCCAACCCATGATGCCTCCCACGCTGAGCCTGCTGCTGCCTCCGACGCAACTGCCTCTGCCACCACGAAGGCCTCCGGGCTGATGGAATCCACCGGCGCCGTCATGCTCGTGCCCTGCCCGATGATGCCGGCACATCCTCCATCTGCTGGGGTCCAGTTGGTGGGGTGGCCACCCCTGATGGTCCTCCGACTCCCGACTGTGGCCGAGATTGGATCTCCACCTGGCTGGCTGCGTTGGTTGGGGCAGATCCACAGGGGGCCCTGGTGGCATCTGGGCCGGAAGACGGCAAGGAGAACGACTGGCGTATAGTGTGCACAGAAGAGGAGAGTGCCACAAGACTGCCTGACACATGGAAGAAACCCCCGACCACGGTCCCTCCCAACTGGGCCACGTTGGCACACAGCTCTTCGTGATGACGTGCGTGATCCCCCCAGGAAGCACACACGTCATCACGAATGTCACGTGTGTGCAACATGACACCAATCAGGATGGACTCAATCCGGTCACGGGTCCCCACGTCCACAGGTAGAGGAGTGCCAGATTATGTGGACCTACCCACTGCCTGCGGACGGGCCTGGGACGGGGCATCCCTGCTGGTGCATGGTGATGCAGTCACAGTGTACGGGACAGAGACATGCACAGGCATGTCCATGGCGTCCTGTGCTGCCTCTTGCCCCTGCCCTGCACCACTTGCACCGGAGGTACCACACCCACCAGGCCCCATGTGCGGCTCTGTAGTTGCCTCCTCCTCCTCCGTACACACCACCAACCTGGATGCTCCGCACTGTCTTCCGCCGTTGCAAGCCCCTGTGGGGGCTCAACCGGCCTTCCGCTACAGCCGAAGTGGCAGACGCGGCACCAGTCCCTCGCTCCCAGATGATGGAATGTCCTGGGAGGCTGACTGGGCCTTGCGTCGCTGGCCGGTAGAGGCATCCCTGCTGCTTTCCTCCACAGCGCTGTCTCCGCCCTCTTCTTCACTCGCCGATGTGTAATGGGAGATATTGAACACAAGCATCAGGGTACTGAACAATAGTCCCCTAGACAAAAAGCATTAGCACATGAGTGGCACTTTCAAACGTCACTTCCATCATGTCCCTCCACAACACGTGGGTCAGTGCAGGCAACACACATGCAGGAACAGGCATGGCACATGCAACAAACATTTGCATCCATGTCCAAGGCACCGTAGAAACATCCAATGGTGGGCTGAATCTCACATGCATCATGGGCATGCTGATCACATGCACACACATCACCAGAGGGTCATGCATCTGGCCCCGTATCCCCTAAGACACAGTGGGGACAAGGATGACTAGGCTGTATCAGTGGATGAACACATCACAGACAAGTGTCATGCATCCATGGTGTTTACCAGTCACTCACACACTACTCAGACTCACGGACATGTACATCATGCATGTCCATGACAGCAGCACCCATCTCTCATATGTCCAAGTCCAGACACAGGCATGCATACACGCGTACATTCGACATGCATGATGCATTGTGACACATACACCATCCATGTGGGCCATGCCTGACTGCACTCACATGCAGCACCATCATGTCTCTCCACACACATATCCATACATGGCCCATGTCACACATACATCCAAGTAGCTAACTACTACCACACTGCAACATACACTGTTTTAAACAGGAATGCATGGGCACTTACTGCTCGACTCCAGACGGGACTGCATCTTGAGGATCTGGTGGTGAAGCACTGGGTGAATGCGGTCCAGGACCCTCATCTGCTGGGTGGTAAGCTGGACCTGGTACCCCACTGCATCCACTGCGTTTAAGAGGCACCGGGTCTTCTTGAAGGTCCTGGATTTGTAGTCCTCCCAGCACTTCTGGACGTGTTTGATGTTGCGGGATGCCACCCCCTCCGCGTTAATGGCACCCACTATGTCCGTCCAGATCCTCCTCCGTCCTTCCTTGTAGGCATGTGATGGTGTGAAGAGGGCATCATAATGCCCCAGGACTTGCTCCACTAGGATGCCAACTTCATTGGCAGTGAAGCTGGCAGCCCTCTGCCTCTCTGCTGGGGGGTTGCCACTGGTTCCAGATGGTGTTGCATCAGACATGGCAACCCCCGAGGCAGGTGTGGGTGGGCAACTGGGTCCTGGGGCTGGGCTGTGGAGTGATGGAACACCAGTCGGGAGTCTTCTGTTCCAGCAGGGGTGGTCACAGCAACTGGACCCCTGCAGATGGCAGATGTGCAGGCACCAAATGGCAGGGCACAGTGGCAGCAGGCAGGCAGACAGCAGCAGATGGCTCGTGGGAGGCTGCTCAGGGTTCTGGGGGGCAGTAATTCGGTCTTCTGGGCAGGAGCGTGGTCTTCCATGTGTTGTCGCATGGCCAGCTTGATACGGAGTGATTTGGCACGTGAAAAACAGCACATTTGCGTGAATTCCGAGGAAAGGCCCTTAGCACGTAAGCACGTATGTGACGTAACACGCCCAGGCATTTCCCTCAGCACGGGTGCATCCGCACATGCAAAAAAAGCACGTCCACGTGTGAATGCGTGTAATTCCAAGAAAGGGCTTTAGCGCGTTAGTGATGTTACACGCATGAGTGTTGCCTTCAGCATGGGTTAAAGGTGAGCGCGGGCCAGCAGACCACTGTACGTGCTGTTCGTGGAGACCGCCGCGTATGTTTACTCTGCTGGAATCACACGCGATTACTTCACAGCGTCTGAAGTCGTACCTCTTCTTTTGGCGGGGTGTTGCCTACGTGCACAAGCGCGTGTGTTTTTGATCTTTTTTCCATGCAAGGCAGGCGTTGAGTCGCGTATGCTATTTTTCCCATTGTGGTTCCCCCTGTGCATCGCATACCATTTTCGAGGTCATAGTAGCCTGCGTGTTCCACGCGTACATGTTTTTGTGTCCCTGGGTGCCACACCGTACTGCTGGAGGTAAAATCCACGCACGTGGGCTACCGGGGTCAAGTGCACATTTTTTTTAAAATTTTCAATTTCTTGTTCTTATATGTTGTCAATTTTTGAATTGCGTGACCCATCATTTTTCCCCAGGGGTCACAGACAGCCTTGCAGACAGCCCTGCAGGAGCACTAGGATACCTATTCCATCAAGTACCCTGCCCCCTTCTAGCCAATTGCCCAGGACAATTGTTGAGTGAATCTCCCATAGCCTATTTTCCATCAGTGCCATGGTTGGGAGGTCACCAAAGGCTAAGGACGGCAAAGCTGGGCATCCTCCCAGGGCTGGGCGTGGTCGGGCACGTGGGCGCAGAGACCAGGGAGGACGGGGAGTCCAGGGTGGCCAGAGTGACTACAAGGGGGGAAGAGGCAGGGGTGCCCCTCTGGGGCAGGATGCCCAGCCACATGCTGGTGCAGACATGCCACCACCCCCTGTGGCTCCTGGTGATGCAACTGTTGCATCACAACCTGGCACCAATATCACCCAACAGCAATTTACATCTGCTGTCAAGAGCCCACCGGTGGTGGTAGCTGCAGGTGCAGCTGTGGGCACCTCCACCTGGGCTCTGGGTCAGGCAGCGCATGTTGCGTTGCGTGACGAGGACTCCCAGGACGATTGCCATCTTGCCCGGAGGTTGGGGTCATGTGTGTCTACTGTAGCTGTGACTGTGGCACATGTATCTGGGGTAGTTATGACATCTGCTGCCCCAAGATGCAGCCAACACCACCCTGGCAGTGAGTCAGACCCAAGCCAAACCTTTTGTCCTCATACCAACACCCACTGCCTTGGTCCAGTCCACCAGCACCACTGCCCCCACTGATAAGGGCCACATTGCCCACTCAGGGTCAGTACCACCGGTCAAAAGGAGGAAGCCTGCTCCTGCACAAGAGGCTGGACCCCAGACACGGCTCACTCAGCATGAGGCGATCAGAGTTCATCCCGGAAGAACAAATCCATGGAGTGGGAGAGAGGATGGATTATGATGCATCATCTGGTGTGTATTGATGCGTGTGACTCAATGACATGTGTGTTTGGCATGTGTGTCCCTCCCAGCTACAACTTGGCTCTTTCCTTTCTTCAATCTCCCTCTCTACCTGTGGTGTGTACCAGGGGTCTGACCTCTCGGCCTGACTATACAAACAGCACCTGGCAGCTCTCACCTACTGCTTTTTCATTTTCTGCTACCACTTCTAGTGCTATGCTTATGACAACCAACTCATTTCCAGGCTGCCCTTGGGCAACTCTTCTCCCTCCCTTATTTCTGATAGCCTCATTGCCATTTGCAATTGGTGTACTGCAAACGATCTCTGTGTAAATGCCAGCAAGACTGACATCCTCCTCATCAGTAGACCTTCACCATCCTTTCCCCTCACTCTCTGGCCAGCCCCACTTGGCCCGCCTCTTACCTCCACCTGCAAGGCCAACCACCTCGGGGTCAGCTTTGACTCAACACATTCCTTTTCTACACACATTTCTGACATATATTGAGATAGATTAACTTCTTCACATCCTCAGGGGTACGGTGCCTTTCCTATCGTTCAACTACATGCTCACAGTCTCTCATGCTAGATTTTACTCAAGGTTGGAGTACTGTGACAGGCTCTTCAAATATTCCATCTGCCTCCACAATCCACCCTCTACCACTATTCCAGGACTGCGAGACTTGTCCTTGGCCTTATGCCCTTGCATCCTACCTTTCCAGCTCTGTAATCCCTTCATTGCCTACCAGTTGATGCAAGGATGATACTTCAGACCCTCTGCATTGTGCACAATGATTTTTTGGGACTCGGTGCGAAATAGCTGCAACAATCCCTCTGCAAATTCCTCCCCTCTTGAGTCCTTTGCTCCTCCACCTCACACTCTCTCCAGGTCAGTTGTTAATTGAATAGATTAGCTCGGGGCAGATCTGTGTGTACGGCTGGGTACTCCCTTTGGAACAGCCAACCGGGCATGTTGAAACTTGAGGAGAAACATCTCTGCTTCCGGCAGCAACTCAAGACCTTCCTATTTGCTCCTGCATTAGCCCCTCTTGTCCCCAGCTGAACAGTGTCCTTGGTCAACACTGTGCCCCTGCACACACTCTGTCCTTTGGGCCCAGGTACCTGCTCACCCTGCCTCCCTACTGCACTGCCTCCATGCCTCCAATTGCAATGGGTCCTGTGCGGGTACCCATACTGTCCCCCAATCTTCTTCTGCACTGATCAGATTTGCCCTATCCAAATTATCTTGAACTTGCCAATTGCTGGCTGCACTGCCACCTTTTGAATGCCTATTCTTTCATTGTACTACATTTTCCTTCTTTGGTCTCATCTGTTTGGCACATTCCCCTTCTCCCCCTTCTGGGGTCTTAAACCCTTTATCCCTTCTCCATGCATTTCCGTGTTCCCAATGTGACTGTGCCCAGTATGATATTCCGGATGGTTTCTCCAATGCATGTCTGCACTTCACTTTGGTGAGTATTATGTTGACTGTGCATTTCATCATGTTGCTTATGATAGTTGTTATGTATTGACTGTGTATGTTCACGCCCTTCCTGCTGTAGGTGGTACCATGCACCCTTTGGCTGTGTACCACACACTGTTGTTGGGAGGGGTCCGTGTGCTGATAATGTTGAATTGGGACAATTTCACTACAGTGATTTTTATATGCCACATGAAAGCTGCACGCTGAGTTACCCATGTCACCACGCATTTCAACGACCACCCATTCCTTGCTTGCACCACTTTGGCCATCTTGCAGCCCTGGCTGAGATTTTGATTTGCCATTTGAGGTATGACCGCATTGCTCTTGATTTGATTGTCATGTTTGTGTCCTGGACCTGCTCCCCGCTCCCCGCTCCCAATTGTTGCACTTGGCCCTTGTGACAATCCGGCCAACCAGGATGCTGGAGCCTGCCACCACTACCAAAAGCCCACAATGGAGGCCCAGTCTAGCCCTGTCCACCAGCCTTCTGGGTCACTTGATTGCCCCCCTGTCTCCCCTGCCAGTCTCCCTCGGTCTCCCTCCCTTCATCATCACATCCCCTACACTTCTGCACCGTCTGGTTTCCCTCTGCCCCCTGTGTGTGCTTTCTTTCCCCATCTCCCCCTTTATGCATTTTGCCCCCTCCTCCCTTCTCTCCTACCTCTCCCTCTCCACCACCCTCTACCCTCCTCCTTGTCCTCTGTCTGTCATTTTCCACCACTACCCCAATTGCCATCAGGCATGGTGATACGTAGCCGCTTGTTCTTTGCAGCCATTTGACCTTCTGCCTCCGTCCATCCGCCCCCTTCACCTTTTTTAGTATTATTTTGCCACTTACTTTTATCATTAGTCCCTCCACCACTGATTACAGGTCGGCTGTTCCCCCATTCCCGTCTATGTTTCTCCCCCCCCCTCCCCAGCACTATCTTGATTCTTTGTCGACCTACCACAGTTTGTCACATGTTTTATTACTCTCCTCACCTTTTCCCTCCTCTTCCCTCACTCCCCTCCACACTTGTAATATCTACATCAATTTGATAGTTCATTTTCACATTGTGGGCTGTTTGAAGGGTATGTAGGAATGGACTGTTCTTCTCCCTTGTTACCTCCCTCATTGATGCACTTTGATGAACTTTGTGTGTAGGTTGTATTATAAATTTCTATGATTCAGTGATGGTTCACTGTCTGCCATTGTCGATGTGGGGTACTCTGTACATGATATGTTCTGCTGATCAATGGCTGATGCAATGCTGTGCTTTATTTTGAGGTGTCAGGGGATGGGTGTGGTTTAACACAGAGGGGGGTCCTTGAGTGCAATGTTCATATGTGCTGTGTACAGGATACTGCACATGCATGTATTCGATGCATGTCCCTACTGACCAATACACTTAGGCAACAACCCCCTATGCAATGAGCGCTAGTATACAATGGGGGTCATTCCGAGGTTGGAGGTAAGGAATTACCAGGCACCGGTAATGGTGCCGATGTCGGTAATCCCTTACCTCTGTATTCCGAGGTCCCGTTGAGGGTCCTTCCTTACCTCCTGCTTTTAGCAGGAGTTAAGTACGGGACCCGCAAAGGTACTTTGGAGGTAATTACTGTACCGTAATTTACGGTGCCGTAATTACCTCCTTCCCCATTCCCATTGAGCCCTATGGGGCAGAAATGGGAATGGGGAAGGGCAAAAGGTGAATGGGGAATTACCGGTCCCTCCAACCCTGGAATGGACCGGTAATTACTCCATTCACCATGCCGGATTTGGGACGGTTTCGGAGGCAACCATGGAGCTAATTACTCCATGGTTAGCTCCAAACCCGGAATGAGGCCCAGTGTAGTGTTTTTAGTACACTTACCCTACAGTTATTACATGTAATAATTGTTGGATAAACATCTATACATATAAAAGTAGAAGTCCAGACTGACTGACTGACTGACTGACTCATGAACGCCTAGCTCAAAGCGTTTAACGTGAAATTTTGAAGGTACATTGTTTTTATGATGTAGGCACCCACTAAGGAAGGATTTATGGAAATTCCATCCATAAAGGAGTGTAAAGGGAGGGTGATTTTTTTTTTTTTTTAGGAGGATACCGATATCTCAAAAAACCAAGATATGACAGATGTGAACATTGGTATTTAGATTCTTCTCCAAAAATAGATAAACACGTGTATTACCATTTTCCGAAAATCCTGTTAAGGGAGGTTGAAAAGGGGGATGACTGACTTTTTTTTCTAAGGATACCCATATCATAAACCCCGAAGATGTAAGAAAAGTAAAAATGTACACTTTTATAATTGTCATTATAAAGTAAGTTTACCTGCTGAATTTCCTGCTCCTAACATCAGTAGTCATGAAGCTATGTATATCACTAAAAATATTCATACTCTATTTTTCACATCTGACAGTTGAGTCATAATATATAATTACAATGTATTATTATACTATTACAATTTTATATTACAGTAATTGTAAACAGAATTATAGTAACATATTTTAATGTGCCCGATGGACTCCCTGCTCCAATTTAGCTGATAGGTGCCCACAGAAACAGAAACACAGAGAATTAATGAAAATGTAAGTTAATGTTAGCGAGTGTGTAACCAAAATGGGCAAACGCGTGAGGGCACACATCATTGCAAGTGGTTTTGTTTTTTGATTTGTTTTTAAATTCAATGATTAATATTTTGGAGCTGCATTGGCCTGCACCTAGATACGGTTGATTTCTTACTTTATTTCAATTATTGTTTATGTTTCTTTGGTTTAAATTATTATTAAATTAATATAAATGAAATAAGTTAGTCATCAAAAATAATATATTTGCCTGCTTCATTTCTTTTACTTCTTCTCCATAAAATTAAAAATAAATGAAAAATGCAAATAGAAAATTTAAATGTAAATGGTGTAATGACATACACAAAGTGCTAACAAGTATGCGCTTGAGCATGCCTTTTCCGGGTACTATCTTACATTATATATGTCAGTCAAAATCTAGGTAGGGAGGTATGCAAACAAATAGTTGATCATGTCATTAAAAACAGGTAGGAATTCTCTATAATGTCCCATGACAGTAATAGTAACAACTATGCAAGTGCCGATGCATACTTTGACAAAATATCCTAACCTCATACTTATGGTGATATATGTGATTTGACAGTGGCTGAACAGCTTTTTGAATTAGTTTTTGAAGTTTATCATAACAGTGAACTTTTACACATAATTCGGTAATGACGGTAACCCCTTAGAACAGTTTTTTAAATGCAAAATCTTTCTAGCAGCGATTTTGATGCTTATTTGCCATATGAACCTGATGGTGTTTCTAATAGTAATGCATTTCCCACTCAGTTCAGTGTTATCACACACTGCTCTCAGGAATCATCTCTTTCTCTTTCCACATCTAAGACATCTCGCAAACGTCGTGCTAGATACACCAATGCCACAAGGCAAAAGCAAGTTACAACCGCAGCAAAGAACTATACTAGGCATAATCATGGGGTTCACCATTCTGCAGTGGCTGTTTATCAACAAAAAATGTAAATATCCATAAAGCAGCATCAGCTACATGCCAAAAAAACAAGCTTTGGGTGCATAGGGTAGCGGCAAAGAAATATAAACGGGAAAAGCGAGAGGTGCATACGGCAGCACCAAAGAAATATCATCAAGAAAAGCCTGATGTGCATAGACCTGCAGCAAAGAAATATCAACAAGAAATGCCAGAGGTGCATAGGGTGGCGCTAGTAAGGTATGAGCAAAACGATACTGGTACCTTTCTGTCAAAAGTAAAATCTTACCCAGGATTAGTATATGATCCTAATATGAGTTATGAAAATGAAAACACTGTAGCCCTTGGTGCTATGTGCCACAAATGTAATTACTGCAGTCCTCGCAAGTGGAGGGAAGATGTTTCTGGCATGTGTTGTAGTGCTGGTAAAGTGCAGCTTCCCCTTTTACAGCATTTACCTGAGCCTCTTTACAGTTTGCTAATGAACACTCACCCAGAACATACCCATTGTAGTTACCGTATTCGAAAATATAATGGCTGTTTTCAAATGATGTAATTCGGTGCAAAACAGATTATATTAGATGGTTGTATGCCAATGTTCAAAGTGCAAGGTCAGGTATACCACTTAGTCAGAGGTCTTCCACATCAAGAACCGCAATTCTTGCAAATGTATATCATTGGAGAGGACAAAAGGGAGGCACGCTTATGGTGCATCAATTTTCCTGTTGTCAAACAAGGTTTGGTGAAAACTTTGCAGCGTATGTTGCACGATAACAATAAATATATAAGGGACTTGAAAACCACCTAGACAAGAACAGTGAAATATTATTTTGCAGAGCCACGTATCAGAATAATTCATCATTCAGTACCCACTTCTGTTTTGTCGTGGTGAAGATAGTTACTCAGTTCATGTTCCTCAACGCAAACCCAGAGCCAAAATGCCATTCAAAAAGACAGTCTCTGCAGTTTCCTTTTATTCATATTGCCTCATGGTCTGGCAAGATGAGATTAACTACTTGCTGTACTTCCGTTCTCTCTCAAGTCAGTTTTTTGGTTGACATGTATGTCAAAATAGAGAGTGAAAGGTTAAACTTCATTAAGAAATAACCAGGTACAAATCAGGGCAGAGAGTTATATTCTCAAGGCAGATGTCATTTGTCAGCCACGGTTGCCAGACATTTCATCGAAAAAAATTGGTCGACCAGACAAATGGTCGAACCAATTTGGTCGAAAACCAAATGGTCGAAAAAAAAATTTTTTTTATTTTAACCCTTTTTTTTTTTTATGGGGGGATCCCCCCCAACCCCCTTTTTTTCTCTAAAAACCCCTTTTTTAACTAAACGAAAACCCGAAAAATAAATATACAAATAAAAAAAAAAAATTGACCATTTGGTTTTCGACCAAATTGCGTCGACCAAATTGCAGTCGACCAGTTTTTTTTCGACGAGTTGACTGGACACCGTCAGCCACTATGGCTGTCCTGACCTTTTTATATCATTCAAATAGAAATGGTATGAACAATGTGCACTCCCTTATTAAATTACATGTGAAAGGTATTAATGTTGATTTGTGTATTGGTCATAAAGTCTGAGAGTAATTTGAGGTGCATAGGGAGAAAGACAGCCTTGACATCTAGGCTCTACTGCATATATGAACAAGAAAAAAGTTCCCAAATAGGGAACTTATGTCCCCTGCACACTATCTGTTGTCTGGAAAACCAGACTAATATTTTAAGGTATAGTTATATACATAATTAGATGTAATTCAATAGATGTTTACAAAAAGAGATTTGGTCTAACATAAATTAAAAAAATGACAATATGGCAGTTATTTTTCACAAGAATCTTCTTTTTGTCCAACGTCCTTCTCTGATCAGAAAACGTTCAACTGTGTGTCCCATCCCACTTACCAGTGGTACACAAATGGGTTGTCCTGACCACTGTATTTGCGTGTTCTACTTTCTAATTACTGTAAACCCAAAATGTGTTCTGTCATATAACATGCATTTAAATTTATTTAGTATGTAGTAGTACTCAACCCATCAATTGATAATACAGACAAAGTTTGAAACTAGTTACAGCTTTCATTTATTTAGCTGTTCATGCATTTTGTAGTCATGCATGTAAAAGTTTTTTTGAATATATTTTTCATATACATAAAAGTTCAGTTTACCGAATGTGGTTTGTTTTTTTACATTTACAAAGTACAAAGCTAGACTAGATTTGTGCTTTAGAATTTTTGTGTATATCCACCACCTTTAGTGACAAGTGATAGCTAAAGATACATAGTACAACCAGATCAAAGAAACAAAGTCACAATTGTTTGTTTTTAGCCAGGCTAGAGGGTGACCTAACACATGGTCGACGTCTGGGTATAAGTCAGGTAGTTGGAAGGGCCAGCTAGTGCACACTGGGGTGCTGGTCCTCAGACGTTTCGGCAAGGTGCCTTCATCTAGGGCCTGGAATAGGTCTCCTTTAGGGGTATTAACGCTGTGGATCCTGCAATGGGTGGTCGATCAGTATCAAGAATGGAGTGAATTGTCCATAATTGTTCAAGAGATGTTCAGTACAGCATCAGGCTGCTTGTATAGCATAGCTGTGAGGAGCTGGTAGTAATGAAGAGCTGGTAGTAGTGAGGATCACCCCAGTAACGAAGCTGGAAAGTTTTGAAAATGTAGAAATTCCAGTGAAATGGGAGCTTTAGCATCCCAAAAATGGACGCTGTCCTGCTACGTGCCGGCGGTCTGCATCCTAAACGAGGCCGTGGTGTAATGGATCCGCTAGGGAGCTGTCTATATTAAGCAAGGAGCTGCACGGGTCCGTGTGCAACAGGCGTGCGCCTGGGGGGCAGTGTTTGGCATCCCACTTACCAGTCAGCATGTCAGGCGCTCGGCTTGCTGGAGGATGACAAACATTGGGATTCTACCTTAGAGGATGCTTCTGTATGTGATTCTTCTCATACATTTTGGGAGCTCTATTCAGTAAAGTTTATGTTTTGTCAACTCTTCAGCACCTTGACTGTTTGGGAGAAGTATAAAAACAGTATTGCAGAGGACATCACACGGCAGATAGTGAGAAAGTTACCAGACCCCCCGCTGCATGTGATGGACGTGGTGTATTACAGGTGCTTGTGAATGATCGAAGAGGTGGTATTAGCTTTGCGAGGGCATGGGTTATGACAGCATAGTCTGCCGCATTCGTCAATGTCTGGATGAGATTTGGGAAACGCAGACTATTTAAGGGACGCCAGCTATGATATGAACTTTTTAGCACAGGAGGTCTTGACTAAGGAGGTTCCTTGACAGATGAGCAGCTTACTGTCTATAAGGAGGTCCTTATGAGCACTGACTTAGGATCTGGTCAAATGTTTTTCTTAGATGCTCCCAGTGGTACTGGGAAAGCCTTACTCATTAACATGCTATTAACGAAGGAAAGGAGTAACAGTGGGATTGCATTAGCTGTTGCATCATCTGTCATTGCTGCAACGTTGTTGAAGGGACGGCTTATGCTGCCTTTAAGCTGTCTCTTAACCAAACACACAGAAACACCTATGTGCAATATTTCAAAACAAAGCAATATGACCCAAGTTCCCGGTATTGCAAACTCATTGTTTCGGATGAGAGCACTATGGCACATTATGGAAGTTTTGAGGCATTAAGCCGAACCCTTAAAGACATCAGCGGAGTCAATGGGGTGATAGGAGGTGTCATTGTGCTACTTCTAGATGAAGACTTTTGGCAGAGCACCAGCTGATGAAGTAAGGGCATACATCAAATCATCCTATGTATGGCCATTTATACAAAAAATGACCCTCAAGAAGAACATGAGGGTTCATTTGGAAAAAATGTATCCGCAGGTCAGTTCTCTGAACTGCTAGTTAAAATTAGTAACAGAGAGTATCCCGTATTTGAGAGCAAAATTGTCATCCCTTCCAACCTAGGCACAGTGGTCAATTCCCTAGCAGACCTCACATTCTAAATGTAGCCTGACATTAAATATCTAATGGAAAAATCTACAGAATGCTTATGCGAGCGTGCTATTTTAACACCAAAGAACAGCATGGCTGCTGTGATCAATAAGATACATATTAATTCTTTCGGAGGAGTTCAAATGGAGTACAAATCTGTCAACTCAGTGGTTCAAAGTGATGATGCAGCTCACTACCTCGATGAGTTCTTGAACACTTTAAATCCTCCTGGTCTTCTCGAACACAAACCTCTTCTCAAAGTGGGAGCACCTGTGATATTATTGTGGCACCTCATCCCACCTTAGCTCTGTAATGGCACCAAATTGGGAGTGAAAGCTCTCCACAGAAATGTGATTGAGGCTAAGGTGATAACTGGCCCTGGCCAGGTGGAGTCTGTTTTCATTCCACCAATACCTCTTATACCTTCAGAATATCCATTTGAATTAAAAAAGACTTCAGTTCCCCTTAAAGGTTTGTTTCGCCATAACCATCAACACATCTCAGGGGCAGACTTTAAAGGTAGCAGGGATTGACCTAAGGGAAGACTGCTTCTCGCATGGGCAGCTGTACGTGGCCAGTTTCAGAGTGAGCTCACCTAACTGTCTGGTAATCCTAGCGTTTGTAAGTAGAACCACAAATGCAGTGTACGAAGACGTACTCAAATATATGTTTTTTTTTTGTAGGTTGCAGATGCCAAATAAGTAATTTTCATTTTTTTTGTCTGTCTCGTTGTCTGTTTCTAATTACAACACAAAAACATTTCTGGACGCACATCCATGCAACAACTATCTTTGTTTTGTAGCCAATATGCCCCGATGAATGTCTGAAAGAAATATTACTGCTTATTACGTTAAGACATCAACCTGTACATTAGAATTTGTACAGTTTGAACAAAAAACTCATGTGTCTTTTCAAAACAATTGTACCAAATCCCAAAATCCATATGAGAGAAGCCGCGGGCAACAGCTAGTATTTGATATGTATGAAGTGTACACTGTTGATAATAGGAAATACTTTTCCAACAATCCATTTGCTGTTGGAATTCTGCAGTACATTATATAGTTTTAATTTTGATTTTATTTTTAATGGGCAAATGCCCTATTTTCATAATAGGGCACCACGAGTTCCTGATGTTTCAGTATCAAACTCATTTTGGTTACACTTGCTAAAAACAAATTCTTTTGCTTTCGTTTAAATTTGTCAACTGTCAGGTGTTAGACAATGTGAAATCCCTTTATGAGCCAAGATGTGCAATGCATTGTATTAATCAAATAATGTACGGATTCATTGCTTTAAAAGCGTTAAACACTCCTGTTCCAATTCCTGGTTCCTGCGTTTTTCTCATTATCTTGCATTATGTTCAATAGCGAACTGTAGGCATTGGCTTAGAATTCATACCTAAACTGTGGATTGCAAGAATCCTTTCTCCACAGAAGGAATGAAACATTGCGAGGTTTGGTTGGCAGCTTCGGGCAGTTAGACCCCTGGTAGACTTTGCTGTGAGTAGCCGAGTGTCAGTCTCAAGCTGCTGAACATGCCATCACTGAAGGCGAGATGCGACTGTTTCCCCTGCCCCCCAGTCAGTCACCTAGAAGTGAAAGTCAATGCAACCTTCTCTGTGTGAGCTGAAGGGCTCTCATTCTCGCATCACCAGATGGCAAGATGGCAAGAGATCAAAGGGTAAAGGCAAGGTGTTTTAATTAGAGCTGTGAGAGCTTGGAAAAGGCCGCCTGGCAAAGAAACGCTCTGCGTGATACAGTGCCAAGCGTGTCTGCATAGGAATCACTTAATTAAAGGTGTTATATTTCCTAGAGGAAAATACAGGCCAGCGAGCATCCTGTTCTGCACATAGCAATATCTGGAAGTCAAAAGCCAAAAAACTAAAGTGGTTTAACCCAGCTAGTTCAGGATAGATTTAGTGGAGTAATACCATATGAAAACATGTAAATATGTTTTTTTTAACGAAACACTACACCTGCTGGAAATTCTATATTTAAACAAAGCTTTAGCTTCCACGCAGGTCTGAACTGCATGTGGTTCTGCTGTGCCTGGGTAAGCGTTATGTGATGCTGAGGCATTTTTTAAACCAAGAAGTGAGGGTAATTGTGCGTTACCTAGTAACAAACGGATCTTCAGATGAAAATGATTAGCCAGATCAGTTTTGTTATTGCTACTTGCTGAAAATTATAGACATATGAAAAACAAAGCTGCAGTTTTTGGGATGCCATATTTATCATGGTTATTTCTCAGAATGACTATTATGAAAATCTGAAATAACTGCGTATCTACACTCAAAATGGAATACATGAGACAATCTTGTTTGAGAGTAGGTTTTTTAGTTGTTTGCTCTGTAGGCAAACTGTAGCCAGTTGACATGGTTGCCGCCTACGCTTTGCAACTTTCAAAATAGCTGCTTACTCTTCTTTGACCATGAAGAACGGACATTAGGCCTCATGATAACCCTTCTGGTCTGGTAATAAAGTAAAAGTTTCAACATAAACCAGGAATTTACCAGACCGGCAGAGTAAAAGTATGCTGGTTGTGGTAACCAGACTTACCCCCAGCCAAGAGCTGGGGGTAACTCAGGGCCCCATTGGCATAAAACAGCTGTTATTTTCTCACCCAGTATTGAATGGGGATTAACTGCCCTTTCCGGCAGCTGTGATGTCCCAGTAAAACCGGATATCAGTTGGTGGAAATGGTAGGTACGTTTGCCGGTATCCTGGATTTTCCACCAGGATACCGGTAAACCTATAATGAGGCTCATTGTCTGCTTCTAGGTGACTCATTCAACTTTTGTTGTGGCATGACGCCATCCTGCCATTTGAAAATCGTTCACAGGATGGGGAGTTGTCATTTGAGATTGTTTGCATTTGTGTCCTTGAAATGGTGTGTACTTGCCTATGGAGCATCACCATTTGAAATAAACTTAATAAGGCATAAATAACTTCTGGGAGCTGAGCCTTCAATAAATGCTGTGTCAGGAACTGCAAGGCTCAGTGATTTGGTGGTGATTTACAGAGTAGGCAGTGATCACAAGTGCGCAATCACCTGTTGAGGTGTTTGGTAGCAATTCCTAAATGAGTTTGTGAGTAGTGCATTTGCTAAATAGAAAGTGTGTACTTTTCCCCAAAAAAAACCACTACAACCGCTGAAAAAGGATTGGCAATGCCAAAGGTGTTGAGTTTTGTTGTCGGATAGGGCTACGCATTTGCCAGGTACTGCTGTAATGGTACTAACTGTCAATTATTGGCAGCTGCTGTAAAATGATGCGAGTACCTGGGCATATAACAGTAGTGCCTGGCAAATGATTATTTAATATCTATAAGCAGGCCAAACCTGTTGGCAATTCGTTCTTTTAACAGAACATCAGTGAAGGACACACACCATTAATATAAATCAAGTGGCTGATTGTACATTTGGTTAAGACATTTTTACTACACCAGTAGGGCATGTAAAGATCCAATAACACCATTAATTCACAGAGGTCTGCATTGAAATAACTCTGACAGGCATTTGAACCAAAGGTTAATGCTACTTCTTGACGCAGCATCTCTTTATGGGTGGAAGCTGAGTCCTTGTTCCCCTGGTGATGCTTTTCACTCTCCTTCTTCTCTCGAGCTCTTGTAAAAATCTTGTTTGATTATATACAAGTAAATAAAATAAAAAAAAAAATGCTACTTCTTGATACATCTAGATCAAAGAGATCCCAAGAGAATGTGCTTATAGCAGGTAGAGGCAGAACGTGGGTGAAATGGCCATGGGGATTAGCATGGCAATGGGCAGTTAATGGGTGGAGAAAGAACCAAACAACACCTACACGTTTTGTGTCCCACAACACATCCCATTACCCTCGTAGGTGTACTCCAATGCAATAGTTTCAGCGTATAGGTGGTGCTTGGCAGGAGCAGGGATGACTCTTGATCACACATACCTTTAATACATTTATGATGCCGCTATGCAAAATATGGTGGCCCATTAAACCAGCAGGCCTCAGAGTGGGCGCACCACTCCTGGGAAAAGACTGGCCAAGGGTGCCTCCCTCCATAATCATCCACTGTTGTGATTGGGTGCTGGGTACTAGAGTGTTTAAGAGTGTTATATTTTGATAATTCCTGTATCTTTTATGAAATATTGTGCACCCTTGTGCCTGTCGCTTTTATCTTTCTGGGTGTGTCTGAGGGATGCAATAGAGGGTATTGCCCCTGGAATGTGGTGGAAAGAGTGGTAGTGTGTACACTGTGCTGGGAAAGACTTCAGTCCTCACGTGTCACTCTGGAGGGTCATGATTTGTTGGTCTGATTTTGGCACCCATTGCCATACCTATTTACCAGGCCACTATGAACTCATTGGCCGTCCCATAGCCAGGCAAGAGGCTCTGGACCTCACCTTAGTTCTTGGGAAACAGGGGTATTATGACAGAGCTGTTCACTGCGGTCATGCCTCTCGTGTGGGAGTGTTTCCCACAGAATTACCTTGGGTTATTTTGGCTTGTGGGTGGCTAACCCCTCAGATGCTGTGGCAACAGATGTAATTGACAGTGTGGGTATTATTTCAGTCTCTTGATAGGTCTGACATATCCCAGAGGCACTGTATGCTACACAAATGAAGTGGTGGGTATCAAGTTCACTGTATCTGACATGAGAGAGTTATGGAGCTGACTTGCTTCTACTGAGCACAGACATCAACACATTATTCCACCTTTACCTTTGAGGACAGACTCCATGACAAAAGAGTGACGTGTGATCTTGTGCTTCATGCTGGCATCACCTTTACAGGCCATCTCTGGAAACTTAGCCTGTAAAGTAGTCTGACAGTTTCCTGGTATTCCAGTGTCCTGCATATACTGAGACATACATTCTGAAAGAGGGATCCTTGAATCTGTAGGACACAGAATGAGGGTGACCTGATATTTAGAAAAGGTTTCATAAATGCACAGATTTCAGTGTGAGGGCACAGTAGGTCAACCCAAGGACATCCTTCACAATGAGGGCTTGAGAGTGGGGGGCTCCAGGTTCATCCTGGTTACTCCTATACCATCCTATACCATTTAATTATTTGTTGTAGCTATTAGATAGAACTGAAAGTGCCACCAATAAGCAGAAACTATTGTCATGGGGAGGGAAGATAGTGGAGATGAGATTCGGGAAGGAATATATTTTGGGACATTCAATCTGTGGAGGTAAACATAAAGAAAAGGTTATCTTTATGAAGAAAGTAACATGCTATTAACATATGCAAAAAAAGTGCATAACAAGGAGCTGGACGTTTGTGACACAATCACCATACCTAACTTAGTTTATTACACAATTTATTTCAGTGTGTGTCTGAAAGTGGGGGAAGTACAGTGGTTTTAAAAGGAATTGTTTCAGGCATGTATTATTTTGCATTCTGGGAATCGTATTTCTACTGCTTGTATTGCCTATATATAATTTACAAATGGATTAGATCCACATGCTCAGCATTACATTTGTTGTTGCTATAGTGTCATTGGCGTGTTTAATAAATAGGTTCCCCCACTGGCCCCTGCCCCCAGACATATACAAATCAATCCTCTCACAAGAAACATCCATGGATTACTACAGAAACATTTTCAACCAATCAATCTCAACAGGGAAAGTACCATAATCCTTCAAATCAGCAGACATCAAGCCGCTCCTCAAGGATACAGCCGGAAACGTGGAGGACCTCTCCAATTACAGACCTTTCTCCAACATCCCGTACCCAGCTAAACTGCTGGAAATATACATAAATAGAACAACGCAAGAATTCATAGAAGAGCACAGCCTATTGGACAAGGCAAAAGTAGGCTTTAGACCAATGAGAGTAACAGAAACAGCACATCTATCAATATGGGTTGATCTAAAGGCAAACGCAGATTCAGACAATAGTACCGCTTTGATACTTCCAGACCTCTCCGTGGCATTTGACATAGTTAACCACGATATCCTCATCATGAGATTGGAAGAAATTGGAATCACTGACTGCTCCTTACCATGGATCAAATCCTTCCTAACAAACAGAAAAGAAACTATATGCATCAAACCTTTCCAATAAAACCCAAGAAAATACTCATGTAGAGTACCACAAGGATCATTGTTCACCCCGCTATTATTCAACATCTACCTGTCTCAACTAATACAGATCATTACAAGACATTACCTCACCTGTTACAACTACACTGACAGCACACAAATAGTCTACAAAATATAAGACATACAAGAAGAAAACACAACATTAGACATCTGCCTTCATGAAATCAACAACTGGATGAACCCGGACTATCTCCAACTCAACCCAGACAAAACAGAAATAATGATCATCTCAAAAATACAGAGGAGATAACCACTACATCCCCTGGCCAAAAGAACTTGTTAAAAACCCAGCGCCATTGTCATTGTAAAAAACCTGGGACTCCTGATGGACAGTGAACTTACTCTAGAGTCACAAGTAAACACTCTAATAAAGAAATGCTTCTTTCTCCAGCAAGCAGTAAAAAGGATCCTAATATTCCTGTCATTCGCCAACAAAACACTCACGTCATCGCTCTCGTCATGTCCAGAGTAGAGTAGGCCAAAAGCCTATATCTGGCATGCCAGAGGAATAAAAAAAAAAACAACACATATAAAATGCAGCAGCTTCACTGCTCCTCAAACTACCTCGAAGAGAACACATCATTCCAGTACTGAAAACGCTATTCTGGCTAATAATAAAACAGCGAATCAAGAACAAATTAATGGGCATAACGCACAGGGCAAACCACGGGCAACACCCGCAGTTCAAAAGAGAAAAAATAAATGTACACCGCCCAAAAAGGCCGCTCAGATCCAGCAACGACATCCGTTTGGAAACAAAACCATACAACCAAAGAACATTTGGAGGATCCTCTTTCCCTTACCTTGCCCAAAAAACCTGGAATGAGCTACCAAAGATTGTAAGTAACACAAGATTTCACCTCCTATTTAGAAAACTCCTAAAATCTTGGCTCCTTACCCCATAACTAGAAGAGTGCCTATGGGGGCACATACACAGCTGAAAAAATGCTGAGACAGGAAAATGATTGTCCTTATTTCCCTAAGCTACAACCCATCAACTGAAGTAAGGGAAAAACAATCTATGGCATATCAACTTACTAATTGAAAGATAGATAAACTACAATCATACCAAAGAACGATCACACATAGATCGGGATGGAAGGGTAAGGGTGATGTGTCAATAACACCTTGGCTTACAAAGTAAACACAGGCAGCAATGGATCACCGACAGGAAATAGATGGGAAGGGACAGGGTGATTGTAAAAATACAGCACCAATACCAGCGTGTGGGACAATGCACATCTCAATCTGGTGCACAAAGATCAAAATAACACAGCTGGGAACTTGCCATGCCATCATTCCTAACATTAGACAGACAGGAAAGAAAAAGAGAAAGACACTCTTATTCCATAGGACAACCGGATACATAGAACAAGAATTTAAGGACTAAGAGACATATAACCCACTAACCCAAAAGCTCAATTTTCTGCATACACAACTCACACAATAATCCACACAACCACCCTCTTGCACAGCAAACCACATGCACTCCACCACACTGCAAACACAAACAACAGATAACTCGCACCAAAGGCACACACAGACTCACATCGATCCGATATTCACACCCAAGCTCAGCGCACAGTGAAAACCGAACTGAAGCTGCCAACAGGACATCACTTTACTCACTTTCCTACTCCCTCTTCACCCAATTAAACCACCCCGCCTTTGAGTTTGCAGATCCTCCTGAGTGCCTGGGGACCAATTCCGTTGGTGACGGTGCACGGTACAAATACCTTTAACATTAACATTAACAATAGGGGCACCCAAGTACCAACACTTTCTTTTGCCATTACCAGCCTGGTTGTTCTTTGTTAGCCCTTCTTCTACCATTCTGGTAAGGCGAGGTCAGTGTGTGTGTTTGGCCTTTCGAAGCAAATCTTGGGTATTCCGGCTAGGCTCCAGAGTATATGGGCATGCAGGAAGTGGGAGAGTAGTCTTCACACCCCTGTCCTTTGTCTGCCAGTGTGTCTGAATAGGACCAGCTCCCACAGGGGGTCTGGCTGTCCCGATTGGACAGCCAAAAGCCCCTTTCCGTAAAATGCTGAGAAAGATTGCAGAAGAGTATATACTGGAACTATATAAAAGGGGAGACTTCTGGAGTAAAAGTATACCATGTTTTCTCTGCAATAGAGCAGCTCCAAAAAGGACAACTCCATCCCTTTGAGCTGTTGGAAACAACTAGTCCCAAGATGAGCTTTGAATTGAGCCATCTCCTGAGGTCTTACGAGTTTCAGAGCTGTGGAGCCCCAATACCAGGAGACCTGCTGCCCATTTCGAGTGCATCATCATGGAAAGGCTAAATCATTCCAAATCTTTGCTGAACCCGTAAGGACACTCCAGAGATCTGAAACAACTCACCCAGACCCCTTCACCAGAGTGCGGGACTGCAGGAAGCGAAGAAGATTGACCGAACAATCCATGTCCTTTGTTGGTGCTGCAGAAAAGGCGCCAAAACTGCATAATGGGCCAAGATGTTGCGGGAAGTCATGCCACAGGTCATCTCTTGAGACTGCTGCTGAGAGATCCTGTCCATTGTCCTGTCTTCAATCATCAGGACCAAGGAATCCTGAGGTTGGGCCCAGAGCTGCAACATCGCTGTGCATCCAGCACACACATTTTCTTCTTGCCTAAGGTACTGTGGAGGAAAAGTTATTGCTTACCTGATTCCAAGAAGTCAATCCAGAGCGTTGGACTGCACCTAGCGGTGTCCAGGATCACCCCCTGTTACCTCTGACTCAAGCTGCTGCTTGCGTCTCTTCATCAAGTCCTTTTTAGAGGTCTCCATTTTTAGTTGTTAACTTGCTGCTTCTATAACATTAGAGACTGAAAGAAATCCTCAGGAACTCTTTGTATTCTTCTGCTGGTCAAGACTTTGAGCCCTCTCCGAACTGCCTTTAGCTAGGGTTGCTTTTCGGGACTTCAGATACTTGCTGTGTGAAGAAACCCTCTCTAGAACCTTGAACCACGCTAATGTTACACTAACCATTTCCCTCCTTTAAAGTGACTTTACTATATGTGTTTGCAGAGTAGATGTCTTTGCATTTGAACTGTTAGAAACCACAGGTGCGTGTAGTAACCAATAATACGATAACATTGTCTTTTCCCTTTCTAACCTTGCTACAAATGTAACCGCTAGCAAACACAAACGTGAACCTGTCCTTGGAAGTGTATTCTCAAGTATTCCCAAGTTTTCTAGTGTAAATGTCTGAAGTAGTTAAAGTGATTCTGGTGCATACATAATATATGCATATATAATAAATGTATAATTTTATTTACATTATAAGTGTATGGGTTTCTTTGGTGTGCATGTCTAAACCAAGGTTCAGTGTACTTACCTACACTCACATTTTCCTCTTAAGATAAGCCTGACTGCTCTGCCACTCTACCAATGTCTTGATCTAGTACAGACTGATACTAAGAGTTGGAGATCTTCAGTAAAACACCCCTGACAACGGTCACCACAAATGCTGAAAATGTTGCTCTTTATTTAAAAAAAGAAGATCTAAAAACAATAAACACATTTTGCTCAAACCAGGTACACTGTCTTCCCAGCAAACTCAAAAATGAAAGAAAATCACTAGCACAATGCAATTATTCAGGTAACGAAGAGACCACAGCCCACCAACTCCCTGAAAGTACATCTTTAGACCTTCAAGGCAAACATTGTTCTCGAAGACTTTTACGGGATGGACCAAAGCAAGTTCTCACAGGTAATCAAGAAAAATCAGAGATTCACCAGGGCATGATTCCATAAAGAATCCTCAAAAGCGAGAGGATCTGAAAGGAAAATAAAACAACAGTTACGTATGAAGGTATTTCAGACACATGGGGCCTCATTCTAAGGTGGGCGCAAAGGGATACCGGGCACCGGTAATGACACTGGTGCCGGTAAGTCCTTTGCACCCTATTCTGAGGTCCCTTAGCGGGTCCCTCCCTTAACGCCTAGTTTTGCCAGGCGTTATGGGTGAGACCCATTAAGGGATACCGGGGTCAATAACAGTACCGCAATTTGCGGTACAGTTATTGACGCCTTCCCCCTTCCCATTGAGCCCTATGGGGGCTCAAATGGGAATGGGGAATGGCTTTTACAATGGGGATTTACCGGTCCTGCCAAGGTCTGACTGGACCGTTAAGTCCCCATTGGACGAGGGTGGACACGGTCCCATTATTGGTGCTAGTCATGGCGCTAATATCGCCATGACTAGCACCAACCTCGGAATGAGGCCCATGGTCTGCCAGAGTTATTTAAAAAATATGTGCATCCATAAATTGCATTAACACATTTTTTTTTAAAGATGTTGTTAACGCTTGTTTTCTTTACAATAAGAACATCTAAAAACCATTTGAAGCAATTATACAAAATTGGTGGATTTTCAATTTGAAAATCTGGTGGCAGTCAACAGGAATACCCAAGGAGGTATTTAAAAAATCTCATCTGTATAGGGCGAATGGAAACAATTCCGATATTTAGCAAATATTGGTGTCCTTACAACACATCTAATAATATAGATATTTTGCAAACACTGATGCCCTCCTCACACATTTCCTAATGACCAGCTATTTTTGTGCGAGTATAGAATCTTAGTTGGCTGCAATACAACACACATTTAGCCACTAACTTTAAAGGTTAAACCATCACTCATATAACATTGCTTCTACATTAAGAGAAGTAATGGCATGTGTATGTATTTATGCAGTTAAGTGTATTAGCAACAACCGCTAATCTTTACATGGTTTATGTTAGGGAGAATTCTCCTTCTAGGGCTAATTTCCCTCACCTAGTGAGTCTCCCAGCAGCTTTGCTGGATTTCTGGAGTTTATTTTTTCCACCTGGTAAGAGTGTACATCTTTTTCCACTCTTACATTTGTTTTGGCCTATGTATTTTTACTCATTGTGTGATCTTGGGCACTGGAACACATCACTCCAGGTTCCCCTGTTCTTGTATGGGTTACACCGCACCCTCAGTGTAATAATCCAGGGTTGTCTTTTGGACTTCCCTCTGACTCCATTTCGCTGGGGCTGACTACTGTCTCCCAGAGAAAGGTAAAATTGCCATTTACTTTACATAGTCATTTTTACCACAGACCCAGTACACCCCGTCTTACATATAGAGTACTGGAAAGTGCTAATCGGTACCCCTTTTCTGTCTGTACCTCCCTGAGCATTGTTTTGCTCTTTTAACATTTAGACTTGGCTGGTGGCAGTGGTATCTACCCTAACTTTTCTACCGCGATTATATTAGATAAACATGGTACTGTTCTTGGCTATTATATTAGCCTCGAACATAAACCCGCTTGACCAAATCATCTTTCTTTTGGATCCGGTTGGCTTTATTCAACATTTCTTTTTGTTAAAGTCCTTCTTGTGTTTTACTTTGCGCAGCAAACTAGGTTTGCCTTCTTTGTTCACTGTCTTTTTGGCTTTGTTCACCGTCTTTTTGGCGGGCTTCTGCAGAGAAGCCCTCCTCAAGGCACCAGGGTGTCTAGGTGGGCTGAATGTGAGGGAGGGGTGTAGTCAACCCCTGCACGGGGTATCCTAGGAAACCCAAGTCGCACTTTTCCATGATTGGCTGAGGTGGTTGTCCCGGCTGGACAACCCCCTGTAACGCTCACCTGACTCCCACGGGGGCGCTGGCCTGGTTCGCGCTGCTGTGACCTCGTCTAAGGTGATGCGCAGGGTTCGGAAGACGGACTGGACCGGGCCCCAGATCTGGCTTGTCTGACTCGCAGAAGTATCTTTCTGTAGATGAGAATAGGGGGTTAACTGTCTGCGGGGTAATGCAATCTGCCTCCCGCTTACCCCTCTCACCCTCCTCAAAACCCTTCTGTGCTTCCCCGTAGCGTCTCACCTTAGGGTCTGGAAGGACGAGCTCTCCATCCTGCTTCTGATGCAGGGGCGCGTTGGTATCCATTTACGTCACTGGATTTTCGGATGGGTGAGAACCAATCTTGCTTGGCTTCCAGGTAAGTTTTTCTATACGTGGTTCCCCTTGTGTCCATGCATTAATGTTCTAATGCTAGTGTCTTTTTTCCCATAGGGGCCGGGGTACGGAATGCCGGGGAACAGGCACCGACCCGAGGTGAGCGGTGAAATCCTTGTGGAAATCAGGTAAGTCTTTAATGAGTGTTTTGGTAATGTCTTTTCATTCACTCGTTAACGCTGATGTCTTTTTCCCCTTAGGGGCCTGGGTCCGAAAATGCCTGTATGCGGCGCGGACCCGAAATGAAAAGGGAATGACCCAACAGGTAAGTCTTGACATGGAGTTTTAGCTTCCCTTTTCCCTTCTTTCTCTCACCTTTGTTCTTGTCTTTTCCTCCCCTAGGCGCGGGGGCGCGACTGCGAATCCGGATGGTCGCTGCTGAACATGGAGGCACCCTGTAAAGGTGAGTAGAATGCGGCGCTGCAGCGATCGATGCAATGTGCTTTTAAAAATAAATGTCTTCCTTTTCAGGATTGTCGGCGAAATGTCTCTGGGATGCAGATTTAGGAGGTGAGGCCTTTTCCTTCTTCTGTTCTCTTGTTCCCTTCCTTTGCAGGTGATTCAGGATGCTGGCAGGTGTGGCAGAAGTCAAGATGCAGGAGCAGCCATGGTGAGCGTCCAGCTGCTAGATGCAGAACAACGCGAAGCATGTCTGGCTGATCGGGTGTGGTTTAAATAGCCTTGGAAGAAGTTCCTAGAATGTGTCCTTCCTCCAATCAGGTATGTATCCTTCCCCGACCACGCCCGGGTGGTAAATGAGTCCCACAGGTAAAGTAGTTCCTTTCAGGCCTCAAGGAGGCCGGGGTTCTACAGCATGGTCTGCATCAGGTAAGTGCACCCAAACACTTTCATAATGAGCCTGGCGCCTATGGCGCCAGGACTGATGTTTTCTATGAGCCTGGCGCCATAGGCGCCAGGACGCTGTCCAAAGGGCCCCTATAAGGGGTTGCTGGGACCTTCCCCGGGGACTTGATGTCCGCTTTCGGGGACGCAGGGCCTGAGCCGGCTCCCCGGGAACGGGCATCGTGACAGCACTCCCCCCCAAGGCCCCTCCCAAGGTTGTTCCCTCCGGGGGTTTTGGTTTGTCTGGGAAGAGTCGGTGGAATTTCCTGACTAATCGAGGTGCATGCACATGGTCACCGGGTTCCCACGACCTCTCCTGAGGTCCGTACCCCTTCCAATCAATTAGGTAGAAAAGCTTTGACCTAAACATTTTTGAATCTAAAATGTTATTCACTTCGAATTCGGGTTCCCCATCTATTTGAATAGGTTCTGGAGGTTTGAGTAGTCGGGTTCCGGGGACCACTGGTTTCAGAAGTGAAACATGAAAAACAGGGTGAATTCGCATATTAGCTGGTAAATCAAGTTTAACCGCTACTGGGTTAATTATTGCCGTAATAGAATGAGGTCCCAGATATTTTGGGTTAAAAGTTCGAGGCCCTTTGAGCGGTAAATGTCTGGTAGCTAACCACACTTGATCCCCAATCTGATACGGAGGTGCTTCACTCCGATGTAGGTCAGCATTCTCCTTGTATTTTCTCTTGGCTTGTTGTAAATGCGTGGTTGCCTCTTTGAAGGCTCGGGTAATGGTAGAATGCAGATGTTCCACTGCGGGCACTCCGAGGCTCCGAGGTGAGTCGAGGTTTGAGGTTCGAGGGTGATGTCCAAACAAGGTATAAAAAGGACTATGGCCAGTTCCAGAGTGTACCGAATTATTATATGCGTATTCGGCTATCCAAAGAATGTCTTTCCAGTTGCTTTCAGATTGCTGTAACATACACCGTAAGTACTGCTCAAGGGTCTGATTTGTCCTCTCGGTCTGACCATCGGTCTGAGGGTGGTGACTGGTCGATAATCTTACGTCGATTTGTGCCATTTGACAACATTTGCGCCAGAAGTGGGAAATGATTGGCTTCCCCGGTCAGAGATTAGTATAGATGGGAATCCATGTAGCCGAACAATATTTTCGAGGAATTCTTTGGCTAGGACAGAAGCTGAAGGTAAACCTTTCAAAGGAATGAAGTGGGCCATTTTGGAAAACAAATCCACAATTGTATCCCGAACAAGGAGGCAAGTCCGTAATAAAATCCATTGATAGGGTGTGCCAGGGTGCTGGCGGTATGTCTAGAGGTTGAAGGAGACCGGCTGGTCTTTTCTTTTGAACTTTATTTTGGGCGCAAACACCACAGGACATCACAAAAGATTTAACATCTTTTCGCCAAGAGGGCCACCAGAATTGTCGTTTCACCTTTTCCATTGTCTTGGCAATACCGGGGTGTCCCTCTATTAATGTATCATGATAACCTGAAATAACTAGTTAGTGTAAATCCTTGTGCGACAGGAATAAGCGTCCTTGGTAATTAGGTAAACCATTATCTATGGTAAAGTCTGATCCCTTTTGTATCCAATCCTGTCGGACTGTAGGGTCCAGGAGTTGTTTCACTCTGACTTGAATGTCTTCAAGCGTCTGTAACGAAGTCATGCCTAGAATTCTCTGTTTGGGAATTATGGGTACTGGTTCTGAGTTTGTATCAGATTCTCCCATTCCAATTCGGGATAAGGCGTCTGCTTTGCCGTTCTTGCAGCCAGGTCGATAGGTAATCACGAAATCAAATTCAGCGAAAAACAAAGCCCATCGGAGCTGCCGTGATGACTGAGCCTTGGCGGTTTTCAAATACTGTAAATTCCGGTGATCAGTGATCACCGTGATGGTATGTCGAGCGCCAAGCAGGTAATGCCGCCAGGCTTTAAAAGCGGACTTTATGGCTAACAGTTCTTTGTCAGTGATTGCGTAATTAATCTCTGGTGCCGAGAATTTTCTGGACCAAAATGCTACGGGATGCAGTTGGTTGGTTTCAGGATCTCTTTGAGACAGAACTGCTCCCATGGCTAGGCTGGATGCGTCAGTTTCGACGACATACGGGAGATCTGGACGTGGGTGTTTCAATATAGGTGCAGAGGTAAACTTAGCTTTTAAATCCTGGAATGCCTGCTCGGCTTTTTCAGACCATTCAAAACGTTTATTTTTCCTCAAGAGTGCAGTAATGGGTTGTACTATGCGTGAAAATTCCGGGATAAACCTGCGATAGAAATTGGCAAAGCCGAGCATGCTTTGAACCCCTTTTACAGAGCTAGGTGATGGCCATTTGGGGATGGCATCCACTTTTCTTGAGTCCATTCGGAGTCCTTTGGGTGTCAGGATGAAACCGAGAAACTCAACTTCTGTGGTATGGAAAACACATTTCTCCAGTTTAGCAAATAGTTTGTGTTGGCGCAGTTTTTCCAGAACTGCCCTAACGTGTTTTCTGTGATCAGATTCCGAAGAGGAGTACACTAGAATGTCATCAATATAGACGACAACACAAACATCGATGAGTTCCCGAAGGACATCATTCATGAATAATTGGAAGGCAGCAGGCGCATTGCACAACCCGAAAGGCATTACCTGGTATTCGAATAATCCATATTTTGTACGGAAGGCTGTTTTCCATTCGTCGCCTTCTTTTACTCGCACCAGATGATATGCCCCCCGGAGATCTAACCTGGTGTACATGCAAGCGTCCTTCACCTGGTCAAGGAGTTCAGGAATCAGAGGCAGAGGATAATGGTTTTTAACCGTTATCTGGTTCAATGCGCGGTAATCGATACAAGTTCTAAGGTCGCCTTCTTTTTTAGGCACGAAGAACAAAGCCGAGGATGCCGGGGACTTTGACGGGCAAATAAAACCATTGGCGAGGTATTGATCCAAATATTGTCTCAAATGCAGGTTCTCAGGTTTGGTAAGGGCATAAATCCTGCTACAAGGGGGTTGAGCACCGGGCACCAGATCGATTTGGCAATCGTACGATCGGTGAGGAGGTAACGTGTTGGCCTGTTCCTTTTGGAAGACGTCCTGAAAGTCCTGGTATTCCGGAGGTAATTGCATGGAGGCAGAGGTTACAGATGCTAGATTAATCTTCAGGTTTTCTGGGTAGCATGTTTGTGCACAATCCGGGAAGGTTATTCTCTTAGCTCGCCAATCAATTCGAGGATTATGTGTCTCTAACCAAGGAATTCCAAGAATAACCTGAAACTGTGGAGCCTTGATTACATCAAACACAAATGCATCCCGATGGCCGTCAGGACCAATAAGAGTCACCCCAGTAGTGGAATGTGTTACCGGTCCAGAGGCAATTTCAGTTCCATCGACTGTGGTGATGACATCTTTGCTGGTTTTAGGACGGAGAGGGAGGTTAATCCTAGAGGCCAAATCACCATCCACATAGTTTCCAATAGCCCCACTATCGATGTATGCCTTTATTGCATGCAACCGCTTAGGCTTTTCTGGATCTACGAGAACCATTGGCACAATGAAATGCGAGGTCTGAGAGTTAGTTTTCAAGCTCGGCAAGCGGACCCCTACGCTTGTCGGGCTGAGTGGTTTTTATCAGCGGCTCCTACCGCTTTTCGGGGCGGTTTTGCCAGGCATTCTCATAGAAAGTGTCCAGAGTTCCCACAATAAAGACATAATTTTAACTGCCGCCTCCTTTCACGTTCCTTTTAAGTTAAGGGTTCTTTAACCCCTCCAACTTGCATAGGCTCAGAGACATCAACTCCCTTGGGGTTAGCGTGGGTCTTGACCAACACCCGGGTCTCAAACCTGGACCGATCTGTTTTTCTGTTTTGAAGTCTGTGATCCAATTGGACCACTAAGTCTATATATTCTGTGCATTCTTGGGGCGGATTTACAACTTGGGCCAAGACATCTTTAAGTTCTCCTCGATAAAATAACGTGACTCTTTTATCCTCTGACCATCCCGTTTCCACAATTAGTCTGTTAAAGGTTGCAATGTAGGATAGGAGGTCCTGATTGCCCTGTCGCAGGGATGGACGTTCGTCATCCAGAGCCTGCCCCTGAGAGTGTCGAGCAAATAACCTTTCCATGCTTGCTTGAAATCCTTGAAAATCATGGAGAATCGGGTCATCTTGAGTAACCAGTGGATCCGACCAATCGGCAGCGCAGCCGCTGAGATATGACAATACAAAGGCTACTTTGGTCTGATCATTAGGGAAGGCCCCAGGTCTGCATAGGAAGTGCAAACGACACTGATTCATGAATATGGCGAATCGTTTGGGGTCCCCAGAAAAGCGTTCAGGTGGGGCCAGCAGCATGTTTCCAGCTAGATTAATCTGCACAGGGTTACTGGGAACCACAGGAGCGGTGTTCCCTCCGGAACAGGGTAGAGGAGTTTGTCCAGCTTGACCTTGCAAAAGCTGTCTGGCCAGGTCATCAGTTCTTTCCTTTGATATTATTAATTCCCTCTTGAGGGCATTAGTCTCTTGACGAGTGGCATGTACTTCGGCCCGTAATTCCCCCAGTAATTGGGCCAACTGATCAGTCTCAGAAGTTTCCATAGCGCCTGGGTGTGAATTTGTAGGAAGGCTTCGCGTTCTGTAACGCTCACCTGACTCCCACGGGGGCACTGGCCTGGTTCGCGCTGCTGTGACCTCGTCTAAGGTGATGCGCAGGGTTCGGAAGACGGACTGGACCGGGCCCCAGATCTGGCTTGTCTGACTCGCAGAAGTATCCTTCTGTAGATGAGAATAGGGGGCTAACTGTCTGCGGGGTAATGCAATCGGCCTCCCGCTTACCCCTCTCACCCTCCTCAAAACCCTTCTGTGCTTCCCCGTAGCGTCTCACCTTAGGGTCTGGAAGGACGAGCACTCCATCCTGCTTCTGATGCAGGGGCGCGTTGGTATCCAGTTACGTCACTGGATTTTCGGATGGGTGAGAACCAAACTTGCTTGGCTTCCAGGTAAGTTTTTCTATAAGTGGTTCCCCTTGTGTCCATGCATTAATGTTCTAATGCTAGTGTCTTTTTCCCCATAGGGGCCGGGGTACGGAATGCCGGGGAACAGGCACCGACCCGAGGTGAGCAGTGAAATCCTTGTGGAAATCAGGTAAGTCTTTAATGAGTGTTTTGGTAATGTCTTTTCATTCACTCATTAACACTGATGTCTTTTTCCCCTTAGGGGCCGGGGTCCGAAAATGCCTGGAAGCGGCGCGGACCCGAAATGAAAAGGGAATGACCCAACAGGTAAGTCTTGACATGGAGTTTTAGCTTCCCTTTTCCCTTCTTTCTCTCACCTTTGTTCTTGCCTTTTTCTCCCTAGGCGCGGGGGCGCGACTGCGAATCCGGATGGTCGCTGCTGAACATGGAGGCGCCCTGTAAAGGTGAGTAGAATGCGGCGCTGCAGCGATCGATGCGATGTGCTTTTAAAAATAAATGTCTTCCTTTTCAGGATTGTCGGCGAAATGTCTCTGGGATGCAGATTTAGCAGGTGAGGCCTTTTCCTTCTTCTGTTCTCTTGTTCCCTTCCTTTGCAGGTGATTCAGGATTCTGGCAGGTGTGGCAGAAGTCAAGATACAGGAACAGACACGGTGAGCGTCCAGCTGCTAGATGCAGAACAACGCGAAGCATGTGTGGCTGATCGGGTGTGGTTTAAATAGCCTTGGAAGAAGTTCCTAGAATGTGTCCTTCCTCCAATCAGGAATTTATCCTTCCCCGACCACGCCCGGGTGGTAAATGAGTCCCACAGGTAAAGTCGTTCCTTTCAGGCCTCAAGGAGGCCGGGGTTCTGCAGCATGGTCTGCATCAGGTAAGTGCACCCAAACACTTTCATAATGAGTCTGGCGCCTGTGGCGCCAGGACTGACGTTTTCTATGAGCCTGGTGCCATAGGCGCCAGGATGCTGTCCAAAGGGCCCCTATAAGGGGTTGCTGGGACCTTCCCCGGGGACTTGATGTCCGCTTTCGGGGACGCAGGGCCTGAGCCGGCTCTGCGGGAGCAGGTATCGTGACACCCCCCTGCTGCGTGATTGACAGCCAGGCTGTGTGAATGGGTTTTTTTGTGCATAAAAGGCAGGACTCTTGTGCTAGAAGTCAGAGTCTCCTCTGGAACTACAAGGAACCGAAGAGAAGCTGAGAGAACGACGGCTACTGCAACTACCCCATCCCGGTGAAGCCCTGCTGCAGTCCTGAGCTATCTACCCTTCGACGACTAAGAGAATATCCAGTCCGGAGTCTTCTTCCCTTGAGCCTGGTGGGGATAACCAGCTCATCTTCTTCAGCCAGAAATCTCCACGTGGTTGAAATCGCTGCACACTGCTGTAGTGGTCCGGATAGCCACCTGCTGAGCCTCTCCTGTTTTTAAGGAGCACACCTTTTCGTTGTCGCTGCTGCCGGCTTCATCCCTGTGTGGTGCAGACCCCCTTCAGACGTCCTCCTTCACAATGAATCTTCAGGAACCGTGGGTCTGCGGGAAACCAACAGGAACAACTGCCAGGGCTCCAGTTGCATCGTGGAAATAAGGTACTGTGTTCAGCTTGAGGAAACTGGGTGAACCCCTTTTCTTCATCTCCAAGGCTCGTCCTTGTCTTCCCTCCTTCTTATAACTTTTGCTTCCGAACATTGACAATATTCAAGTACTCTTGGGCTATATGGAATCGTGAACTGTCTAACGGTGTGATCTTCGGCACAGGCCTCCAGTGTCATCTAAACCTGGCTCCGACCCTTTGACTTTTGAACTCCTGTTTCTGAGTCTTTCTCGATACTGTCTGCATAACCTAAATATTGCCTGTGATTTTTGCCTCCAACTCCCTCTGGGTATCTCAGGTGCTAAGTGTGTTTTTGCCCCGGTAGCTTTTCATGTCACGGATACGCGTTTATTTAGTAGACCGAACTGTCAAAAAGTGATCGCAACTGTATCCACGGTATCGTGTTTTGTTCATAACACTGGTTCATTCAAACACAGGGTACTTACCTTGAGACTTACTGTACAAAGTGAATTGGTTAGTTGTAGTACATTTAACCTGTGGTTTTGTTTAAAGTTTAATATAGGTGTTGTGTTTATAACTGATGGTTTAAAAATAAATGTACTTACATTTTTTACCTGAAACCTTGAGTCAGTGTTTGCTTGGGTCACAGTAATTGTGGTCCCTTTGTGTAATCTCTGCTACTGCTCATATGCTCTTGAGGTAAGCCTGGCTGCTCTGCTACTGCTACCACTATAACTTAGTAGTACAGGCTTCTACCAAAGGTAAAACTTGTATTGCCACTTGTAGTCTTAATTGTGTGTAGTGGTCCCTAAGGGCACTGCACAGGATTCTGCCTAACAGTTTAAGTCAGTGGTTATGTTTTTCTTCAATGTATTAAAATAATTATTTCAGAAAAAAGAAAACTTAACTTTACGGGAATATGCGAGGATGTACTTACTCAAGAGCTGAGATTATTAAGGTTAACTCTTCTAATTAGTTAAAATACTTTGTACGAATTCTGACCGTTCTCCAAAGATGAGCAGATTTTAATGTCTCTTTGCACAGTGTCAGCCACATTGAAAGTATTTAATCAGCTTGATGCTGTGCTTGATTTTGACTAGCAATGCAACAATGTCAAAAATAGAAAATCAAATATTGATGTTTCTTCTGTAGTTGAGAAGAGTAGACTAGGAAGATCTTAACACACTGAAAGATAATGAAACATAATGTTAATCAATTATGTGTTGTTGGAGATAACAGATGTTTTAAATACATTTCAAATGTGTGCCATTTTATTACAGAGATGTACTATAACAACTTGAAATAGCGGGCACGCGCTATTGTGCCGGTGGAATGATTTTCGAATCATGTGATGCTGATTTATTGTCTTGATATATGTGTGTGCATATCGAGTACACATTCAAAAGCATAACAAAGAATGAAAACAGCAAGCACACTGCATTTTATGGAACGCATCCTTCAGCACGCCGGCACATTTGTTGGAAACTGTGTATGTGTATTACACACTTAATTAGCTCTTAGCGCGATATGCCTTTAGGTCTGTACCACGTGCTTTCGTGTTGTTCACTGAAAAAAATAAATGTCTCACCAGCCTCCAGAAAAATCACAAATTCCACGTGCGAGAATATAGATTGGTATTAACTTGCTGCAAGAAGCATCACTGATCAATGTACAAGCAGTTGAGGTTAACTGGGGCAGTGAGAGTACCTTGTTTACTTGTACAGAGCCTCTGCCGCTCAATAAGCGTCCTCCTTAGACAGGCCCAAGTGCCCTTCCAGCACCTTTTAGATCTCCTGCTTCTCTTTCGAGTTCAAAGGCTCTCCCTCATACCTCGCGTGTTTCGCAGCCTCTCCTACCAGCGGCAGTTTCAATGTTACATGTTTCAATCCATACTCTTCAAGGTGTTCTTATCTGCCGAGGCCCTGCGGATCCACACCAGAACCGAATGATACAACATATCATCTTTAAACGTCAGAGAACTATTCAGCTTGATTTAAGATTCAATGATAACACTTCTATTTTATGGTTGTGGTTCATATTCCAAAATCAAACAGCCAAAGGGCATATTGTATTTCAACATAGTCATTTGAAAGGCTGGAATTAGTGCAACCTGTTATGTGTGCTAACGCTTTGCCTTTATTAAAAATCTAGAACATGGCACAGATTCTGCTTAATAATCATGCAACTACATTGTTAATAAAAAGTACAATGGTAAAACATATATCTTGGATCTGAACTTCAGTCTTTGCTAAGACCAGCTCTCTACTCTATCACCTACGCAGACAGGGGTAACTCTTTGGATCTCTTATTCATCTCAACCTCTCTCACAGTCACTAATACTACTCTCACACCATCCATATCTGATCACTCAATTATTTCCAGCACATCTCCTTTCCACCCTCTGACCTTTCCTTCCCCTTTGCTTCACCTATTACTAAAAGAAAATGCAACTTTCAGCCATTCCCCTTTCTCTCTGACCTACAGTTCTTACTATCCTCCTTAACACCTGTTGCCTCTTCCACCACAACAGCCTTCTCCAGCAGCTTCCAATCCCTACTGTATAAATCATTCTCCTCTCATTTCCCATTGCTTACTTTCACCACTAAGTCTCAGCATCCTCAGGCATGGGTCACCCCATTCATACGCTATCTTTGCACAGACTTGTGTTGGCTGCTGTACAATTAGTGGCGTACCCACTCACGTGAGGACATGCAACTCAACCTCTCTGCCCTCAACATTCTCAATTAAACCCTCGGAAGAGCAAAAAGGGAATTCTACCTGACCCTAATGCACTCTCACGCCAAAACCCCAAACTCACTCCTCACTCCTCCTAAGTCTTTGACTATCATCTCCACTCTTATAGTTAATGACCTACCTGAATACCTCACCTCAAAAATGTCCATAATTAAAGGCTCTCTCCTCACCTTCCTCACCCTCCCTTCTCTTACAGTTTACACTCTACACTACTCTACTATACCTACCATCATCCTCTGCCACCATCAGCCACTTTAGTCACACTAATGTTGATGAAGTGTTATCTCTACGGATGAAGGCTGACCCTTCTTGTGCCCCATCAGACCCCATTGCTCCTCAGCTAGTGAAGCTGATTGCCCTTTTGGTGGCCTCTCACCTCACTGAACTCTTCAACCTGTCCTTTGACTCTGTTTGCTTTCCGTCTTTTTTCAAGACAGCCATGGTCATCTCTCTCCTAAAATTCAAGGGGCTGACCAGAACCTACAAGTTAACTTTTGCCCTGTGTCTCTCCTTCCAAAATACTCTAAAGTGCTTGAAAGATTTGTGTTCATCCGTCTTACCAATGTCTTAGATCTTATTCAAGACCCACTACAAGAAGGTATCCTCTCCTGTTATTCCACAGCAACTTCTCTCATGAGTCTGTCCAACTTCATCACCTCTGCTTAGTAGTCCAACCTATCCTCCGCCCACCTCGTAATGAGGCCCACTGACCTGATGTTAGATGCTGAATTGGGTAGTTGACTTCAAAGACCCCCTGAAGCCCTTTGTTTTCTGAAGAGACAAATGCCACAGAGAGACAAACAGTTTCCAGAAAAACACTCTGGGGAAGAAAACCTTGGACTGGAAGTGAAGGCGTCACAAAACCTAGATTGTTGCAGCTTTGGACAATAAAACGGGTAGGATCAAAGCATGAATTTTCTGTGGCTTCTTTTGAGGGTGAGGGTATGATCAGAGAGTGGATGAGAAGGGTTGGGAAGCAGGATGAAGTGAGGGACAGTGGCGGTAACTTGTGACTCTGAGGAAGGGCACAGGAATTGATAGGAGACAGATTACAAGAAGCACATAGTCCAACATTCATAACACAAAACTAGGAAGAAGGAGTGGTTACTTACGAAAAGCACCAAAGCTAACAGAGTAGTGATATTTCAGGCTCTGGATCCATGAGTGAATTAACGGCAAACGCATCTCGATCTGCCGGGAGCAAACATCAGATGTCCTATGCTGAAGAGAAACCACTAGACTGCTACTGTAGGAAGTGCTTGCCATGCTGGAAATCCATCATCCCAGCCATACAGAAGCACATGGCAAGCTTCTCCATCGTTGCCACAGTGACCACCATGCACAGTGTGTGGTTAAAGTATGCCCCTTCACTGTGGGTCTGGGACATGGTTTCCATAGGTGCAAACAATCAAAGGAGCACAGGAGGTATGATATGATATGATATGATATGTAATTTATAACATGCCTATACACAGGTGTTTCAAGGCACAACGAGGCAAGGGAGGGAGAACAGAGGGAGGACAGAGACAACGATCTTACTAGGCCAGGTGACATTGAGATTGCGCAAGTGCAGGGGAGGGGAAAAGGTGAAAGTGCAGGGGGAGACGAGAGGGCAGTGCAGTACATGGATAAACAGTAAAATACATAAAGACAATAAATAAACCATGCGGACAGCTGATGGCATGTGAAAGAGTAAGTGCAGGCATCAAGTGTCAAGTGTTGGTAGGGGACTGTAGGGAAACAGAAACAGTCCCTGATTGCAAGTGTTACCAGGGGGGAAGTGCAGGTGTGCAACTGGCTGGGTGGGGATCTGGGCCTGAGATCAGTGGGTAGCCAGGAACCAATGCAGTTACAGTTTCAGCCAGGAGATCAGCAGACAGGGGTGTTGTTAGGTCTGGAAAAGATCAGGGGGTAAGCTAATGCCGGGATTAGTGGGACTCAGAGCTAGCTATAGCCTTTTCGTTGGAGCCCAAGAGCTTCTATCCAGGGCTACAAACAAAAGACCCGGGGCTATAGCCCCTTCAGCCCCCTCACTAGCAATGCCTCTGTCAGCAGGGGAGAGGAGGAGAGAAAGCAGAAGCAAAGAGGAAAGGCTTGAGGTGCTTCCCGAACCGGAGATGGTTCTCCTCAAGTTTCAGAGAGGCAGGGAGGCAGTTCCATAGGGAGGCCCCAGCAAAAGATAGAGATCTACCACCAACTCGTTCATTTGAGAAGCAACTGACCCTGAGTGACTTGGGGGTGGATGAGCAAAGAGCATGAGAAGGAAGATATTTAGGAAGAGAGAATTGAAGGTATTGAGGCTCTAGGCCCCAGAAGGCCTTGTGGACAATTCAGAGGGTTTTGTACTTAGTCCTCATCGCCACTGGGAGCCAGTGCCGAGATTGTAGTTTTGGAGAGATACGATCATTGGGCTTGAGGCCAAGATCAAGCCTTGCAGTCCTGTTTTGAATGAGTTGCATAGGGCGGAGAGTAGAGGCATGGAGATTTAGAAAGAGGCTGTTGCAGTAGTCCAGTCTAGAGAGATCCAGAGCTCTGGAGACAGTGAGCTTCTGGGGGAAGGAGAGAAAAGGAAGAATACCTCTGAAGAGGTGCAGATGGTAGACTGACTCCTTAGAGATGTTAGAGATGTGAGGAGAGAAGGAGAGTGTGGAGTCGAAGATGACCCGAGGTTTTTAGCCTCACAGGTGGGAGTAGAAGGAGGGCCAAGAGAGGCCAGCCAGAGAGTGACAGGAAAGGAGGGAACATGTGTGCTGATAAAGAAAATATTGGTCTTACTGGCTTTGAGGCAGAGATCATTGGTGGCACACCACTCCTGGATAGCAGACAGACAGTCAGAGATTAGAGAAGGAGAAGAGGTGGTGGAAGGGAGCCTGTAAATGAATTGAGTGCCATCGGCATAGCACTGAAAGATGGGGCAGAGAGCAGCAATGTGTTTGGTATTGGTTGAACAGCCAGGGCGAGAGGCTAGACCCCTGGGGAACACCACAGGTAGACATAGAGCTAGAGGAGAGGAAGGACCCAAGTTAGATCTGGGAGGGTCGATTGGAGAAGAAAGAAGTCAGCCAAGCCAGAGCCTGATCGGTGATACCCAGCTTGAACAACACAGGTCCGAATCCCGGCAGGACCAAACTAAGCCTTTCATTCTTGACACCTGAGGGTTTGTAGCGCTATATAAATGCAAAATTATTATTATTAAATATACAGTCAATATTTTTGCAACAGTGAGTCTTCTATTGCTAGCTGCTGCACACCCATGCCCAGACTAACTGAATAATGAATCAGGAAGAGAGTCCCACATGGTTCTGTGTGTGTGTTTGTTTATGAGTTGCAAACCCTACACAAGGTTTCCCTCTACCTGACAGAGTTGATATTGGTAAGAGTGGACTGCCAGATGACATACCACTTTCTGGCTGTTGGCGGTGTTCAGTTGTGTGGTTCATCCTTCATACAACTGCTCTGCAAGCAAATATTCTTGCAACTGCCACTTGTGTTAAATGCTTCATATTTCAACTGTGTTTTTTGTCCAAATAATTCTAGAATGCAGACAATTGTCGGTGTCAAGGAAAGATATGAACACATGTGTGGCTCATCATGAAATACTGACATCAGTTTTCTCACTAAGATGCATATATTGCGTGGCTACCTCAAAGGGCCATAGGACAGAGCTGCCATTGCAAATGAGCTGCCGCTGAGTTGGTGTCAAGAAGACCCTGCCAGATGTTTGAATGCCATTGTACCTGTAGTCACTTCTAGCATTGGTATGCTCACAAAGGCAAAAAAAACATATGCAAAGTTGAATTGCAGTTTGGTACAAACTTTTTCAGACGGTTTATTGGAAAATTGAGTTGCATTTATTGCTTGTATGGCTGGATGAAATGAGGGTAGACCCCATGTGCCAGGGCAACCACAATCATGTACAGAGGACCTTTGCTGACAAAATGTCTCACCATTAAGTGGAGAGCGGGTTCAGCTAAGCAAGCATAATTTTCTCAGTCTCAAAATGCCAACACTGCACCACTTTATCTCAGATGCTTGCACCCTTGTAACTCCTGCCATAACATCCTTGCATGCAGAAAGTGGCTAGGTGGATGATGGCATTGCTGCTGCCATGAGGACCTCTCGTCCTTGTTGGTGCTGCCACTATGGGGGAATATGACCCATTGTGCTATTACGTCCATGGAGTCAGTGAATTAGCTGCGTGTCCATGCATTAATTGTGAATTGGAGACAACTACCCTCTGACATGTCCACTGTTCTTGCGCATGCAAGAAATACCACATTATGAGCAAGTGTAGGCCTGAGTACTGTGAGAAACCAAAGGGTGTCTCACCAGCTAGTCACCAGGGATCTCTCTCTCAAGTGGCCATGGCACAGTCATCGACTTTGGATCCAGACCCTGGGTGTGGACCAGTTTGGGAGGATCAACTGGGTGAGGGGTCTTCAGGGAGTGCGAGACTTGATAGCAAGATGCAGTATTACCCCCCTATAACAACTTTACTCCATCCTACCGGGTAAGATACCTGTGAACTGCAACAACCCACCCCCCATTCCCTACATTAATACTTTCACACAGACAGCCCCTCTGGGAGAAAACAGACTCATTCCTGAGTATTGTACCTGACATGTCGCACTACTATGGTCACGCAAAGTCAGGCAATTAATTTTAACAACTCACATCTGACTTCTATTAAGCATCTCCAAAGATAAAAGGAGGGGCACAAGAGCAAACTCAGAGCAAGGCAAAGCACACAAAGGAACAGCATTTTCCAGAAGGCAGGGGAAAGAGGGGAGAAAAGTGGCAAACCGAGATGGGAGAGCAAGGAGGGAGATACCCTTGACCTTTACAGCTAGAAACTGTTACTTTCCAGAAACCTTCAGATTAAAAGGCATAAGATCAGGAAACCAGACTGAAGAAACTTGCATTGTGTGTCAGAGATACCCAGGACCCTCCTGCATGACTCGCCGAGTAGGAAAAGAGCTGCAGCCGCCATGGTATCGTCCTTGGCTCCAGGATCAAAGCAGCGCCAGAGAAATCAACACAGCTGTTGAGTTGGGGCGACCAATGCAAGACCGGTCTGTGGTGAAGTCAAGGTTGCAAGCAGCAGCATTGTATCAAGAGCGCAAGAGTAAAGAATATGAACGTGTGTAAACAAATATGCGAGTAAAGCTCAATTGCCAGAGAATGTCTGAACTTCAATATGAATCAGAGAAGGTACGATACAAAATAACAGAGTGGTCCGGCACTGTGTGTGCACTCAATCAAAGGCCTTTGTGTGATGTACCCAGCCCAGAAGTGGCAGAAACAAAAAGCAATAACGTGAAACTTATGCATGAAGTGAATCAAAGTGGTTCTGCAATGGTTTAAGACAAATCAATTGAATAGTCCAATATCTTCCATTTTTGATAACAAAAAGAAAGCAAAGAAAGTGAGATTATTTGATTCAAGCCTCCATCTTCCAGCCGACCACAGGTCATGGCTGTAGGTGCCCTTTTGGAGACAATTTGATCCACCATCTCTGCCTTTGGCTCACATTTGATGCTGATGAAATAAATCTCTCAGCATTTTCTTATGGAGCATGGGCTCTAATAATTGTTCTGGTCATTATCACTCTCACCTGATTTTCCACTTCAAAATCATATTCCTATGCAAAGGGAGTAGAAGTGGTGGGAGTTACAGTGGATGGACATGGAAGAGGCACGTTCTACACTTCTAACATGGGTCATACAACATGGCCCTGCTGAACACACTAAGAAATGCAACTTCAAATCCTCCTTAAGCACATTCCCTCCTGAAACAGAATCATTGGTTGGCTCCTCTTTGGACACCTCAAAAGACCCCTTCAAAAAGTGGACATATTCCTCAGTGTATGTGCAACATGGGAAGAAAAAATACATTACCATCTGTACCAGACTTAGATATTACGGAATGTGGTCTAGTAGCAGGGGAGTGAGCTGGTAAGAGTAGAGTGCAAGACACACACAAACGCTACTAATCATATTATTAGCATGTATCCTTGACCACTGATAGTATCATTGGGGTGCTAGTAGCTAGAGTGGATGGACGTATTATGGTGTCTGCATTACACTGCACTATTCTGCCTCCCTTGATGTGTACACATGCTCCACATGCTCAAGGCCCTCCTCTTCCCATCCTTTGTTTGGCTGCCTTCATTGAAGACATTTTATTTGTTATTTCTAATGTTGACTCACAAACCTTTGACACTACAAGCCCTGTTTTGTGCATCTTTTAAATCTAGGTAGCGGTGCACTGTATGCTCTAGCATCTGATCACAACTGCTGATAAGGAACATAACTACATTTGTCCGTGCAAACCGTTTATTACAGATAGATAAAATGCCATTTGTTGGTTGGGGGAAGACCGTGGTATTGCTTAGGGGTGTCAAGTGTCTATAAGTAACACAAAACATGATGATTTGGCATATGCCAAATTAGTTCAACACAAATGGCTGGTCAGTACGTGGGCATCACATTTCATGGTGACCCACCTCAATCATGGATCACTTCTTATCGAAACCATTGCAATACAAGGTGTTTTATATGACTGTTCCAAAATACACAGTGGTGACAGTAGGGGGTTTAATATTATTTTTACACGGATGGGGACCTGTTGGAAGGTAAATTAGAGAATATTGAATTGTTCCAAAAAGAAAGATTTTCCATTGATCCCAACATTGAATATTTGCTGAAACATAAACATGTGCATCCGATTAAAATGAATATAAAGAGGGACAATATCACTGTGAGTAATATGGGTTTGACAGAAGGAGATTCTTACACATAGGGAACATGGACAGAAAAGGGTTTGGTAATTTTGGCTGTGGCCATAGTGTCCATCTTGATATGGTTGAGTGTGCTTACGGTCAAGCTATATATGGTAATGTTTACCATAATGACTGTCTAAAAAAGGAAAAGTCAGCTGAATGGAGAGCGTGGTATTTTAGGACCAGGTTGGTCTAAAACTTCTTGACTCATAAAGATCTGTGTTTCTGTAGAAGTCCTTGTTGACCAGGTCTTCGCGAAAAAAAGGGCGGGATTATGTAGGATCATCGCAGGATAACCATTTCAACTGTTTTGGGAGAACTGCTCCTCATTTAAACTATACAGGCATGTTGACAGCAACTCATATTTCTATGATGTATGTCAGGGTGCAGGTGATGCTAGTGTTCAGCATGGGCATGTGCCTTAGTGCAGATGTAAGGTTCTGGTCTGCAGTAAAATTGGGGGGTGACTTGGTGTCTACCATAAAAGCAGCGCAAGTTTAGTGCTGCATAGAGACTAACCCCTAACCTACACTAAAACCCTAACACATTAATTTAATTAGTGATTAGAATGATTCAGCATGGGCCCTATCAAATGAGTGCCAATCAAGGATACAAAATGAGGCTGCAAGCAAGATGTTGGTTTGGAAATAACTGCACGGAATGCAGGCTGCTTTGCCGTGTGAGCTTGGAGCTCAAAGCAAAGAATGTGCAAAATCTTTCTGTTAAAATCAGTCCATTGTGTAGAGCTGGAAGCACAGGAAATCAGTTTGCAAGTGTTACAAATATACATCCAAAAGCCTGAGCTGGACTCTACACAAAGGTGACAGGTAGGAAGCGTAGAGAGCTTTTGGACAATTCACAGAAGGATGGGTCAAACATCCTCAGGAGGTGTTTGATTGACATCACTGACAGGGTCTGGGAGATCATTTACCTTCTGTAGGAAGATATAGCTTGAATGGGCTGGCAGAGAAAGGGACTTAAGGGAGATAGGAGGGGTTGACTTGGGGCTGATGGAGTGAGAGAGTGGACGAAGAAGGTGGGAGAAAAGAAAAACATCTGGGAAATGAGGCATGTTGGGTGACTGACAGGAGCCAGGGACTGTCGATAATGTAACAGAGAATGGAGGTTGGAGAGAGGATTTTCCAGTGAGACGGGAAAGCTGAAAGAATCTGCAGAGAGCACAGGGATCCTGTGGGCCTTGCTGGTGATGCACGTAGCGCTTTTGGTCTCTTGGTAAGCGTACCTGTGACAAATGAAAGACATATTTAAATGTTGTAGATAACCTGACATTGATTAGCGTAAGTCAAATAGACTTGGTGTTCTCAATCATACTTTTGTACGCAAAGACAGCCACCCATAATAAGAAGGGAATTTTGCACCCGTCAAGTAAGTTATCTCAAGGTTGAATGTAAAAATAATAAGCCGAATGTACTTTGCCAAGTGTGAAAGGAGGGCTGCTTTCCTAAGCGAGGAGGGAAGTATATGTCTGGGGGAAGCAAAGTTAGGGAACGGACTGCTTGGGCATTAACAAACAGTAACATGTGAACAGGTTGTTAAACAGTGGGCCTCATTATGAGGTTCGCGGAACGGGTTAACGGGCTCTGCTAATGGAGACGGACCCGTTAAACCGGTCCTGCAAAATCACGAGGTCCCCTCACGGGACCCGGTACGGACGCCTGGTAAAACCAGGCGTCCTTACTGGGTCCCGCGACTTGAAGCGGGAGCTAACAACGGGCCGTTCGTAATCGGCCCGTTGTTAGCTCTCTCCCCCATTGCCATTGACCCCTATGGGGGCTCAGATGGGAATGGGGAAGGACCGGGCCCGCCAAACTCGTAATGAGGCCCCTGGTGTTATAGCAAGTCTTGCTTTTGCGTTGCGCTAATGATCCAGGAATGCAAATGATATAAGTATGTCCCACATGTAGAGCAACATAGGGATCCTCATGCAAAATATTGTATTTGCATATGTATTTATTTAGATTTATATAGCACTTTAAGCCAAAGCGCTTTACATGAGGAACAAGCAATTACAACAAGCATTCGACAGATGCCACCATTACCACTACCCGATCAACTTCCTCACATTTTTCCCAGCTTGTCCCAAACACCTTTTTCCCTTCCACCAAGTAGTGCATGCAATGAAAAGTTCAAGTGCTTTTGGCTAGTGTGTGATGGCCTTTTTAAGATGTGTGTGAGCAAACATGCAAATAGTTGGCAAAAGGTCAGGCATTTAAAGGGTCAACTGTCTGAAACAAAACAGCAAATCCCTAGCAAGGGTAGTGCTGCCTGCTTTTCTGCAAAAGACAGACGATCCCATGTAAAGATAATTACAAAAATAAAAACATACATTACATTTTGTTGCACACTGCTCACAATGCCCTTTAAATGCTAAAAATCCCTACCAAAAGTAAAATACCTCATTTCTCAAACAATAACAGTAACTCACACCCTTCTCTGAATCTCTAAAAAATATTTTGTGAGCAGCATAAGGAAATCTCTGATATAGAAAGGAGAGTCTTACTTTTCAAACTCGGTTACTCTAACTTCATGAAAGTTGGAGAAGGTCAGCAGATTCAGAATACAAGTGGAATCCGTGTGATGTGTGGTCCACTGTATTTCTTTTCTCAGGTTTCTGCTAAGCATATATTGTTTTTTGCTGTCAGCATGTTTCCATTTATTAGTTCATGGGTGTGGGCATTAATCTGAGATGTAGAATTAATGTTTGCGACACTTCTCGTAGGAAACCCTACCAAGCAACAAGACTAAGTCCGGAACTGGCCGATTGATATTGTGAACTATTGCAGACACCAATTGAGTAAGTAATCAAATTAATAATAAAACAGCATGGCGATCACGAGAATGGGGAAGACTACGAAATGAAGGGATCAATGGCATATTTCTCTGGTTGAACAACATGAGAAAGGAGCTGAGGCCTTTCTATAACAATGGGTGGTCAAACACTGAATTTATTATGGAAATAGGCTGACATGGATTGGACATTCTCGGTTGGGTATGCTGTTTTGGCAATTGCATTTCCTTGTTTTATTGCTCTGGTCTCAGCAATTGTCTATTTATTTTACACTGGAATAGATCTTGCAAAATATTGGCGCTGCATATCTCAGGAATATGCACATCAGTTTGTTCTGACATTGCTCGGACCGTGGTATATGGTCACACTTGAAAGAGGTCTCTGTCTGTGTTTCTGGTTTAGATAGGGAAAGTAAAAGAGGAATGAGAAAATGGGACTTGGAGGGACAGTAACTCTCAGCACATCAACAGGGAAAAGTAGATGTCTGATGTTCAAATGCTAATTATCCCTTTCAGGACCACTCTGTGGAGTCTCTGGTAAACCCCTTCCCCTCACAGGACTGCAAATGAGTGTGGTCAATGAGTGAATGTATCTGGGGCAAGTGAGAGTAGCCACTTGACCATAACATCAGGCACAGAACATGGTCAAAGGGCAGTCAAGACATCCAGAGGCAACTTCCAAGGGCTCACCTGCACATTAGATGTATACTTACTTTAAAAATTACTACTTTTTAGACTCCTGCCATTTTTTGACATGACTCAATTAACACACTCAGTTCTCCATAGAAGGGACATTTAATTTGATAAATTGGGTGCACAGAGATGAACATCAGAGGAGCAAAAGAGTAAAATAAACCCCAAACGGTGTGTGCATGTATGTATTTGTGTGTGTGTGGGGGGGGGCTGGGGTTACATTCTGTTTATAAAAAGTGACTGCGAGACACAATGACTGTAAGGATAGGGGGCTAAGGAAGGTTAAATACAGGTTATGAGAGTAGATAACATTTCTAACGGCCAGGGGATTGTCAGAGGAATTGAGGCCCCTGGGCCCTCAGAACATCCTGCTCAAATGGCTGTGCCTTGTGTTGTAGACTGTCAGGATGTGATCCACCATCAAGCACAACAAATATGAATCTGTTCAGTGTAGAATATCATCTACCAGAGACTCTATGGCAGTCACCCTGTGACCATCCTGATTGTTTATCCATGACTTTGCAGAGGTGTTGTTAATCCAATAAGGATGCTCTTCCCCATGATGAAGACGTTAGTGAACACGATGGACGCAAGAATTGCTCTCAGTTCCCTCCAGTTGGAGAATCCATAGGCCACTGTTATCTCCATATATGTTGAACTGATGTCTTTGGGAGTGTCACTCTCCACCAAATAAACTGCTATTGGTCATGATGATGAGTGGCAGTGGGGGATTCAACGACACTCCCTGAACCACAGTGGGCAGAGTCAAACATCGCTGACTCAGATGTAAGGAGCGAAAGGAATGCAGAGTATATGTTTTACCCGAGCTGGTTTCCAGGATACAGGGGAGTTAGAATATGCTTGACCGAGGGCTGTGAGTGCATTCCTGCTCACTGGTCAGGAAGGAGAGTGGCTGACATATGACCATGCACCAACAGCCATTCCCATGCAGTTGCCTGATCTTTGTGGAGTAAATTGATTTGGTTAATCTCTAGGTTTGGTGCCCAAGACAGATGAAGGAACACCTTTGCCAGATTAGTCTTGAATAAAGCACCTATGAATTTCAGATGCACTGGCCAGACCAAATGAGAATGGTGCATCTTAACTAAGGAGCCTAGTGAATGGAGTAGAGTTTGTTCCTCCTCCATGTCTTTTATGAGCTGCTCCTCTTTATTGTGTGAAACAATTGACAGTATCCATATTTCCTGTGTCCGGCCCATCACATATGCTATCACTTTGGTAACCCGTCTTGCCTTCCAGACCTCTGCCTGGTTTGTAAGTTGGTGTACTGCATCAGGCCATCTACCTCTCTCCTGGACTTTTTTTTTCAGAGAATGAGAAACCAATCTGGTTGTGATTCTGGCTCTCAGAATATCCCTTGAATGGTTCACCCAGCACTTTTCAGGAGGACACCCAAGAGTGTTTCTTGTCCATTCTCCCTCTGCTTGACTTGTGTGAATATAATTTTTACATCACATAAGGGAAGCAAGAAACAAGGAAATTCACGTTAGCTGCAACATTGTGAGCCACACAAACAACCAGACACTGCACATACCAGCACTTACCATTCCGGCCCTCCATTATGAATGTGCACTGCCTCTAGATCTATGTCTTCTGAGAGGTGTCAGATCTGCATTTTCTTCATCGTTGATTCCTGGAATACCATGCCGTACAAAATGAGAAACATGCCCTGATTCCCTCGTAATGGCGGGCAATGCCAAGCACTTGGATGGGCTTCCTGTCTAGTTTGTCAGAAGCCCAACCTTGTCTCTAAACTTCCTTCTGTCCTCATTCTCCTTGATCTTTCTTCTGCTTTTGATATGGTCAACCATGCCATACTGCTCAATTGCCTCTGTGATAACCTGGGTATCAGTAATCAAGCCATGGCCTGGCTGACCTCCTTTCTCACTGACCGACCCTCTCAGGTCCAACTGGGGTCTTTACTCTCTTCTATCTCTCTCTCTACTTGTGGTGTTCCTCAGGGGTCTAACCTTTTTCCCTGGCTTTTCGACCACTACCTGGCACCTCTTGCCCACTGAATTGCTACTTTCTGCTCCAAATTTCAGTGTTATGCTGATGACAAAGAGCTCTGTTTCAGGCTCCCATCAGCCACCCCTTCTCCTTCTCTCATACCAGGGTCTCTGGCTGCAATTCAGGAATGGTGTGCCCTCAATGATTTCTGCCTTAATGTCAGTAAGACTGAGATCCTCCTCATCGTATTACCAGCTCCCTCCTTTTCTCTCTATAACTGGCTGCCCACTCTGGGCCCTCTTCCTGCTCCTCCCTGTGGGGCTAAGAACCTTGGTGTCATCTTTGATTCCACCCTCTGCTTCTCTCCTCACACCTTTGAAGTCTCTATGAAGTCCAATATCAGCTGCACCTCCTGAGAGGTATTCTTCCTTTCCTCACTTCCCCCAGAAGCTCACTGGCCCTCATTACGACCCAGGCGGTAAGTTACCGCCTGGGCCGTGACTTTACCACCACGGCGTAAACTACGTTTACGCCATGGTGGTTGGCGGACTTACCACCCCATTCCGACCTCGGCGGGGCGGTAAGTCCCCAATCCCCATTTACCCTTCCCCATTCCCATTCCCATTTTTGCCCCATAGGGCATAATGGGAGTGGGGAAGGCGTTAATTACGCCACCGTAAATTACGGTGGTGTAATTAACTCCATGGTCCCTTAGCGCCATGGATTTTAACACCTGCTAAAAGCAGGTGTTAAGTCCGCCATGGCGCTAAGGGACGTCATACTCAGGCGGTAAGGGTCGGCGCTGTTTACGGCGCCGTAAACCCCTTACCGCCTGAGTTGTAATGAGGGCCACTGTCTCCAGAGCTCTGATCCTCTCTAGGTGGGACTACTGCAACAGCCTCTTTCTAAATATGCCTGCCTCTACTCTCCGACCTCTACAACTTATCCAGAACAGGACTGCGAGACATGTCTTTGGCCTCCAGCCCAGGGATCATACCTCTTCAGCTCTGAAATCTCTTCACTGGCTACCTTTGGTGGCAAGGATCAAATTCAAGATCCTTTGCATCATCCACAAGGCTTTCTGGAGGCTGGGACTGCACTACCTCCAATTCTCTCTTCATAAACATCTCCCCGCACAAGCTCTCCACTCATCGACTTCCAACTCTCTGAGGGTCAGATGCTTTTCCAAGCAGAAATTTGGAGGCAGATCTCTCTCTCTCCGGCTGGGGCCTCCCTGCCTCTCTCAAACTAGAGCAGAACCACCTCTGGTTCCGGAAGCAACTCAAGACAATCCTTTTTCCTTCCGCTTTCTCTCTTCCTCTCCCCTGCTGTTGTCCCAACTGCTCCACACACTGGTCCCCTGGCTACCTTCTGAACTCAGGCCATAGCTCCTGCATGTCCAGTTGCCCTTGCACTGCCTCTTGGCTTCCACAGCACTTAAGGCCTGTGTCTGCAACCCCACAGTCCTTTCTCTCTGCACTTATGAGCCACCCGCTGGCTGCACCTATTGAGTTACCTGCACCCCCCAACCTCCTCAGCACTACTCCCCTTACACTTCCCTGCACTTGCACGATATGAATGACACAAAGTCTAGTAAGATTGTTGTTTTTTGGCCTCCATCTGTTTCCCTCTACCTATCTTTTCGCACCTAGAAACACTTGTGTACAAGCACGATATAAATGCCATATCATTTCATATGACTGCCTTCCTGGCCCTGTTATGCTTCTTAGGCTCATTCATGGAACCCAACCCTGACTTTGTCTCTTGCTCCATGGAGCAGCCCAAAAATTAAATGAGAGGGGTGGGCAGCCTGACATACTCTTTACAGGTTAGAGAAGGATGGATTAAGACAAAGGGCCTCATTACGAGGTTGGAGGCAGTCATGGAGCTATTTGCTCCATGGCTGCCTCCAAAACCCTACCAACTCCACCCTGGTGAATGGAGCAATTACCAGTCCATTCCAAGGTTGAAGGGACCGGTAATTCCCCATTCACGAGGGCCCTTCCCCATTCCCATTTGAGCCCCCTCTCTTTTTGTTTTTCTTTCCACCCAGAAACAAAAGCCGAGCGGGACGCTCCGCTAAGATCAGCTTGGATAGTCGGGCACATGTTTGTTTTCAGGACAGGGCTCTGGGCTGAAGAAACCAAAGAGGGCCCAGCTTTCAGGAATACCATTGCATCCTGGTGGGGCTACAGAGGCCTCCTCTGGACAGACATTCATGACAAGCTAGCTTACCTAGTCGCATATAGAGACCGGCCTGAATTTTTGATAATCCACCTAGGGGGCAATGATCTGGTAAGCATGGGTAGAAAAAGTTTATACGAAGAAATCTGTGCATCTCTATCAGGCATTTCTCTAAACTGGAGGGACATAGAAATGTATTTCTCAGCAATCCTGCCTAGAAGGAAATGGCAGGAGGCCACCTGTTAAAAAACATGTCCCTGAGGAAAACGAACAGAGGGCTAGAAAAATTCTGCATAGCCAGGGGCCTGGGTTTTATAAAACACTTGGCCTTAACACTTGGAGACCCTGAGCTGTTTTTCAAGGATGGGACCCATCTATCGGGCCACGGCATGGAGCAATACGTTAGAGAAATCTCCACTACCATAGCTACCAGGGGCTGCAAATAACCTAACTTTTGGGGGAACACTGGCAGTCGATAAACTACCCATGTGTGGCGGCACGGGCCAGAGGGGGTAACCTCAGGACCCGGTGCCCAAAAGTATGATATTATTATGATATGCGATTATTGTGTATGTTGCCATAACCATATCTGTAATTATAAAATACTATGCCCTTTTATTGCCAACACTTGACACATGTGTGTTGTAACATTTCTCTGGGGAGGGAGAGGATTCTTCAGTTTGCAACCCCACATCCCGAACACAAACAAATGTAAATTGCGTGCATATGGGTCCAGCAGCAATGCTGAAGGGCCGCCCAAAGCGAGGCTGGGTAACTGCTGGTACCATGATGGCAGGCCCAGGAGAGGGGCTGCTACCTCCGCCCAAGCCTGCTCCGCTCTCCCCCACACACACATAGACACACAGTCTTGCAGCGCCACAAAGCGCAGGAAGGGTGAGGTGTGAACATTCACCTCACCCTTCCACAGGGCAAATGGGTGCTAAGCACCCACGGGAAGTGAGTCAGTCAGGCAGGGAGAACTACAAAGACCTGCCCCCTGTGGGATGTATTTACCCATGCATCCGAGCCCTACCTCAAAACTGTGCAGTACTGACATGAAAACATCATGATGGCCAGAGCTTCCCAGAAAATGCACAGGGAAATGCATGAAGAATAGGCTGCCACTCATTTTTGCCGATGTTATGGGCACAGAAGGACACTGCCTAAAACCACCATTGGACTACCCACACAGTAGTCTGAAACCATTGGGAATGGCAATGCTGATTGCCAAAAGCAAACCCATAACTGTGGAGAATTAATTTTCTTAAATCCCAAAAAGGGGTGCAGTACCAGTACTCACCACTATCCAAAAGCCGGCGTTTTAAAACCACCAGATTTTGTAGAAAACTGAATAAATGGACCCAAAGCAAGCCAAAGAAAGACTTACTGAGAGGTGGATCCAATGTAAAGTTATATTCTGAAGTGACTTGAAGGTGTATAACAAGACTGGCTGACCTGTGGATTTCAGCAGTTTAAGTAAATTTGGACTGAAAGACACTAAAAAAAATCTAAATGTTTAAATTGACTGAGTGGCCTACTTTTGAGTGTCACATAGGTTTCAATTGTTTAAATGTCATAGTTTTAAACTTAGAATCAGCCTTCTAGCTGCATATGTGAAAATGTTTAGTTTTATTTGAATGCAGAAACTGGGGAACAGAAACGACAGCTTAAAGAGATTCCAATCTGCCTGGCAACTACCCCCATCAGGAGTGAAACTTGAGTCACAGCTGTGTTCCCAGGCCTAGCTGCCCTTTTGCTGCTCACACCAAAAGGGATATGACACTTCCCTGATTGAATTACCTGGGCTCTGCAGGAAATTGAACAAAGCCCTGTCCTGACTCAGGCAAATGTTTTATTGGCGGGAGTCGTAAATGGAGCTTCCTCTTGGCAGAAGCTGGGAGTGGCAGGGTCTCTGAGCTTGGCAGAAACTGGAAAGACTGGTTTCTGTACCATGTGACCTGAAAAGACACACCTCTATAGCCAGAATATGGTTTTAGAAAAAGATGAATAACTCATAGTACGGACATGTGAAAATGTTATAAATGACACCATAATTCTTGTGATTTTTCTGCCCACATTTTAAGAGGTTTTTCGAACCGGTGGCATGTTCAGGGGGGTTTTAGCGGAAAAGAGGATATTACTCAAAATGTGTGCATGTGAAAAATCTGACACTTCATCAACTAATGTCCATACTCCTTGCGCACATGTATGTAAAGTGGGGTCAATGTCAGAAATGGCAAAATCAGTTAAAAAGTGAAATATTGCCATTTCTGAATGCAAGCTCCCAGGAAGAGCAGAGTTTGAACAGGAGATACCTCCTGTGATATGTGAGGGGTGCATATGATTTTAAAACAATATGTACCTCTGCAAATATGTATTTGTTTCAAATCTAGATTTGTGTGTAAGTTGACAGGAGGAGTGGACTTTCTGCAGGCTGTTAAATGACATCACTCTGACACAACTTAGCTCCCCCAATCAGGGGAGAAATGAAAGCTGGACCAATGGCAAGTGGAGAGGGGTAGGGTCTAGTGATGCTGCATACACACCCACTCTCAAAACCCATAAAAGCAGACAGTCAGGACAGATAGGGACCCTTCAAATCCATTGCTGCGGGACGCTCTGCCGGAAAAATCCATACTTTACCTCCATCAATCTCCAGAGAAAGCTGTGCAGAAAGATCCAGACTTTAAATCCCTCAATCTTCAGAATCCAGAGAGAGAGCAGACCCAGATCACTGTGAAGTGCAGAGACCAGAGTCCAGTTTAAAACCTGACCAGATCCGTGGCGAGGTCCATTTCACTCAAGAATATAGTGTGAGTACCTAGAAAACTGTGCAGAACCAATCTCTTAGTTAAAATAATATAATTCAATCCTATTTTAATCTAAGTAGAAATGTCTCCTAACTGTCACCTGTCATTTGTAAAGCTGTCACTTGTCATTTTCTAGTTGCAAGCTGCACTTGTCTTTTTGAACTTTAAAATTTCAAATCTGAAAAACGACCTTTATTTAATCGCTCATATCTCCGCGACCGTTTGTGCTAGAGACTTGCAGTAACTTTCATCTGAAAGCTGAGAATCTTAGCATTTAATCGCACCAAGAACCACATTCCTACCCCTTATAGTTTTACCGCAATCGCGGAACACGCATTCGCGAATTTTGCCGCGATTTGCAAATTTCTCCACGTGTGAAAACAGAAGCTGCTGCTTGCCTTCCATTTGCCAGAAATTCGTTTAACCTGCTAATCATCCCTGAATCATTGCTAGTGTGAGCCTGGACTAATATTAACTAGATACCACTCACCCTGAACCTCCTAGAGGGAATTAAAAGCATTTTAACATATTTTCACTCCATTGCCAGCACATATCAAAGCATTTTGCCTGTGTTTTAAACGTCTGTAGTCTAAGCTGCTGGGGTGAACTGAATCACATTTGATTGCATTTCTGAGAATTGTGTGCCTTCCCTCCATTTCCTTGCATTGCATAAAAAGGGGGGGTGAATTGTACAAGAAAGTGATTACCTTGTCTTTGCTGAAATTCTATCAAGTTATTTTCTGTACTGCATTTCATTCCACCTTGCATCCATTTGAAACCATAAAGTATTGTTGCTATCTGATCCATCCTATAACCACTCATCATTGATTATAAAGAAGTGTGCTAGTGCCAGATTCTCCGTTGTTAATCTTTATCATCTCAGATTAAGTGTGATATTCATTTATTAATTTAGTATAAAGTGTGATATATATATCTATTGTTTAAATTATCAAATAAACCTTTTAACTTGCAAAACAGAACTACTTCTTGACTCAGTGGGGTCAGGAGGATTCCAAGAGAGGGGTGTTATATAGGGGTAGTCATCCAGAACGCATGAACTGGACATAAAGGTATATCAATAAGGGTTTTCATTCAGTATTATAGACTAGGCGTTGACTTAGCTGTAGTGTTGAATTGAATCCTCTTACAAATTGGGGGCTCGGGCCGGACGTTTGGGTTAGATTTACCATTTGTGCAGATTAATACAGCGTGCCAGCTGACCAGATACACATATCCGGTCGGACCACACGCTGTGTTACGCTGTAAAGCACTCCTCAAAGGAACGCTCCAAGAAAAGTTCTGTTCTGCAAAAATAAAATACTAACTTCTGTAAGTCAGGACAGAGACCAATCTCTAGAATGACGACCTTGGTAGATATGAAAATAGCCAGAGAGCACTTCTTACATAAACTATTTGTGAGAGGTGAATGGGCTGAGCAGGGCCAGGATGCCTGGTTGCAGGCCATCACGCGACAGGCCACTGAAACAGGGTCAGACTTATGGAGAGATCAGGGTCCATTACATGTGGCCCTGAGTGAACTATATATGGCTCCTAAGGCCAAAGATGAACACGACAAGATTGTTAGGATAGCAACATATTTATATTTATATATGGGAGCCATACAGAATAAATGTGCTGAAGGCCATGATCTGGCAAAAAGGCAACAGATGGCGTTAGAGAAGGCCCAATCTGATCTGGACTCTTCTGAGCAAAGGCTGCACAGAAGCCAGGAGTCAGAAAATGAGACCAGACAGTACATCACTAAAATAAAGGAGGATATGGATGTGCTGCAAAAGGAAAAGTCAGAACAGGATACCAGATTTCGGGCCTTGCAGAAGGAACACCAAGAAGGTTTGGACTCCCTACTGCAAAGCCAGAAAAAGCTGGAGCAACAACTGGACTTCAACAGGGTATGTGCTGAGCAGGTAGTCACCCTGCAAGGCCACCTAGATAGGGAAAAGGCAGAGAGCAACAAACTAATTCTGAAAGACCTGGATACCCAGGCAGAGTTTGATCAGGAGCGCCAGAAAGCTGGTGCCTTCCAAAGGCAAAGGGACGACCTGGCAGCACAGATGCAGGCTCTCAGTCAGGAAAGAGACACCATGGGCCAGGAAGTCTGCCATTTAAAAAGGAAAATGGAAGAAAATCACCTGGCCCTCCAGGGTCTGGGTGACCTCCAAAAAGAAAACCAGAACTTGTTAGAGCACACCAGGAGGGTGGAAGAGGCTCTGGCAAGAAAGGAGCAGGCCAATAGGGACACAGCTCAGGAGGTAAACCTCCTGCAGCAAAGACTGGCCCAGTTCTCCAGGACCAACCAGGAAGCACAGAGGGAAAATGAGGCCCTCTGTCAACACAATGATAGGCTCCAACAACAGGTAGCGATGCAGGAGAGACTGATAGAGTCTAGTAAGGCCTTAACTGAGGAACTGAAGGCACAAATGCAGGCTCTTGCATTGCAACAGGGAGCAGGGGCGGATAGAGATGAGGTTCGCTGGGAAATGGAAACTCCGGAGCATAACCTCAGGAGCCCTAGTACCAGAGGCCCTCATACCTCTCAGTCCCTGGACTCTGCCACCCCCATGTCCCCTGGCGCACATGAGCACAGGGCCACAGGGATGGCAGATTACTATCCAGCCAGAAGCATGGGGCTCATAGGCCAGTACCTCCCAGGAATGGATGGGCGGGCATCTGGGCATGGGCACCCAAGCATGGTGCAATTCAGTGGGGAACCCCGGGAGAATAGGCCCATTAAGGGCATCCTGAACACCACCGCCCAGTTAGGTCAGTGGAGGGGGTACCCATCATATCCTGGCAGCAAGGAGGAATCTGAAGACTCCTCTGAACTGCACAGGACACAGGAGACCAGGTCCCTACATTCTGCCAGCCATTCCCAGGCTCGCAGAATCCGGGAAAACCTGGAAGAGCAGAGAGGAACCTCTGGGAGCAGTGCCTCTGAATCCGAGGACGAATGGACAAGGGTTACCCGAACCAAAAAGGCCAATAAGGCAAAAAGGGCCTTGCTTAAGGACCCCTTAAAACAGATTAAGGCGATCAGGAGCGTCATCACGCCTTACCATAAGAACGCTAAGTATTCTGTTTGGGAGCACTTAGAGTTGTTTGAACAAATGATGGAGACTTTCCATTTGAAGGACAGCCAAAGCTGTATTCAATATGTAAAGTGGACCTTCTCCCCGGAATACTCCAGTTTCTTTGCGGGGCTGGAGGACCAAAATCATTTAAGATGGTCCACCTATAAGGCGGCCATCTTGAAACATTTTTCTGTTCACAGAAATCCTCAAGAGGCTCGCAAGGCAGCCTACAATTTGCAATGTGGGGAGGATCAGGCCCCACAAGAATTTGTGCAGGAGTTAAAGCGTGCTTTTGCCCAGACCACAAGAAGGGTGCGCACGGATAGCAGAGAATTTATAAATACGTTTTTCCATGCCTTGCCCAAATATATCATGACCCAGCTCGTGAGGGATTTTCACGAGAAAAGATCTTTAGACTGGGTCATTGAACAGGCTACCCGGATCTATGAGGTGCAGAAACCGATAGATAGCAAAAGTAATGCCCAGAAAAACCCCAAAGCCAACAGCACACCTGCTGCTGCCAAGGTGGCAGAGGTAAAGGTCACCCCCGTTTTAGATTTGGAGATGGGGGGGCCTAAAAACCTACCTGCACCTAATAATGCTAGGCCCAGAAGGTCCTCGGGCCAGTCACAGACAGGGAGCCAGGGAGGCAGCCCCACAAATGGGGTCCCTCGCTCTCCTGATTATGTAAGTCCCCGTTACAAGGGAAACAGACCCATCCTGGGTTATGTGTGGACTCCTCCAGCCCAAGGGGGGGGATCCAGCCAAGCACCTAACCCAGGGAACTTCCCTCCAAACTTCCCACAGGAGGGCAGAAATTTACCAAACCCTGGGCAGAACTTTTTCCCCAGATATCCACCCGACTTTCAGCCCCAAAACCATCCATCCTTCTTTCCCCAATTCCCTGAGCCCAGACCACTGAATCCGGGAGAGGGGAGGCCAAGGGCGGAGGGGTACCCAAATCTTCCCAACCCGGGGTATTACCAGCGGAGGGACAGCTACCCTTCCCGGGATCAGCCCAGGGGAGAAAACAGGGCCCCGTATCAGCCTGAGCGGGTTTCCCAGTTAGAGCGCCAGGTTCAAAACATGGCGCGGGATCTGGGTCACATACTGAGGGCTCAGCAGAACCCTCAGAGGGGCGTGCCGGCGCAGAACGCACCCAACTCTGGACCTGGTGCTCCAGAACAATGACGGGGGCAGCACCCCGATAACTCACCGGTTCCCAGGGAGGAGGCACAAAAGGAAGGGGGGTGTAAAGCCTTGGAGGAAGCTTCCTTCCTCACTTGTAAACAGCCCATGGAAACCCAGGAACCGGAAACAAAATCTCTTGCCCCTGAAAGTCTGCCTCCTAAGGAGCAGAGGGGGGGGGGGTAGGAGAAACAAAAGACCCAAACAGACTCAGTTTGAGGAGGAGGTACAGGTATTCCAATTTGAGGGAGAGGGATCCTCAGAGGATCCTGGGAAAAGGATCTTCTCCTTCAGAGAGGGGGGAACTCCTCCCAAAGAAAAATGGGTCCCTAGGGATGCAAATCCAGACTGGGGAGATGTGGAGACTGAGCTACCGCCGCCCACCATCTCATCCCAGAACCAACAGCAAGAAAATCCCCTGGTTCAAACCCATCCTGGTGACTGCCTCCAAAAAGGGGGGGGCGGCCCGGAACCGGAGCCAGGGGAACCCACAAAGGCTCTGATCTCCAGTTGCCAAATTTTTCTTTCAGATTCCCAAGGCTCTCCACAGAATTCTGCCCAAATCTCTTCGCTAGCGATGTCTAAAACCAGAAAATTAGCCCACCAGTTGTCCAAAAATGTGCATTATCTGTGCCCCCTTGAGGAGAAGGAGGGAAGATACTATGCCCCGGTACGAGTACAGGGGCAGGGTACAATTTTGGCACTGGTGGACACTGGATCTCAAGCCACCCTTCTGTCCAGAAGGGCCTTTGATGAACTGAATGCAGGAAGGGGAGAGAATTACCAAATTCCTCTCACCTCTCTTCCTGGACAACTGCAGAACTTTGACGGGAAGGAAATTCCCGTCGAGGGGACGGCAGATTTGGACATTAAAATTGCGCGACACAAGTTGAAACACCCAGTCATAGTTGTGACTCCGGAGGGCACCCCTTGTTTACTGGGGAATGACCTCCTGAGAAGGTTGTCACCCCTAATAGATTGTGTAAACAAGGTCCTCTGGACCCAGACTAGCCGACCAATCAAATTAAAACAGAGTGTTAACCATGTTAGTTTAAACGGCACCTGCCACATGGTTGAACAAAAATCTGACCAAGTAGAATTTCACTTCCAGAACAACCAAATTCCAGACGTGACAGTAATAGCAGTAGGACAACCGACTGGTGATGGGGGGTCCTATCTATTTCTGAAAATCAACCTTCCTTCCAGTTTAAGGTGGTATTCCACACTGGAAGGAAACACCCTGAAATTCTATACTAATCCACAATCAGAAACTCCCACTCCTATAGTCCAGAAAGATGTGAAATCGGCTCAAAGCCTGGCTGATATTCAACAAATTGGAGAGCAGTTGTTCATCCCTGTTCAGTTAAATGATGGGAAGGACTCTGTTCTCGCTCGAGTGTGCGTGAACAATGGTAAGAGCTTCATCAGCGAAGCCATGTTTCGCCAACTCCCAAAAGATCCAGCCATTCCCACATTCAAACTGATAGACAAATGGGAAATGGACCTGGAAGCGCCTAATTCCAAACATCTCCTGCCAAGCAGGTGTATGCTCAAAATCTCCATTGGCAACAAGAGCATAGTCCACAATTGTTGGGTCGTGCGAGACGTCCCTGCCGCCTTTTACTTAGGCAGTGACATTCTCAATCGCTTTGCCATTAGTTTGGACCTAATAAACTTCAAAGCTTGGTCCCGATTAGCGGATAATCCCATGAGCTTTGATGATCCAGAAAAAGCATTTAGGTCAGCTCAATTGCTCCCTTATGCAGTTGAAATTCAGGTTAAAGAGGAAGTCACCATCCCAGAAAGGACCCGACAATTCTCCCTGGAAGTGAAAGTTAAAAGGGGACAAGAGTTGAAAAACCCTGATGCTTACATACATCTAAATGCTTCTCTCCAACATCAAGGGTTGGGGGTAAACCCAACTCCATTAGTCAACATAGAACATGACACCATTCCAATAGAGGTGGATAACAGCGACTTAAAGAGTATTACTCTAGCCGCAGGCACCATTATTGGAATGGCGGTTGATAACCAACATTTTTCCATCGACTTAGTAAATGAACTGTTAGGACCAATCCCCAAGGACTGTTTTGACAGTGACAGTGAGGACAATACAACACCAGACAGGATTTTTACCCGGCATGGGGGGAACTTCCTGGTGTACACTTCCTGCCCTTATGGTAAGGAAGATGTGACTTGTGACTTCAGGAGGGATGAGGTGATTTTCCAGGTCCATGAGGGCTGCCTGTCCCACCTGAAGCCTCCAGTCCAAATCAGCACTCTGACCAGGGACTTCTCCACCCAGCTGGAGGAGGCCGCTGAAATAGCCAAACCAGAAGTCTTTCCAGGCTTCAGGCAGATTGTGGAAGAGAGAGTCAACCTAGCTGATGCCTGTGTGACTCTGGAACAAAAGCAAAAGTTGAAACAAGTTTTCTTGGATTTCCAAGATCTCTTTGCGGTAGACTCATATGACTGTGGTCGCACTGACATCCACACAACAACAATCCCCACGGACCCTGGCATGACTCCTGTATTTGTGAAGCAATATTGTTTGCCTCTCGCATCAATGGAGTCCCTTACTGAAATAATTAAGAACCTCGAGTCCCGGGGAATAATCCGTCCAGTCCACAGCACCTTCAATAATCCGGTGCTGGGAATATTGAAGCCAAACGGCCAGTGGAGACTCTGCGCCGACCTCAGGGAGCTCAACAAACGGGTCCACACTTCCCGATGGCCTCTTCCCTACATTGACCAAGGGCTGGCCCAGATCCAGGGGTCACAGGTATTCACCGCAATCGACCTGACCAATGGATACTGGACCGTGCCTGTCAGCAGGGAGGACCAATACAAACTGGCTTTTACCTTTGGGGGCCAGCAGTACACATGGACCCGGACTCCCTTCGGATACCTTAACTCCGATAATGAGTTCAATATTTTCCTACATAAGGCCATGCCCGACCTGGGTGCAAGGGGTAACCTGGCTTATGTAGATGATGTCCTCATCAAAAGTTCATCTGTGGAGGAACACATAGCGGAGATCCGTTATGTTCTGACCCAGTTGAGAGCCGCCGGAGCAAAACTTTCCTTTCAGAAAGCACAGTGGTGTAGAACCCGTGTTAATTTCTTGGGGCATGAGATTACTCCTCAGGGTCTCCGTCCCCAGGAAAAACAAGTGGAAGCACTTCAGAAACTGAAAGACCCCACAACTCTGCGAGAACTAAGGAGCCTCCTTGGACTGACTAATTACAGCAGAAAGTTCATTGAGGGCTACGCAGAGATCACCAGACCCCTGATTCATCTCCTGAAGGGGGGGGTCAAGTGGGAATGGGGTCCAGAACAAGCCGAGGCAGTAAAACAACTCAAAAGAAGCCTCTCACAAGCGCCTTGCCTACCTTACCCTGTCAGAAACAAGGAGTTCTTCCTGGAGACAGGGTTCTCTAATACGTGCTTGACGGCAGTATTATACCAAAAGCATGACAAGGTCAATAAAGTAATCTCCTATGCGAGCAAAACTTTATCCTCTGTGGAGGAAAAATTCAACGATTGTGAGAAGGCACTCCTGGCAACGGTGTGGGCATTGAAGAATTACCGCCCGTTTATCCAGGGGGAACACATCATAGTGGAGACTCCACACCAGCCTCTGCAATATCTCCAAAGTGACAGAATCCGGGCCGGAAATGTGAGTAATTCCCGAATTACTTCCTGGATTCTGTCAATGCAAGGCTTTCCTGTGGAGGTCAGATATGGCCAAAACAAGAAGAGTCCACTCGCGCAAGGTCTGGCTGACTTGCATGATTGTGCCAGAGAAAACTGTCTCGAGGACGAAAGTCTAAAAATCAAGGACAACACGGAGGCATACCTTAATTCCCCACACAAAGTCTTTGAAGAGGACAAGTGTGAGGGAATGCCCACTGTCTATGTGGATGGATGCTCTTACCATGTTGACAACAACGGGGAGAAAGAACTGGTGGCCGGCGTAGGGAATGCATGGGGGAATGAGTTCCCAGAACCCTCCGCTGGATACAAAATTGGTCCCCGAAGTAGTCAGGTGGCAGAATTGATGGCTGTGCATCAGGCCATCCTCACTGCTGTCCAGCATCAACTCCACAAACTGGTCATAATCACAGATTCGGATTATGTACGGAACGGGTTCGTGGAGCACCTGGTTAATTGGAAAACCAGAGGCATGTTATGTGCTAACAACAAACCCTTGAAACATGGGAAGTTGATCCAAAACATTGATGATCTGGTCACCTCGAATGAGATGACCATCTATTGGAAAAAGATCAAGGGTCATTCCAAAGTAGAGGGACCAGACAAAACTGGAAATGACATAGCTGATCAGCTGGCCAAAACCGGGGCCATCCAAGGGGATCTAATTGAGATTGAGTCCCTGTTGGGGGAAATCCAGGTCACTGCTATCACTCGGTCCCAGACAAATGCTCACAACGACCTTTCAATTGCACAATGGAGTAAGGAGACCCCTGATGCTGATTTGATTACAGCTCAGAAGGGGGATCCAGTTATTGGTAAGTTTTACCAACACCTTGAGGACCCTGAGAACTTTCCCCTGACGGATACCGATTACATTGGGAAAGAGGACCTAAGAGTGTTGATGAAATGTCCAAAAATGTTCCGAATCCAAGACGGTTTGCTGGTAAGGAAATCCAAAGCTGGCCACGATCAGTGGGTGGTTCCTACCTCATTCCGAAGCCTGATGTTAAGTCACGCCCATGATGCGGCCACTGCCGGTCATAGGGGGTTTCACACAACATTGGAAATCTTAAGAGAGGTTGCATACTGGCCACACATGGGGCAGGACCTCGACCAATACTTGAAGGGGTGTCTTGTGTGTGCACAATTTCAGCCATCATCCCTCACGCACCGTGCGCCTCTCCAAAAGAGGGGGATGACACTGCCATGGTCAGATTTACAAATCGACTTTGTAGGCCCCGTGATTCGCTCTGCTAGGGGGAATAAGTACATGTTGACTGTGACATGCTTGTTTACCAAGTGGGTGGAATGTCTCCCAGCCCCAAATTGCAAGGCAGAAACCGCAGCTGCCTTGATGATTAACCACATCTTTTCCCGTTTTGGTCTACCTCAAAGGATTGAGTCAGACAGAGGTAGCCACTTCACCAGTGAAGTGATGACAAAGATGTGGGAGATACTGGGGGTCAAGAGAAAGCTGCATATTGCTTATAGACCAGCTTCTTCTGGAGCAGTGGAACGCTTCAACCGGACAATTGTGAGCATCTTAAAAAAGTTTGTGGCAGATTCTGGGCCAAGTTGGGATATCCGATTACCTCTGGTCCTAATGGCCATCAGATCTACCCCTTCATCTGCAACCAAAATGTCACCATTTGAGTTGATGACTGGGCGCAAGATGGTGCTTCCTCAGCATTTGCTCTACAGGACCCAAGAGCAGACACTGATAAATGCCTCCACAACTCATGAGTATGTGGAGAATTTAAGG